>NC_051863.1:60225806-60825806 GCF_015732765.1 Culex quinquefasciatus
CAAAAATACAAAAATACAAAAATACAAAAATACAAAAATACAAAAATACAAAAATACAAAAATACAAAAATACAAAAATACAAAAATACAAAAATACAAAAACATAAAAAAAAAACACAAAATCTGCCATTTGCTGAGTTTCTGCAAGAAACAGATCTGAAACAATCTACTCGAATTAATATCTTTAGATTTCAAGCCAGTTAGTCTAGATTTGTAGAAACTATCCTGTTGAATGATTTGTCATGTTCTGTATAACTGATCAAGATCGTAGTATGACAACAGTCCTGCAATTTGAAAACCTTCGAAATTCACAAGTTCCCGGAACTGCTCGTGTTAAAAAGATCTTCAGATTTGCGACCTTCCAAAGTTCGAACAATTCACTCTTTCTTCACAAGATGTTCCAGCTTTCGGGTGAAGTCATCCCGCCACTTTTTTTAAGGCTATCTCAATCCGATCGCACCTTACCAGCTCGGGGCCAACTCGCACGTCCCAAAACTCCACAATCGATAATCGATCAGAACACAACAATCAGATAAACTCACTCGATCAATAAGGTTATGGAGGTCCTGTTGTCCGCGCAAAAAAATAAATTACATTCATTGAGCGGAATCGCTGCCGGTTTTCTCTCGGTTCTTCACAATGCAATGTCCGCAAGTTCGCGCACAGCTCCGCGATGATTAATGTTTTTCGGTTTGGTTTGTCCGGCGTGTACCCTTTTTATTGATATTTTTGTAGCCCACTTTTTTCTCCTCCGTCGCAAAAGCTGTGTAATGGATATTTTCGTCTTATTTTGATACCACGCCACGCCGGTCAACAACAAGCAAAAGGCTCACAAGGGGGAAAACAAGTTGCATGTTGTGCTCGGATATTATTGTCTGATGTCGAGTGGTTGAATGCAAAATATGAAGGAAAAAAAACGGTAACGCTATATTTGACCGTGCCATGAATGAAGTCGAATCGAATAATTGCTAGCTGGCGGGTTGACCTACTGACCGCGGGAGTTGGGTTTCCTTTTTTGGAAGCTCCTTCAGCGTGTCACTGTGTGTGAAGGGATGGCTCCATTTATCACCCTTATCCGAGCGATCTCGAGCGAATCTGGACGGTTGCGATGCTCGCCAAAAGATGGCAGCACTACGCCGGCTCGATCTTGCTGCAAACTTTTCGTGCAACTTGCACGCAAGTTCAGCCTGCACGCGACCCTACGTCTTAAGCCGGCGTGGTTTACCTGCCAAACACGAGATCAACTCTTGTTTTTTTTCTTTTCGTTTTCGTTTGTTAAACAAGTTCAACCTCGCGTGTGCCCCTTCCAGGGTAGAGGACGGCCGGTATTGCTGGCCGTACCCAGAGCGTTTTTATCGTGTGTCAAAACAGTTTATCGTTGGAAATGATAAGTTACAGCGGAAACGGTCGCACCATAAATTTTAAAAAAGGCGATGTGGTCTCAACTCTTCAGCGCTGTGGTTGTTGATGTTGGAGTTCACTGACTTTGACGTGCAACGAACGAACGTCGGCAGGTTGCAATGGGCATGTTACGTTTAGCGTGTAAACTGCTCTTCTGGGTACGGGCGTCTTTCAGGTTCAAGGATGGAGGTGCACGCTTGTTCGAAACGCTGCGCCGAGCAAGTCGGGACATCAAGTGCACTTTAACGATGATTATGTCAGATTATGCTAATTTTATAAGCCGATCTTCAACCGGTACTGAGAAATGGTCGTGGATTGCGGATTTGAGCGATCGAATGCTAAGTGCTTCTTCCGATTGTGATCAGTCACTCTAGTGCCATCTAGTAGCTGGTTGCTAGTAGTAGAAATAACGCTAAATGTAGGCAACAACTGAAACAGTAGCTTAAGGACTAAGGGAAAGGCTTCACTAAAACGGAAATTTCTCTAAAACAATTAAATTTTTCGGAAAACCGGCCTGACAAACTCTAAAGCTCATTCTTACCATTCTACTGTTCAAATATGAGCTTGATTGGTGTAGACCAGCTAAAGATATTGTCATTTTAGTGAGAAGAAACCTTGACCTACGCCACCAATCGAAACCAAAACACAACTCTAAGTGGCCTAAACAGTTTTGCTTATCTTAATCTGCACAAATTCAGCGATCCTCTCCAACGCGCGAATAAATTGTCGCCAACTTACCTGCCCTGGTACTCGTTCTAAAGTGGCCCAGGGCAGTGTTGAGCCGTAAATTTGCGCGATCTGGTTTTTATGTGTCTATTAAAGCTTGTTTCGAGCGGCGAGGTGGTCTAGTTTGATCGTAGGTGGGCCATAATTGAATGGTGGTTGTTGGCTCTCCGCAAGAATTCTTCACCGAAGAGGCCGGGTAGGTGTTTTTGTTTAGGCGTTCTGCGACGGCGACGGAGAGCAGACAGGTTGCGATAGGTGCGCCTGCAGTGAGGGTTAATTGAGAGGGGGGGTCAAGTGGATCTGGTCGTAGGTCTGTAGATGCAGACGAAGATACGGTGAAGATTTAGGGGTTTCGTTTGTACTTTATTGTTACGAGGATTGTAAATAACTGCTTTACCGTTGACAATGAGGTAATTTTTGTACGGAAATGTAATAATACAAGCTTATGAATGAGATCCTTTAGCTGGCTTCAAAACATTAATGATTAAAAGTTTTATGAAATTTAAGATTTGAGCAATTCTCTACCAAAACCGGAAATGGATTTTATTTGTATTTTTTGATTTGGCTCAAACTTTGTGGGGGCCTTCCCTATGACCAAATAAGCTATTTTGTGTCATTGGTTCACCCATAAAAGTCTCCATAAATTTTTGGCTGCTTACCATACAAAAATGGTATGTAAATATTCAAACAGCTGTAACTTTTGAGTGAATTTTCTGATCAATTTAGTGTCTTCGGCAAAGTTGTAGGTATTGTTGAGGACTTTTGAGAAAAAAATAGGTACACGGAAAAAAAAATTGCAGATTTTATAATCAACTTTTTTTTTACTAAAACTCAATTTCCTAAAATACGTATTTTTTAATTTTCGAGATTTTTTTATGTTTTAGGGGACAAAAATATGCAACTTTTGAGCCATAGAGAAACATGGTAAAAAAATCTGCCGCCGAGTTATGAATTTTTGAAAAAAATAGTGAGTTTTGGAAAAAATCGAAGTTTTATACAAAAACAAATTTGACATTATTTTTTAATGCAAATTTGAATTTGCAATCGAAAAGTACTTTACAGATTTTTTGATAAAGGGCTCCGTTTTCAAGATATAGCCACCGAAAGTTTCATTTTAGTGAAATATTTGCAGTTTTTCGATTTTTAAAAATAGTGACCATGAGTGACCATTTCTATAAATATTTTTTTTAAAAAGTTCAGAAAATTTTCTATAAATTTGTCTAAGAGACATTGAAGATTGGAACTCGAGTTGTTGAGATAGAGCCACTTTAAGAAAAAGAAACACGAAAATTGAAGTTTTCTAAGTCTCATCAAAACAACCCACCATTTGGTCCGATTTTCAATGTTATAACATGAAACATTCGTGAAATTTTCCGATCTTTTCGAAAAAATATTTTGAAAATTTTTAAATCAAGACTAGCATTTTAAATGGGCGTAATATTCAATGTTTGGCCCTTTTCAAAAATACAAAAAATAAAAATGGTCGAAATCGGCCGATTTCGTAGAGAGTTGCTCATTTAAGATATAATATTTACGGTATTTTTATTTTAAACCAGTTCAATACAAGTGAAGTAAAAAAAAGTTATTAATTTTATCAGCACCTTCCGCCTTCTTCTACAAGGCTCCATACGTTTTTGGCAGCTGTCCATGCAAAAATAGTACACAACTATTTTTAAATTTGTATCTATCTGATTAGTTTGGTGTCTTCGGCAAAGTAGGTATTGAACAGGACTGTTTAGAAAAACAAATTGGAACAGGAAAATTTATTTATTTTATTACTTTTTTTCACAAAAAAAATCATTTTCCCAAAACTCCTATTTTTTATTTGGATTTTTTTGAAGAACAAAATTTGCCGCCTTATTATAATTCTTCAAAAAAATTTGATTTTTGGAAAAAATAGATATTGTAATCAAAAAATTTGTCAAGATTTCACTTTCTTATAATAGATCATATTTGCAATCTAAAAGAGTTTTCGACAACTAAAAGTTTATTTTTAACTTTTTAACTGAAAAAAACGGTTTATCGGGTTTTTTAAAGTAGTGTCCATGATTGTCCATTAAAATAAAAAAAATTAAGCTAAGAAAATTTCCAATAAAAAATCAACAAGAAGTATTTAATATGTCAGAAAATAATGGTCCTATTTTCAATGCTAAAAAAAATACACATTTGTGAAATTTTCTGATCTTTTCGGGAAAATACTTTTAAAATTTTTGAATCAGCTCTAAAATTTTAGAAGGGCATAATATTGAATGTTTGACCTTTATTAAATGTTTGTCTTGAGCATATTTAAAAAAATAATAAAGAACATGATGTTTGGAAAATGGAATTTCTGTAAAAAAAACTCCGTGTACCATTTTTTACCTAAACAGCCCTCATCAATACCTGCAACTTTGCCCAAGACTTCAAACCGTTCAGAAAGTTGCATCAAAAGATACAAATTTTCGAATATTTACGTACCATTTTTGTATGGACTGCTGCTTTTTTGGCATTTTTTAAAACCATTTTGAAAAAGATATTTACGCACTAAAAAATACACATTTTAATAGTCCGACTTTTCACGCAAATAATTAGATTGTTCAAAATAATCATTTGTGCATTTCCATCGTTTACCTACTTACTTTTCCTGTCATTCTTAAATGACAAAACGAATAGTAACACTTTTCAACATAAATTCTGAAAAGTTCAACATTTCAGCACCGAAATAGATGCTAAAAAGGGGGGGGACGAAAACTTTAAATAAAATTTGTACCAGCCTTATCGCCTCCTAAAAATTTGACGCCATTTTGGTGATGCAGATAAAATAATTTTTTTCCTGTTTGCTTTTTCTTTCAGAGGCTGTATCTCATCTAGGGCGTCCAATTATCCCGGGTTTTGAATTTCCTGGGAAACGGGAAAAATATTTTTGAAATCCCGGGAATACCCGGGATCCCGGGATTTTTTTTTAAACATTCATAAAATCTATATTTTTATTATATTTGTTATGTTTTCAAGCTTAAAATCATAGAATCAGCTCAATTATATTAATTGGTGATAATCTACACTTCAATCTAAACATATACGACAGCTTTTAAAAAGCTTAAGGGGTTACATAAATGTAAATCGGCATAAATGTCAGAGGTAAGTATGAGAACACATTTAAACTTTTTCAAATCTATTTTGAGACATTAAAATATATATTTCATCTATCAACAACATAAATTTGAAAACTTTTGGTTTTACCATTGCCGAGATATAACAATTTGAAGTTGGCAGTTTAAAAAATGGGTGCCACGATATCTCAACACTGCTTTGACCAAATCGGCTCATAATTTTGGTTAACACTCGTTAAACTGGTTCCGTGTGCCAGACGAAGGCCGATATTCAAAAAAGTTTTTTTAAATAAGATAAAAATTCTTATGATTCTTGCATTTTTCAAATATGCAAAATTCAAAAATCGGGCATTTGGGCCATCCTAGCTTCAGAAAAAATGTTCACAATGTTTGACAGTTTGCTTTGCGCATGGCAAAATTTTGTGCTTAAATCGTCTCTTACTCAGTTTGATAATGAAATATCTACACGAAACTTTCAGGTGGATTTAACAAATTTTCTGTAAAAATGTTTTTTTTTTACATTTTCTACATGCATGTAACCCCTTTAAACTAATTAAAAATATTTTTTTATTCTGCTTTGGCCAACTGGGGAAAACCGGGACTAAAGGGTGAATAGTTTAATTTATTTTTTCCAATTTTTAAAACTATTGATATTCATAAATGTAATAATAAGTCTTTTAAAAATATAGAAAGATGAATAAAAAATATTTAAAGCACTAGGAATTTTGGGAATCTGTAAACTCAATTTTATCAATTTTTACTAATGAGCCAAATTATTGCTGATATGTATGCCGAATACAAATTTTAATGCTTTTAAATTCTTATCGATTATTATGTATTCAACTATTAATGTATTTCCTCAAAAAAAATGTATATTTCCGTGCAAAAATTAGTTTTTTTTTTTCAATTTTGGGAATTCCCGGGACAAATTTTAAAAAATCCCGGGATTCGGGAATTCCCGGTTTTGGAAAAATCCCGGGATTTTCGTCCCGGGAATTCCCGGGATGGACGCACTAATCTCATCAAACATTGGTCCAATCTTGAATGCCTTTTGAGCAAATTTATAGGAAATTTTTGGATGTTTTTGAAAAAAATAATATTTTTAGAGGTGGTCAAGCCTGGTCATGACTGTTACAGGTAAACAAAGTTAAGACTTTTTTCAACGGTTTTTTTAATGGTGTTTTTTTTTATTGTCAACCCTGTCAAATAAATTTTGAGCAACTTGTGTTATAGCCCAGAAAAATGCATTTTTTCATCTAAAACATATCCAAAAATAAGAATTGCGTGAAAAGTCCAATCAAAACAATAAATAAATATTTTTTTCTGAAAGGTTTCAAGCTAGTCCTACAACAAAATCAGAAAAGATATTTTTTTATATTGCAAAGTATTTCATTTATGCTGCCAAAAAAGTATGAAAACTTGTATGGACGATTTAATGATGCACAATTACTTCTATGGTCATAGAAAAAGTACACACAAAGTTTCATCCAAATAAAAACCTGCAAAAATGTATCAAAAAAACTTGTTCCTAAGAGAATTTGTTACAATTGTTTATAAACGCATATAAAAGTCGTTTTAAATCCCCATCGCAATGCACATAAGAACCAGAATAATCCCAGAACGCTGCCCAGACTATAAAGTACTCCCATTTAGAATCAATTCAATTACAAATCCCATCAATAAAAGGCACCCATCGCGCTCTAGTACATTTGACAGCTGTCCCCCCTCTGTATTTCAAAGAGGCATAATAAATTAAATGATAAATACTAGCAAACCCTGCTCACACAGGAAGCTTACATTTGCACAAAAGAGTCCACTTTTCTGCCCGTCAGGTTGCAGGGTGTGTCCTCCTGGCCGGTGTGAATATGATAATTGGATTAAAAAGTGCCATTCGAAGCCGTTTCGCTATCAATCGAAGGCTTTAATTGAATTCCTCCCAATGGAGGGGGTGGCGATTTCCCATGTGCACGGAAAAAAGTTACCATTATTGTATGACAAAAAAGTCATTGATCATTGTGTAATCGTTAATTTTATTTAGGAATTTGAGCACGAAATTTCTGAGCTCAAGTAATTTTTTATTTAAATGCCACACACAATTCATGATTTCATGAATTATGTTCATGGAATCGTGAATCGAATTTATTTAATCACGAATAAGGTTGATTTTTTACCGTTCAAACAATCACAAAACATCACACATTGATTCATGTCGTTCCTGAGGCCTAGCTCTGACTGGCAGTAATCGCGTTGGTAGAAAGTTGAACCCGACGGCGGCGTCTAGAACTGGCCTTCATCTGTCCCCGGGGCCTAGAATGGCACACGTCAAACCGGGTCCCACCAACCAACTGGCAAACATTCGCCACGATTGGCGCGAATAATGAATTATTTTTTAACGAACGGAGATTTCTCTCTGTCATTTGCGCGGGCCCAGAGTAATTAATCTTCCACAAGTTGACGCGTCAAAGGAAGAGCAGCATCTTTTCATACAGAAAAGCGATCGATTTGCAATCGATTCCTGGTGCGGCTCGCGAGCTTTTTGTTGCTGTTCTGATTGATTGTCTGACCATTCCGGGAAACAAATCAATCAGGCGCAACGCGAGAATGTAAGACTTCATTACACAGCTCTAGAACAAGCCGATTGGCGGGAGGCATTCAATTTACAAATTGGTTGTGGGATGTGCATGGAACGAGTTTCTTTGAAGTCTGACTAAAGCTGTGTAACTTTACAATGTAACGAAACTTCTGAAAATGAGTTTTTTAAAGGTAAAAAAAATTAAGAATAAATCGATTTACATTGCCTCATTCAAATTGTCAGCCCAGACCAGATCAATAAATCCATAAAATTATTACATTTATCAACCTGAAACCACATTATCTGACTGGTTCTTATCTGCTGCATCCGTTCAACCAGGAATCAATTTTCATAGACGCGGATGTTTTGCAAAGGCACTATTGAAATAAGTCAGCAACCGCAGCAGACGCAATAAAAAAAAATACCTGCAAAACGATCTGTGGTGACGATCGTAGATCGAAATCGAAATCTCCGGGGACCGGGCGACGACTTTATTAATTGCAACCTATAAAATTTTGCGTCGATTCTTCGGCTGACTTCTTCGTGCACTGTTTGTAGAATGATGCGAAAATCACAGACAAGTGAATACAACTTTCCAACAAGATAAACATAAATTTGGTTTTATTTAATTAAGTTTGTGTTGCATATATATCTTCCAAAAATATTACCTTGTTTATAAAATAACAATAACAATTTTTTAAAAGATGGAAAAACACTTTTTAAAAAGGTATCGACTGCCGCGATTACTGCCACTCAGTGTCAGAGCTAAGCCTCAGGAACAACGTTAATTAATATGTAATTGTCTATGAATGTTTCACGGAAAAAAACATCAACTTATATGAATATATATAATTTCTTAACTTTATTCGTGACTAAATAATTTTGATTCACGATTTTTTGAACAATTTTTATGAAATCATGAATAACTTGATGAGTTTCGTGCACCCAAAGTTAAAGAACGAGAGGATAGTCCTCACGAAAAAAAACGTGAGGAAAGCGCTATTTTGCGAGAGTATAGTCCTCTCGCGTGTTCATTCGTTCATTGGAACAGTTCATCCTATGAGTGGCTTATATGGACAAACGACCGCCACTTAGTCACCGAACCATGGTGGCCCATACGGCAAAGGCACGGTTCAATATGCCGAAGGTCTTGGGTTCGAGTCTCGGTACCGGTACTTTTTTTTATAGATGAACTTTTTTGGAAAATGAACCATGAGTAAAGTACTCTCGGTAATTTCGGGATTTATCCTCTCAGTCCGCACACAGTACCATTTTACTACCGAATCTTGATCTTTATCCTCTCGTATGCCGATGCCCAGTTCTGGGTGTGCATGGATTTCATTTCTATCTTTTTAAAGATTGTATCTCACAAGATTGCTAATAATAACCTTATCGTTATTCGATAACGATATGAATTATCGTTATCGTTATATTGAATAACGATAATTTAATTGGCAATAACCACACCCAGAACTAGGCATCGGCATACGAGAGGATGAAGAGCACGATTCAGTAGTAAAATGGTACTGTGTGCGGACGGAGAGGATAAATTCCGAAATTACCGAGAGTACTTTACTCATAGGTTCATTTTCCAAAAAAGTTGATCTATCAACAAAAAAGTACCGGTACCGAGACTCGAACCCAAGACCTTCGGCATATAGAACCATGCCTTTACCGTATGGGCCACCATGGTTCGGTGACTTAGTGGCGGTCATTTGTCCATATAAGTCACTCAATAGGATGAACTGTTTCAATGAATGAATGAACACGCGAGAGGTCTACACTCTCGCAAAATAGTACTTTCCTCACGTTTCTTTTCTTGAGGACTATCCCCTCGGTCTTTAACTTTGGGTGCAACGATAATTCATTTAAGGGGTTACATACAAGGGGCTACAATCAGCAAAAATGTCAGAGGTTGGTTTGAGCACACACTTAAACTTTTTTTTTTGCAATTCCATCGTGAAACTACTTACTTTTCCTGTCATTCTTGAACGACGAAATAGCCTACTTTTCTGTACCAAAAGCAACAGAATCGAATAGCAACACTTTTCAAAATAAATGCTGAAAAGTTCTACTTTTCAGCACTGCAATGGGTGCTGAAAAGTTGAACTTTTCAGCACTTGTTTCGAAGAGTAACACTTTTCAACATTTTTTTGATTTATACGATTTATTGACAAAATACATGAAAATTCGACTTAAAATTTCACTCAATGGGTGTTTTTAGAAATTGCAAAAAAATGTTGTATGGAACTCGTTGCAAAACTTGATTTTTTCAGCACTCGTCGTATTTATCCAACTCGGTGAACCTCGTTGGATAAATGTACGACTCGTGCTGAAAAAATCCTCCTTTTGCAACTTGTTGCATAAACTACTATTTAAATCTGTTTTCAGAGCATTACAATATACATTTTCATCTATCATCAAAACAAATTTGAAGGCATTTGGTTGTATCATTGCCGAGATATAGCTATTTGAAGTTAGCAGTTTCAAAAAACGGGTGCCACGATATCTCAACACTGTCTTGACCAAATCTGCTCAAAATTTTGGTGGAGACTCGGTGAACAGGTCCCGCGTGCATGACGAAGGCAAAAAAAAATATTTTAAAAAAAGATAAAAATATTTTTGAGTTTTTCATATAAAAAATCGTCAGTTTTTGATTTTTGTATTTATTTAAAAAACAAAATTTCATCCCATTCATTCTCATCTTGAGATTTTCTACATGTATGTAACCCCTTAAAATAACTTCTTAAAATGAACTTTATTCAAACAAAACTAGTTTGAGACATTGGAAGATAAATTACAATATATTGTAGCAATGAATGAAATGTAGCAAGCAAGTATGGATAGTTAAAAAATTTAACTATCTATTTAAGTATTTCCAAATTTCTTTTTTTGTACTTTTTTTAGAGTAATGTATTTTGTTAATAAACTGAAAATACAAGAAAAAAATGTCGTTTGATACATTCATTAACTATTGTGTTTCACACTTCTTCAAAAAATAATCCTTAATTAAAAAATTAACACATTAATATTAGGCATTTATAAAAGGTTCGACATAAGGCCATTGCGTCTTTTATTTCTTTTCTATCTATTCTATTCTTTTATTTATGACCCTACCTCCCCCTCCTCTTCAAATTTTCCTCAAAAAAAGTGGGGTTAAAACAATGTTATTGGACAAATCATTGAAAAAACTTGTTAAATCGTTTGTAAATTATTCAGAAAACATTGTGTAACACTTACTCATGCTTTTTAAATCAAATATAGACTTTTTATTCATTTAACAAATTTTGAATTTTGTGACCGGTACAAAACGTAAAAGTGAAATGGAAAAAATGTTTCATCATTGATATTCTACATTTTTTTCCAGTTTTTAAATTAACTTTTTATCTCAAAAAATTACTTCACGAATTCGTATATTAAATTATGATTTTTTTTTATATTTTATTTTATATGTTTTAAGAGACAAAAACTCGCAGCTTTTGAGTCATAGAGAAGCACGGCTAAAAATTTAAAGGTGTAAATTTTAAAGGTTAAATATTACCTCTTTTATGTACACCTTCCAAGATGATTACCAGATATTACCATGATTTTTTTTACTTTGTATTTAAATTAAATTGCAATCAAATTGCATTGGTAATCGAAAGTACTGTACAGAAATTTTGATACAGAGCGCCGTTTTTTTTATTGCCTTTAAATAGTTCAATTTTCAATAATAAAAATAAAAACAAATGTACAATTTTCTGATCTCTTCAAAAAAATCTTTTATTTTTTTAAATCAAAAAATTTCAAAAGGGAGCAATATTGAATATTTGGCCCCTTTTTAATTCTCGATCCAAAAATTTTCAATAGGGTTATCTAAGCCCGATCTCACGCACACTAGCACGCCATTTGTTTTGCTGGCCGGTACAAAATTTAACCTCAATCTTTTTCGTGTACGTACACGTAATACATGCGCACGTAGATAACTTTATACATTTTCTAAAGAGATCACAACGACAAACAAACAAACTATCATTTTTTCGTGTCTGACAGTTTGCCAATCTCGCAAAATGTATACAGGCTGACGATTCCGCAAACAAATGCAGGCGAACAAACAATGCAGACAAACTGTCAAATAGTGCGAGTTTGTTTTTTTTTTTGTCATTAGTTACCTCAGCAACCAGATGTCCATGCTTTAATGTTTCTAAGACAAATGTATTGAAAATGTTCAGAACTTTTTGAAAAAAAGTATTTTCCGAAATAGACACTATTTTGAAAGTTGAAAACTTGATTTTGTATAAAGTTAAATTCAAACTTAATGTTGCTTTATCTCAAAAACGGCGTCTTTATCAACATTTTTTTTAAGGGGAAATGGGATAGCGACTTTTGAAAAGCAGTTTTAGAAAAAAATATGTAACCCAAAAAAATCTGTTACTTGCATTCGTATTTATAACGATATCAAAAAATCTGTGGAGTTCAGAAATTGGTTTATGTTAAACAGAAGTTGTCTAAGAACTGGCGTTCCGTTTCACTACTACTACTTTTCGGTTGCAAATTTATTATTATTGTTATAATTTATAATTGACATTTTACCAAAGGGTTGCAAATTTGATTTACATTAAAAACTGATGTCAAACAAAACTTTTTAGTAAGATATCTTTTTTTCAAAAAAAAACGCAGTTTTCAAAAAAACATAAGTCGGTGTCAAACGAGTTGTCAAAAGTTTTGTCCGTATTTCTCTGTTGCTTAAAAATTGCGGGACTCAAAAGTTTGTCTTTTGAAAAATAAAATAAAAAAGAAAAATCATAATATCCTAGCCGAACCAGGCTGAAAGGCTCGTTAATAAAGACAACTAACTAACTAAATATTCATATTTAGTAAAAAAAAACTTAGATTAAAATTCGTTGAAAAAATAACCTTATAGCTATTTTTTCTGAATAGTTCTCATCAATACCTACAACTTTTCCGGAGACACCAAATCGATCAGAAAATTCCTCTAAAAGATACAGATTTTCCAATATATATCTACAATTTTTGTATGGAGCTGTCAAAAATACTCGAAATATGGAGATTTTGTAGAGAATTGCCTTAATATATAAATATAGAAAGTTATTTTTGTAAATGGAACCAAATATATTTTATAGAAATCTATTGAATGTATGATTTTTATATTGATAGTGCATTTGAGGAGCATAGTTAAACAACCAGGATTCAAACATTAAAAGTTTATTTTACCGTTTAAAAATTATGCTGCCATTTTATTTGAAATAAAAATTGAAGATATTCCCTTGTCCATGGCCATCACCACGACCACATCCAACAATTTTATTGCAAATTACGTGTGTTTTACTCTTCCGGGAACTCTATGCAAAACCGTTCGTCTCCATCCGCCGATTCTTGTGGGAAGCAAATAAAATCACAGCTTATGACCCACAGGTTTAACGACTCGTTCTGGACCATGTCAACCGCGGATCTTTACGATGTCTCTGAGTAGAACCAACCAAACTAACAGTCAATTCTTCTCCCTCTCTCTTTCCAGGGACAATCTGTACCGCCTGTCGCTGCACCTGGACGTGCGGGAGCGGTCCACGTGGGAGGTCACGCCGGCGATGCGCACCATGTGCCAGGACAAGGGCCAGTCGGAGGAGTCGTGCCGCAACTACATCATGGTGCTGGAGGCGCACGGCAATCGGGTGTACGCGTGCGGAACGTACGCCTTCAGTCCGGCCTGCTCGTGGCGCCAGATGGAGAACCTGACGGTGACCCGGTACGACAAGGGCGTCGCCAAGTGCCCGTTCAGCCCGGCGGCCAACAATACGGCGCTGATGTCCGACAGCGGGCGGTTGTTTGTGGGCACGACGACGGACTTTTCCGGCTCGGATCCGGCCATCATTCGGGCGGATGTGAGTCAGGAGAGTGCCCGGATGCTGAGGACGAACCAGTACAACTCCAAGTGGCTGAATGATCCGCAGTTTGTGGGGAGCTTTGAGAAGGGAGAGTTTGTGTACTTTTTGTTTCGGGAGGCGGCCGTGGAGTACATCAACTGCGGGAAGATCGTGTACTCGAGGATTGCGAGGATCTGTAAGAACGATCCGGGCGGGACGCAGATCTTGAAGGATAACTGGACGTCGTTCGTGAAGGCACGGTTGAACTGTTCGCTGCCGGGGGATTATCCGTTTTACTTCAACGAGATTCAGGGGATGGTGTACTCGCAGGAGGAGGGAGTGCTGTACGCGACCTTTACGACGCCGGAGTGAGTATATTTGAAATCATGTTATTTTTTTTCATAAATCATGTTATTCCTTGAAGCTAATTGTAAAAATATTGAGCAGTTCTCTCAGATTTCGGTCATTCGATTTTTTAGTATTTTTTAATTCGATATGCCCAAAGAAGCCATTTTGCATCATTAGTTTGTCCATATAATTTTCGATACAAATTTGGCAGCTGTCCATACAAAAATGATGTATGAGAATTCAAAAATCTGTATCTTTTGAAGGAATTTTTTGATCGATTTGGTGTCTTCAGCAAAGTTGTAGGTATGGATACGGATTACACTGGAAAAAAAATTGGTAATTTTTTATTTAACTTTGTGTCATCAAAACTTGATGTGCATAAAAACACTATTTTTATTTTTTATTAGTTTGATATATTTTAGAGGAAATCAAATGCCAACTTTTCAGAAATTTCCAGGTTGTGCAAAAAATCTTTGACCGAGTTATGCATTTTTAAACCAAGACTAACAATTCAAAAGGGCACAACATTCAATATAACGGCCTTTTAAAATGTTAGTCTTGGTTTAAAAATCTTGAAAATATTTTTTTCGAAAAGATCGGAAAATTTCACGAATGTTTCATATTTTAACATTGTAAATGTAAGTTGCTGAGATATCGACATTAGAAAACGGTGGGTTGTTTGGGTGAGACTTAGAAAACATCAATTTCCTGTTTTTAAACACTTGCATGGCAATATCTCAACAACTGAGGGTCGTATCAACAAAGTTCAGAAAGGCAAAATGTAGAGAATTTTCTCAGCTTTTCAAAAAAAAAAAATTCAAGGGTGGGCAAACATGTGCACTTATTGAAAAAAAATGAAAAATGCAACTATTTTCAAAAAAGTTTTTTAAAAATGGCTTTAACTTGAAAACGGTGCACTTTATCAAAATTTCACTGACGAACTTTTTGATTGCAAATTTGATTATACATCGAAAAATTATGTTGAAATTTTTTTGCGACTAATATTTCGATTTTTTAAAAAATCAGTATTGATTAAAAAATTTATAACTCGGTCAAAGATTTTTTGCACAACGTGGAAACTTCTGAAAAGTTGGCATTTTATGTCCTATAAAATATATCAAAAAATTAAAATAGTGTTTTTTTTTTTTGCAAATCCAGTTTTAGTGATAAAAAGTTAAATAAAAAATCATCAATTTTTTTAACATGTATCTTTTTTTCAGTGTAGTCCGTATCCATACTTACAACTTTGCCGAAGACACCAAATCGATCAAAAAATTCCTTCAAAAGATAAAGATTTTTGAATTCTCATACATCATTTTTGTATGGCCAGCTGCCAAATTTGTATGGACAAACTAATGATGCAAAATGGTTTCTTTGGGCATACCGAAGGCACCAAAAAAGTTTCAGCCGGATTAAAAACACAAAAATTAAAATTGAGTTAATCTTTAGATTTTCGCAAATCGAATTTTCTTTGAACTCGTAGATTCGAATGAAACTTTGTGCATAGACCCCATAAACATGCATGCATGTCCTATGTCAAAAGGAGCCATTATGAGTTTCTCCTTACAAGGCTCCATATTAAATGAGCATGTCATAATTGAAAATCTGTATCTTGAGAAACGATTTTCTGGTCGATTTCCGACAAAGTGATAGGGCTTTATTTAACTTTTTTCACAAGAGTAAAATCCATAAAATACGTTTTTTTTTTATTTTCTTTTTTCATTTGTTTCAGGGGGTTTTAGGGAACTAAATTTGTTTGGAAAAAAAGCCTACAATGCTGTCAAACAAAATTTTAAAAATCTTTTTTTTTGCAATTAAATAATACTTTATGAAGAAAAATTACAATAGTAAACAATATTTTCGAAAAGCTGTAAAAATTTGCTACAATTTACTTTTTTTAAACTTTGTTGGTCAAATTGCTGGCAATGGCACTATCGATTGGAAATTTGATTTCATTTTTTTTTAATTTTGAGATTATTGTCTAAAAAATACAATTAAAAAAAATTAACATCCAGTACCAGTTTTCTCACTTTCCTATTCTCTAGTAAAAAAAAATGGCAACGCGGAATAACGTTTCTATTTTTTCTGGAAAGTAATCATAACATACTTTTTCGCCGAAGACACCAAATCTATCATAGAATCCTTTTTAAAAATACAAATTTTCGAACATTCACATGCCCATTTTGTATGACCGGCCCGCCAAATTTCAATATCTTGAAAAAATGTGATTTTGTTGTACTAAAGGCGGTTAATTTAAAATACATTTCTTCGTCATGGCGCTTACGTCACCTAGTCAAACCAATGAAAACTGTAGATTTTGTTTGTAAATTGCTGTTATAAAACAGTGCAAAAGGTTTGGTAAAACATAAAATGCAGGCAGTAGCTGAAACAGTTGTGTAAACGTTAAAGATGAGTTTTCATAGGGATTTTCGAACATTCGCCATGATTCGAATTCCAGGACGCTTCGAAACCCGGACACCTCATCTTGTTTTATCAATAATTTGGTTATAATTTCACATAATTATTGTCAATATTGTGTTATTTGATGAATTCTAACATAAACTTTAATTTGTTTGGACGCTGTAGTTAATGCCAAAACAATAAAATAAAAATATGAGTTTACCAAAAGAGTGAAACCTTTCACTGAAATATTTCATAGGCTTCCCAAGCACCGGGTAGGCAAAGCAGAAAGTAATGGCTATGATTTTCTTAAAGTCTAGCAAATTTTTATACAAAATATCGATTGTTAACAGCTTATTCGAGACAGTCCAAATTTGTGCGAATCATAAGCAAAAACGAGTGTCAGGAATTCGAATCAGCTTTTATCAGTGTCCGGGATTCGAAGCACAGTAAGTCATTTTAAATTTTAAATTGTGATGAAAAATGGTTGGAAAAGACACATTTTGCATGCATTCTCTTAAAATGGATTGTTTGTACTACATCCTGATGATATTTATACATTTACAACTTATGACATGATTTTTTTGCCAGCTAAAACAAAAATGATATGCTACTAAATGTCCAGATTTTGAATCATGACGTTATTTAAAGAAATAGTTTAGCAAAACATGAAAGAATGTTTGAATAAAAATTTGCTTGCTCACTTCCTACTGGGCAATTTATAACTCTATTTCAGTTAAAACGCCATTTAAAAGCTGCGTTTAATCGTCAAATTGCCAACATAAGGTGCACGATGGAATTACGTAATGTTCCCGTAGTTCCGTTTCCACAAAATAAATTTGATTTTCTACTTATTGCTTTTCATATTTCAAATTACTAACCCTTTTTTGCAATTTTCTCTCTTCCCTCACAGAAACAGCATCCACGGCTCGGCGATCTGCGCGTACAACATGTCCGCCATCCACGCGGCCTTCTCCGGGGCGTTCAAATACCAGGACTCTCTGGGTTCCGCCTGGCATCGCCAGGACGCCCAACACCGCGATCATTACGAGTGCAACGCAGGGCCAACGGCTCGCCACGTTTCGCTGCTGGACTCGTCCAAGTACCAGCTGATGGACCAGGCGGTGCAGCCGATAACCGGTCAACCGCTGCACCACACCCAGCTTGAGCGGTTCGGGCATGTGGCGATTGACGTTATTCCGACGAAGCTGCACGAGCGGGTTCACGTGATTTACGTGGCTACGGACGCGGGGTTGATTAAGAAGATCTCGGTGCTGCCGCGGACGAAGAGTACGTGCGTGGTGGAGATTTGGCGACCGGAGTTATCGCGGGAGTCGAGGATCCGGACGATTCAGTATGTTAAGGAGACGGATTCGCTGTATGTGGGGACGGACACGGCGTTGAGTCGGATATCTTCGCAGCACTGCAATCGGCACTTGTCCAGGGTGAGCTGTTTGAACTCGATGGATCCTTATTGTGGGTGGAACGAGCTGCAGGAGGCTTGTACGATCGCGCCGAACGGGGACACGTTGGCAAAGTACTGGATCCAGAACGCTACCGAGTGTCCGGTGTTGACGGCGCCGGTGGATGGGGGTTGGTCAGCTTGGTCCGAGTGGGGACGCTGCGCTCAGGCTAGTGGAGGGCAAGCGCTGGGAGTGGGGGATGATTTTGGTGCCAACATGGACTCGTGCCAGTGCAGGACACGAACCTGCGACAATCCGTCGCCGAAGAATGGTGGTAGGTCGTGCACTGGGATGAACATCGCCGTTACGAACTGTACCGTGCACGGCGGTTGGACCGACTGGAGCGCTTGGTCGGCCTGCTCGCAGACTTGCGGAATGGCCGTCAAGACTAGGAGGAGAACTTGTGGGAATCCGAAACCAGCGCATGGAGGTCGGGTTTGCGTGGGTCCGGATCGTGCTGAGATCTACTGCTCACATCTTCCACCCTGTCCAGCCCCGAAGCAACCTCCGATCGACGGAGCTTGGGGCCCGTGGGGTGTCTGGGGAGAGTGCAGCGCCCTCTGTGGAGGGGGCTACCGAATCCGGCGCCGCAAATGTGACGATCCCGTCCCACAAAATGGCGGCATGGAGTGCCCCGGCTGTCACCTGGACTACGAAGTTTGCAACACTCACGCCTGTCCGGACGTGAAGCGGGCCGGCGCTTGGACGCCCTGGCTCACAGTCTCCAACGGAACGCTCCCCAACGGAGGCTACATCGAGAAGCGGTTCCGGTTCACGTGCAAAGCCCCGATCGCGGACTCTGCCCTGCTCAAAATAAGCCCCAAGGAGGAAACCCGCGTCTGCCTGCCGGACGGATCCTGTCAGCGATCCAGCGATTCGGCCCACTCGGGAAGTGGCGCGGGAACCGAAAGCGAGGACGGCTGGAGCGAGTGGGGCTCGTGGAGCAGCTGCAGTGCCTCGTGCGGCGGTGGCCAACAGTACCGGGTGCGAACCTGCGACAAGAGCGACTGCGAGGGAGCCAACAAAATGGCGCGCGCTTGCAATACACAGCCCTGCAAAGGTAAGCGGAAATATTTCGCTCGTTGAAACATTTCACCAAGCGTTTGCTTTTTTTTCTTCCAAACAGGTGAATGGGGCTGCTGGAGCGATTGGTCACCGTGCTCGGTGACATGCGGACTTGGAACGCGAACCCGCTCGCGCCAGTGCCTTTCGATGTCGGGCAACGTGATCTTCGGGAACGATTGCGAGGGCCAGAGCACGCAGTACGATACGTGCGAGATGCCGAGTTGTGATTGTGAGTTTGCTACGGGTTTTTGAGATTCTGAACTGATTTATAACTAATTTTCGATAATGATTTTACAGCATTCTTGGGCTGGGGCGAGTGGACCGAGTGGTCGCCGTGCAACACCGATGGCGAGAAGGTGCGGACGCGCCAGTGTCTGATTCCGACGCCGGACCAGAAGATGTGCCAGGGCAGCGATCGCGAGCTTCGCAAGTGCCAAGTGGAAATGAGTAATGGTGAGTTTTTGAAGACAAGTTATTGACTTGGAAATCAAAGACTATTTTCAAAATTAAACTCAAACATTTAAATAAATTTTCTATTTCTCCTTCCAGAAATTCCTCACGCCCTGACGGCCGGTGCCTCGTCGGTCACAACCATCGTCATCAGTGTCTTGCTCGTCGTTATTGGCTGTAAGTGTATCACATTAAATGTAAACCTTTAATTTCTCCTAATCACGATTTTTTTAAATTAAAATTTCCAGGCTGCACGGCCAGCGTCTTCGCGACCATGCACATGATGAAGAAGAAAGCCAAGGGAATCAAGGCGATCCAAGGTTCGCCGTGTTACGGATCTTACCCCAACCAGTACTCGTCACTGCCCACCAAGGATGTGAGTTATGACCATTCTTAAAATATTTCATGAAAATAAATCAACTCTCGATTTCCAGTACACCGACAGCCAAAAGCCCAAACGACAGTCCTCCTTCAACGGGCGCAACGACGCCGGCGGCTCCAAGCTGCTCGCGAACGGCCACACCACGCTGACCAAGTCGAACAACGTGAACGGTGCCGTCGGCAACAACACGCCCAAGGTGCTGGCCAAGTCGTTCAACGACACCGACACCGCCACCATCAAGCGGAACTCGCACGGCCTCAACAACATCCGGCACGCGCGCCAACTCGAGATGGAGGAGGAAAAGTACTGACCCGAGGCCGGGGCCGGTTCCGACGGTGAAGGTGTCGAACCAGCTTGCATGCAATCTTGCGTAGTAGAATCAGTGTAAAATTTCTTGTTGATTTTGTGGAATGTTCTCGTTGTTTTAAAACTCGTTTTGCATGTTTAAACATTTTTTTTCGAATTTAAAGTCAAATTCAGTGTTCAAAAATTGTGATCTCAACTGCCACAGAGAGAAAAAGAAGGAAGAAATTCGTGAAATTTCGAGCGTTTTGAAATTCCCTCACGAAGCAACGAACTTGCGTGCAAGTTGCAATTGAATTCGGGTGTGCATTGGAAACGAACTCCGCGAACACACCTTTACTGTACATAACCTCAAAAAAAAACAATCTGAACGAAGAAAAAACAAGATAGAACAATTTCGAGATGATTCAATTAGAGCAAGGCTGATTTTAGTGTTTAAAAGTGAATTTTAACAATAATTGCTTCTAATTGCGCGCGAACTTAACCGAGGGGCTACACATGTTTAACCAAATCAGTTGCTTTTCAGCAAAACATTTTACACACAACAAACAAGCATTACTTACTCATTTCATTAATCATGTTCACAACTTTAAAAATTAAATAAAAAGCAAAGAATGAGTGGTGAAGCTAATAAAGCTCGTGCAAATAAGAAGAAGAAGAAGCTAATCATTAATTCAAGAATAGTGCGTTAAATCCAAATCTGTGCCATTAGGGGTTAGAGGAGCGAGCGAGATCGGAATTTAAGAAGCAATTTTAGAGACAGTTTACAAAACAAAAACAAGCAATTGGAATAAATTTTATAGAATTTTAAGCGAAGTGAGCAAAGTTAAAAAGCATTGTGGGATTTCAAACCTCTCTGCGGTGAGCACGTAGCTCAAATTGAGCGCAAATTTTAACAATCGGTTTAGTATTTTAGGGGGCTGAAGCAAGGAAGTTTCCGCGATTTTTAGGTGATAAGACAAAACAAAACAAAAATAGCAAGACTTGAAAGAAAAGACATTTTTATTAGAGAATAATCTATACAATAATGAGAAAAATTTATTAGAAATAAAAAGGAAATGAAATGCATAAAAAAATTAATGTCTTGTTTCTGCCATCCGAAAAACTTGTCAGCCCGGCTTGGTACCGTCATCTGGGGCGGAACGGGACACATGGAGCGAATTGGGACAGCTGTTTTAGGCTTTGTTACTGCATATTATATTATTTTGATATTTTTGATTAGTTTCGGATAGAACATACACAGAACCACAAAAATAGTGCATCCTTATTCCAATTTCAAGCATTTAAGTGTTCCAAAAGCTGTAGTCCCGATTCGCCCCAGTTGGTGGTACGGAATTCTTTGTTGGCTCCGACAGACGAAAGAAAATGATCTGAAACAGTACTTTATAGGTCGCGATGGGTCGCCCTGGTACTCTACCTCTGGGCTGTTTAGGTGCTCGTCGAAGTGCTGCTTCCACCTTTCAATCACCTCACGCTCGTCCGTCAAGATTCCTCCGTCCTTATCCCGGCACATTTCGGCACGCGGCATGAAGCCTTTCCGGGATTGACCGAGTTTCTTGTAGAACTTACGCGTTTCGTTGGAGCGATACTGCTGTTCCATGACCTGGCACTCCAACTCTTCCAGGCGGTGCTTCTTATCCCGGAAGAGATGGGTTTGCTGCCTTCGCAGCTGTTTGTACAACTCCTTGTTCCCACGGGCGTTATTCCCAAATCGCTTAGCATTCCTCGTCGAACTCGGCTCGAGTTCACCCTCGCCTGACAACGCGGCTTCGAGTTCCCGCCCGTACTGGGAAGCTACCTCGTGGTTCTTGAGTGGCTCCAGATTATACTGCTGCGGGCGACGGTACCGGGTCTTGTTGACCTTGGACAGGCGTTGGCGCAGCATTGCCACCAACTGGTAGTGGTCCAAGTCGATTATGTCCGAGAAGTGCCGACCATCGATGAGAACATGGTTTCCGTGTCGTTTGGTGATCTCTAGGTTTACTTTTAGGAAAGGCAGTGCTGAAAGAAGGTACTTCGTATGGCCATGTCTCGGGAGGTAGCTAAATCGATGAGTCATAGGCCGTTCTCGTGCGTCGTGCTGGTGGAAGCTGAACCTCCCAATAACCGGTCCGAACTCATCCTCCTGGCCGTCTTGAGCGTTTAAGTCGCCGATAACAATCTTAGCGTTGTGTTGTGGACACTTCCTGTACTCGCGGTTAAGAAGCTCGTAGGAAGCGTCTTAGTCATCGACGTCGCTTCCCATGTGCGGGCTGTGCACATTGATGATGCTCAGGTTGAAAAATCGGCCATTGATTCCTAACCAATAACGCGCTATGCCATTTCACCCAGCACGACAAAAGCTGTCCCCAGCACACATCTCGAGTTTCCAATCCCTTACTTACTCATGGGTTGTCTCCAGGTGCGTTGTCAACTAACTCGGTTCTGGGCTGCTTCACTCCAATTCTGACTCGGAACCCTCACACTTTCCAGATCTCCCTCCACTTGGTTCAACCTGTAATGACAAAAGTAACTTACTCTTGAAATAAAAAGTGGTAAAAATTTGTTAAATTAAAAGTATTTTTATTGTTTTGAAAATGAAATCTTTTACTGCTACAGTTTTTGAAAATCTAATTGCTAACTGATTTAAAAGTTTTCAAATATCCAAAGAGTTCAAAAAAACTATGGATCGTCGGACAACAACATTTTTTTCGAGTTGTTGATTACCTGGTTTTAACTTTTAATTCGACGGTATAATTTATTTCATTAAATTCACTAAATTTATGTCGTTCTCATGTGACCGTGAGTCCAAAATGTAAACAAACTTTTGGTGATTTCGGTGGTTAGTGAGTGGTCCATGACGACCATCAAAAACCGAACGCGGAAACGGAAGAGGGAAACAACGAGAAGCGGCATAATCGGAGGCGGTCAGCGCGGATGTTGCACTCGGTGCCGGCGGTTTACGACTATCGACAGCATTATGTGCCGGAAGTGATGACGGGACAGTGTGGGATGTCCCGAGGGCCCGCAATCCATTTCTCGTTGCGGGACATGTTTGACGAGTATAACCTAAACATCCAGAAGAACAGTTTGCACCTGTTCTGGAAGGATCGTCTGTACGAAACCCGCAGGTCCTGGAGCTATCGTAGTCAGATTACTTCCAGAGGTTGGAGCGAGATCCAACGAACCTGATCAAGAACATCTACTAGGAATACCGAAGAAGTCACCGGTGAGTATTGAGAACGTGTTCAGTGTATAGCCAATTTCATTTACTTTCAAACTCTTTCAGCAACTCCCGCCTGCAAACGCTCATCTCGCGACGGTACAGCTTCGGCCCGATAAACTTTGTTGGCGAGTCGGCAACATCTGTGTCATTCTCGAAGGAGAACGAAGTGATCGGGAACTATCCATTCAGGCACTTCACTTCCCCGCCGGAAAAAGTCGACTTCCCTTCCCGAATCAACAACCAATAGAGTTATCTACGTGCGCATGTATTGCGTGTACGTACACGAAAAAGATTGAGGTTAAATTTTGTACCCACCAGCAAAACAAATGGTGCGCTAGTGTGCGTGAGATCGGGCTTAGATAACTCTATGGCCAACTCCTCCAAGCCTGTCCTGATGATGGCCGCCAACGAGACCACCCTATTTTCTACATCGATGTCAAGCTCCAAAATGAAAGCCGCGATGTTGCTGCCCAACGAAACGTCCATCGGTAACCTGCTCAGCCTGGGGTCTTCGGACGGGCCGGTGACGTACCGTAAGAGTCGGCACAGCTTGGACGCGGAAGTTGGCCAATCATAAGCAGATGCGTTAAATTGTCGGTGGTAAAATACAAAAAAAATCGAAAACACTGTTTTAATATTAAAATATTGAAATAAAATCTATGACATTTTTCGTAAATCGCCACTGTAAGTGTTAAATGTTATTTATTCTTTCCATAAAAAGTTTCTTCTCAGATTAAAAGTAAGAAACTCTTAACGATACAACGATTATGTTCCAGAAATTCATGGTAGTATCAACAACTTTCCAACTTTTAAATTAAAAAGTTTGAACTTTCTACGAATATTCACCAACGCGAACTTTTAATCCAACGAACGATCTTTTTAAATTTATAGTCTTTTTTCCAGAGTTCGGAAAACCACTCACACTCACAAATTGAGTAGGCTTCCTCACAGAAAACACTCTCGATACTCACCGTGAGTGTGAGGGCTGAATAAATTCCTTTCCAACAGTTTGTTATTTACAGAATCAATGAACATATCAATCCAAAATCAAACGTCTTTATCAATCGATTGTACATTCGAGGTAGTGTTAATGTCTATAAATCCGAAGATTCTGTGTTGATATTAATTAGGCATAAATATATTTTTTTGTTCTGTCTGGTATATTTTTTTTTGTCATTGCTGCAAAAGAAACCTTGGATTGCCTAAGTCCAGCGGCTGCTGGGTGGGCAATTATTTTCATAATTTTCAGATAGGCGACCGGTCGAAATCCGTTGTGGATTGACCTACCACAGGATAAATCGGAGGCCGCAGACGGAGGCAGCTTCTGCGGGTTAATGTTGGCAGCCATACCAAAAGAAGATGGCCGTGTTGTTGTGGGTATCGGTCACTCCCTTAGACAGCTGTGCAACTGTGGCCATTCCCGGTCGCTGTCAGTTCTACCAGTATGTCTTGCCTAAGAACCAGGACACGCCAGTGGAGCCTCAGCGGCTGCCGGTAGCCCTAGCCTAAAGCTGTCTAAAGCACTGGATCGGCTTTTTTCATTTTCAGTAAACCTTCAAGCCAAAGCCACCGGCGGCTACGGCAACTTCTTCGGGATGTCCCGATTCGAAAAAAAAAACTCGGATTATGACGTTTCGCGTAATCGGAAGCAAATTCAAATTCAAAAAAATGCTAAGTCCCGATTTGACACCTGTCAAACCACTCAAATGGCACTCACAAAATGAATACTGAGTTCTTTGAGTTCATTTGCTACGTCACGGTTTTCTTGCCTATAGAGGAGAAAAGTAACTCGCGACAAAATTTTGAGGCAAGGAATTTTGACAGGTATGATTTTCATAAAGTATTCGCCTCCTTTTCTCTCCCACAGAAAACCTGGGAACGAGGTAACTGTCAAACTAGGCAAAAATGTTAAAGTCACTCACAAAATGAACTTTGAGTGATTTGAGTTCATTTCTGACGTCATAATTTTCTCCTCTATTCTTTATGTAAACTTATGTCACAAACATAAACAATGACTTTTAAATCCCGCCGTTTGACATGCAAGATTTTTAAAACCCGCTAAACAAATCGCAGCACACTGGGGGTTGCTGGGGGAAAATCGGAGAAGTACTTGTCAAAAGTTTTCTGTTTTCTTTTGAAACGGTGGTGATTTTTAGTGGCACAAATTGTTCTTATAAGTTTCCGGATTCTTTAATTCTCTAGTACCAGTTCATCTTTTATTGAATTAGGCTTAATTCATTGCTGATATTATATGCATAAACGGAAGAGGTTCCTAAATATGTATTTTTTGTTGAATCTTTATCCTCGCTCATCCTTTTGCACACCGTTTCATAAGAAAGCATAACAGCACTTATTGTCAGTGTTCGAATGATTACATGAATGTTGCTTTTGGTGTTTTGGTTGGTAGAAAAGCTAGAATGCACATCAAATGCAAATTTTCTTGTTCAGATATTATTTGCTAAATCCTCGTTTTGCTCCAGTAGCAATGCAAAGAAACCGGGAAGAATCTGAATTTCTGTATTGTTCACCATCTTGTCCGAGACGAAAAATGAATGAAGAAAACCAAAAAAGTAGCGTCTTAAACAAAAAAAAAACAAAGGAAGATAAAAAACATAACAATGCTTTCGTTTTGTTTGATTTCAAGTTTATTCTTCTAGCATAATTTATTTTTATTAGCTAGAATAATTTCCCAAGAGTTAAAGATTGAAAATATGCTTATCATTATCGATAGAATTTAAATTTTCAGCACAACAGACACAAACACCCCTCCCCCATTTTTTATAAAAACGATTGTATTTCACTTTGATAACATAACATAAATAACACAAATTCTACTATCAATAAATAATTAGTCTTCAATTTTAGATTCACTCTGACTTTGACGAACTATTTCATTTTCACATTTTCACACCAAGATCCGCCGAAAGCGATCAGGGTACAATTTCACCTTCCATCAACTGCTCAACACCGAGATCCACGAAATGCCATTTGTGTGGGACTATCATGATGAAAGAAGGAGATTTGGATTCCTATAATAAATATTCCACTTGTCCTGTTTTCGGTTAAATCCGGTCTAGTTTAAAATCAGGACCCAGAAAATTCAAAACTGTTTCAAATGAAAACAAAAAACTTTTGACAAGGAAATTTCCCCTGAGCAACCACCAGTTTGCTGCGATTTGTTTGGCGGGCTTTAAAAATCATGCATGTCAAACGGCGGGGTTTAAAAGTCATTGTTTATGTTTGTGACATAAGTTTACATAAAGAATACCCTGACAGACGGACCGGGCCGACAACGGCCCGAAAACCGCCGGACGGCTCGACAAAACGGCCCGAATTCCGTCGGTTTGTCCGACGGAATTCGGGCCCTTTTCGTGCGTATATGCAACACTTTGTCCGACGATCGTCGAAATCGACGTTTGAGAAAATCGACGTTGACGGGCCGTCGTCGGGCCGTTTTCGGGCGCCTTTGTTATTTAGAATGTCCTGCCATTATCTGACGTACATATTTCGGCTTTTTTGATTTTGTAATGGAAAAAGGTTTTTTTTTATTTATTTAAAAGCGTTTTATTTTTATTGAACTCTCTCTGATTATTTATAATAACAAGACACTTGAATCGACACTGGTTTCTTGGTGGAAAACGTGAAATAGAAATCAAAGCCTGAAAAATGAAATTGACAGAAAATTAGACACAAATAGATGGTTGATTTGAAAATTCTTACCCAGTGTACCGGCTGATGGTTCTTTGTTTCTCGTTGATGGCCACTTGGGTTGTGCGGTTCTGCGTCAAATCACAAATCTTGACCATATTTTCCAAGCACCGTGAATTCCTTCTGCTGGCAAAACTTCATTGCCCTTTAAAAAATGTTTAATCACACTGTAGCCACCCACTAATCAGCAGAAATTTCACTAATTTTACTAAAAAAATATGAATTTTCACAAGTGAAAAAATGGGCTTGAACAAATTGAACTGTCATCAAATTACGACGCCTACTATTATAAACAAGAACTGCAAATGTCGCCTTTGACATTCGATCAAAACGCTCGACAAACGCTCGAAAATGGCAGGACTCAATCGATTTTGAGTAGATAACGCTTCGAATCGCACGACCGCGGGACTTCAGTCTAACAGGGTAGGCAAGAAAACCGTGACGTAGCAAATGAACTCAAAGAACTCAGTATTCATTTTGTGAGTGCCATTTGAGTGGTTTGACAGGTGTCAAATCGGGAATTAGCTTTTTTTTGAATTTGAATTTGCTTCCGATTACGCGAAACGTCATAATCCGAGTTTTTTTTTCCGTATTAGTGCCCGTGTGCTTGTCCATGCTTCTGGCCGTGTTCGTATACGTGCACCTGACCACGTAGTTGCCTGTTCCTGATCGTTCCCGTGGCCGTGCTCTAGGCCGTGTCCTTGTCCGGACTCCTGCCCTTGTTCGTGCCCGTGCTGCTGGCCGTTTTCGTGTCCCTGGCCGTGTAGGTGTCTGTTCCTGGCCATTCCCGTGGCCGTGTCCTTGCCCCGTGACCAGGAGTATTTGTGTCCATGCGAAACGGAACAACCGGAACAAAATTATAATTTTAATTGCTAAGTGCCGGAACTGACACCTGTCAAAAAAGTTCATTCCGTTGTTTACCTTTGAGGTTAAGTTCCGAGCTTTTCTCCTTTATTGAGCATGAAATTCACTAATGTAGAGTTTGACATCTCGAAATTTGTTTTCTAAAATAGCCCTCGTGAGCGTTCAAAGCCCTCTTTGTGAGTAAATGAGGAAGTCGCTCACACGTACCGAGAGTGTTGAGTAATTTACTCGCAGGTCACTTAGTTTTTCCTCATGGTTGAGTAAATAACTAATAACTCGTGAGTGAGTTTCCGAACTCTGCTTTTTTCTTTGTGTGTACGTCGTCGCTGATACTGTTGATCAGCCGCCAGGTTACTAACATGGAAAACAGACTCTTTCCTCAACGATGGAGCATCGTTAAGGGTCGCCTTATCAGAGAATTCAGTATCGAGAGATTCACAGCAACTGCACAGAAAATTTAACTCCATGTTGCGATTTGACAGCAGCATTTTTCGAAACGGAATTCGTACCGTATTGAATCCATTAAACCGATGATCGCCTGACTGGGTATCATTACTACCCAAAGTTGACACTCCTCACAGCACCGTGTACAAAACCTCTCTCACGCACACAACCTCACTCATCCACCACAGTGAAACTTGCGAGTTTTTGGAAGAAGAAAGCGTTTTTCCGTTCACAGCTCGCGAGCGCGCCATATCCCGAGTTTAATCGAGAATTTGTTCGTTTTTCACACCCCGCAACCGACAGTCGTCGCGAGTGACCGCACGCGCAAACCGGAGTTCCGAGCCAGGCAAGTCTCCGAAGAGTCCAAAAAGTGGACCGAAAAAATTCGGTCGACGAAAAAGGTTGGCAAGATTTCCCTCGTGAGGTTGGTTTATAAAGGGGAAGAGGGAGGAAGCGAGGAGTGCAGAAAGAGGAGAGAAGTGAAGGGAGAAATTCGCCACGACGACGACGCCAAGAAGAAAAGGGGAAGTTCGGCCTCACCAATACTAGTGGGAAAGGGAACTTCGACGAGCTGTCAACGACGGCTGGACGACGACACACGTAAGTGTGCGAGGAAAAGTGTTTCTCTTCACAGGAAGCAAAAGTCGCGAGTGTTTTGGGTTTATTTTTTCGCGTTTTTCGGGTCATTTTGCACGATTCCTGTGGCGCGAGGTCCAGGACTAGGTTCCCGAAACGGCACGGTCGGTTATTACGACGAAAACTCCTTAGGTAAACCATTTTGTTGTTGTGTTTTGGCGGCGCGGAAATTCCCTCCGTCGGAGAAGAAGGAGGACCAGTGGCGAGTAGGTAGCGAAATCGGGCTGGATCTCATTTCGTAACTCTACTGTCCCCTACCTGGAGCAAGGAAAAACAAACGTGGCCACCGGTAATCGTCTCTAGAGCAGTGCTCGCACGAAAATCAGGCTCCCCCCTCGTAGATTCCAAATATCGCGAACGAAACGAGGAAGTCACGCACGGAGGATTACATAAAAGGCCAGGCCAGCAACAGCTTCCCGCGTGTGGCCAACCTTCCCCCACCTTGTGTGCGGCCACAAACGAAGAAAGAGACTCTTGCCGTTGTGAAATCGCGTGTTCGTGTGTGTGTGTGTGTTGTTATTTTTGGCCAAACCCGCAAGAAACTCTCCGGAACCCAACGGAACTGGTCCGCGCGCCTCCAACACCCCCCACAAGCCGCCAAAATTCCGGTCCCCACGCGAAACCATCACCGGGAAGGCTCCTACTTGGGCCACTCCTCCTCAGCGAGCAGCAGCTCCTCGAGGTCGTCGGGCGGCGGCGGCGGCGGAAACGGTGCTGCACCGGAAGACTACGACACGATGAACAAGCGGAACAAGGCGTCCCGGCCCGGCCAGGGCGGTCCGGCGAGGTGAGTTTGCAATTTTAATTAGTTTTTTTTCTGTTT
Source organism: Culex quinquefasciatus (assembly GCF_015732765.1). NCBI lineage: Eukaryota > Metazoa > Arthropoda > Insecta > Diptera > Culicidae > Culex > Culex quinquefasciatus. Next base: position 60,255,550 of record NC_051863.1, read on the forward strand.
CAAACAAAGTGCTCAAGGGCAGACGGGGCTAACAAAGAAGAGTGTGGAGCGAAAAAAAATAAAAAGTGCTGACGAAATTAGTCAAATCAGTTGTGCTAAATTGTGTGTTACACGGGCGATACAAATATGACCACCACGGGGGGGGGGATGGGGGCAATCCGTCCACCAATACCACACACACTCTCGCTGACGGATGGCGTGCGCGCGAGGGGAGTTGGGAATCGAGTGGAAGTGCTGCCAATGAAGGGAATTGCGATTTATCTGAAACATGATTTCTAGAGTACTTTTTCAAAAGGTCCTATGCGCCAAAAGTAAACAAACTGAGTTATTCAATGCATGACGTTCTGCATATCCAAAACTACACTATCCTCAAACCCGATTTCTTCTAAGTATTTAATTTTTAAAAATATTAGCGAAATGCAAAATAACCTATGAGCATTCTCTTAAATTTTTATACAAAATAATTTACGTCGTTTTACCTCTCAGTGTCCTATGTGCATTCAGTAAAATGATGCACATACGACAATAACAAATCAACCTATGTACAATTTTAAATATATTTCAATCGTTATGCACATACGCTAATATAATAACGACGTATGTACGCATTTTATTGAATAATTAGAAAGTAATGATAGATTTTTTTTATATCCATATATCTTTTTAAAAATAATGTTTGTCTAGAATCCAGTTAACGTGTAGACGTCAGCTGTAAGAGAGTATGAAATGTTTCAATGCCTGACACAGCAAAAGAGAAGAGCGAAATTTAACCAATGAGCTCTCTCTCCCGAATCTGGCGGATACGACTCCCAGCATGACATACCAAAACAACTCAAAAAAACAGCATAAAATATGTTTTTTGTTTTGGTTCATAGGATCGCGGACAGATCATTGTTGTGGACTGTTTGAGTTTTAAAAGAAAAGTGTCGGAGGGCGAAGGATTGCGGCAACAAAAAAAAATACGGTAAGTAGGGTGGAAAATTACCGTGATTCCCAAAGATGATTCCTGGACCATGGGATCGGCTCCGAAAGGCGTCCCTGTGCAAGAGGGCGAATATTTGTTTGGCCTTCCGGGTTGGTTTTGCCGGTACCGTGGCTATTATTTGGCTTTCCGGATGGGTTTTCTTGGTTCCGTGGCTATCTGGAAGGTGTCCCTGTGCAAAAGGGAGGATGCTTTTTGGCCGCCTGGATAGAATTTGTCCGTTTCATGGCAATCCGGATGGCCAAAAAGCATCATCCCTCTTGCGCAGGGAAGCCTTCCGGATGGCCACGGAACCGACAAAAAAAAACATCCGGAAGGCCAGAAAACATCCCACCTTTTTGGCCAGGGACGACTTCGGATGGCCACGGTACCGGTTAACACATTTCAGGAGGAAATGTTATCCTTTTAAATTTAATAAACCTTAACCTTAAACTACTTTTTCATCACCCGCAGCACTGCTTTACGGTACCTGGTCCCCCGACAACGACCAAACAAGCGGCGGCGGACGTGGTACGGAGGACGCTTCTAGAAACCTTAAAAAAGAGCGCGCCATCCGCTTTATGGTCATGGTCTGTCAGAGAATCTCAAGACGAACGTCGAGTACATTAAGATTGCCGGAACCCGGGCGGATCGGCTATCAACAACTTCGCCAACGGCAAACTCATAATTACGCACGCAGATGCAGGTCGTCTGGGCCGCTTGGGACAACGTGTCCGAAAATCCAAAAATGCACGAGCTGCTGAGACTAGTGTTTCTGAGGCCACCGGAGCGGGCGGAAACATAGAGGTTGCGGCGGTTAAGGGTTACAGTTTTTAAATAAAATTAAGTGTGTGCTCACACCAACCTCTGACTTTTTTATCGATTTACATGTATGTAACCCCTTAAGTTCCCGGTGCTTTTACGTCGAGGTGCGTTTGGTCATTGTTTCTTGAGGGGCGAAAAAAATACAAATTGCACTTAAGGAACTCTCGACTCAGGTGATTTTCCGTACGAATAGTTTCATGAAGAATTGATCACCAAGCGGATCCAGTCGGACAAACCGTACATTATTATGGGTTATAAAGACTCTGCCGAAGCGCTCCGATAACGACGTGTTGTTCCTGACTACGCAGGGCATCGTCCAGCTGGAGCAGCGCCACCGTAACGGAATACGCGGTCGCATGGCGGCCGTGCAATATCTGTCAGTACTACGCCGTGGTTTTTCAGTTCCAGCATGGACACTACGACAAGTGCGTCGTGCCTTCGTCGTCGTGATGATCTTTTCTCACAGCCAGCCATAAACGACCTGGTTTTACGGAGGAATTGGCTGCTAATCTGAGCGAACTTACCTCGCTGAAGAATCGCTTATGACTCTTCGCGCTCGACAGGTCCTAATAGCTGCTCATCAGCCAGCTTAAGAACTACGTCACAACCAGATAAAGTCCATCTGTCTGTCTAAGAGCACGAAAACCTGCAGTGGTTGATCTTTTCGGATGTTACCATCTTGGATATTCCACACGACTACCTTTCTACCTCTGTTATCGTGCAGTCTGCAATGCAATGCTGGATTACGTCCATTGGGCGTACTCGTCTGCAGCATCTGGAGCTGTCCGGCAAAGTCCCGCTGATCAACTTCCAATTCTTGCTGCCAACAGCACATCCACAGCACAGCACGTTACAAGTGTTTTTCGTCTGTGCCTCTGTTTTTTTTTGTGAACCGATGCTTTCCGTTTTTCCAGACTCCTCCCAAACGGCATCAAGTCGGCAACCTAACCGACTCGTTCATGGCCCTGGCAGTTTAGCAGCGTTCGATTCATACGAGCACTTTACCCAGTACTCGGATGAGATCCTGGACTTGCTCGGGGACATGACTTCGAGGCGTTCGTTAACCTGAAGATGCTGGAGGTTGTAAATGCGCGCGGACCGCCGCATAAGCACCTCGATCATTGCAATTGATTCCAGTTTTGTGCGACTTGCGCTCTTCAAATCCCAAGCTGACCTCACCCGTCGGCCAAGCAACAGCCGTAGAACCCGTTCGGAGATCCAACCCCTGAGATCGGAATAATTCTTTGGCAAAGAGCAAGTTTCTCAGGGCAGCTCCTGAATCAACATCTTGCATCCTTCGTTACCGCAGGTTCAACCGATTGCTCACCGATCGTACATCGTCATCGACGGAGGTTACTCGACGCATCTGTCGAAGCAAGTTAGCCAGGACCATGCGGCCGATACCACGCGACCAACCCGAACGCGGTCACCGAAACTCATCTGGACATCTTCAAAGCTGGTGCCGATTACATCGTGATCAACACGTACCTCTATCGCATGACCATCCCGTGTCAATTAGATCGCTATTAGATTTCGTTCCAGTGCAAAAACGGCGACAAAACATGTACAATAAGTTGCGCCAACATGAAATAAAGTCAATGAATTTAGTTATACATTTTACAAATCATAACCTTACAAAAAATACAGTCAAAAATCGTGAATCTAAGGTCAAACTTATTGCTCAGGCTAAGCCTTTTCTTTAGGGATAGCATCATCTTATGGCTTTTGAACATCCTCCGGTTCCGGTTCCTTCTGCGAACCTTTTCCGTCCTTTGCTACACTTTTCTCTTCTCCAACCTTTGACTCAATCTCTTTAGCAGCAACCTTCTGGCCAGACTACATCTCGTTCTGCTTCTCGATTCCAGAAACATGGCGTCCCCGTCATCCTAGGTGAAAATCTCCATCAAGTTGTACATTTGCAGCTGCGAAAACTGCGGCACGATACTAATCAGCGTCAGTCCTTTGATCAGTTCGACGATCACTGCCAGCTCCGGATGCTTCAGGTTCGCCTTGTTGTCCCGGTTCATTTCGGCGAACCCGGTGATAACGCTCTCGCGTTCCAGTCCGTTGTTTAATCGCCGGTGGAAGATGATCACGAACGTTTTTGGTTGCCTCACAAAGTATCGTTCAAACAGAGAGCCGGCGTCGCCAATAGTGTCCTTCAGGTTGGCCTTGGTGATTACGTCGATCGGCATCAACCGCAGAATGTTGCAGCTCTTTTTCTTATTGGTTTCGGTCTCGTCCCGCCGAATCTTGAGCACAGTTTAGGTTAGGTAGAAATCAGATATTTTTCATCCCGGTGTTCACCGACTCAAACCGGTCCTTTTTCTTCTCCGTTTGGTCGCTTTGGCTTGCTTTTCCACCAGCACCGAAATGTCTTCCTCGACCTCTTCTCACTCTGCCGCGCCTTCTTCGGTAGGTTGTTCCTTTGTTGTAGGCGGCGATTCGCATATACGTTCAGCAACCGGTACGCGTCCACGGTGCAGTCCCGCTCGCGGATGTTGTACATCACCAGGATCCGCGCTAGCCCGCCTCCAGGTAATCCGCCACTTTGGCATAAAAATTGTGCGCATGCAGTGCTGCTGGGGCTATCGGAACACTTGTTTATAAGTGTTAAATAATATGTTTACACTACTTGGGCCAAAAACTTTCAAAAACGAAGGATTATAACATGTAGTATGTGCGCTCACAGCACGATAGGCGGATAAGATAATTTACCATGTCAAATTATCCTATGCGCCAAAGTAAACAATGATGATTGTTTACATTGGCGCATTGGTTAATTTGACATGGTAAATAATCCTACCCGCCACCCATCTGACAGAAGGCTCATTGGAAAATAACGGCTTCTCTCTCCTCTCACGCGCTGGAAGCATTGAAATATTTCATGCTCTTCGTCAGCTGTTGCCTACACGTTGCGAGAGGGTTGGAAATACATTATTACCACAAAAATGTAGTTTTTTTAAATCGAGATTTACATTTTATTTGATAAAGTTTTATGAGCAATGCCACATGAATATAGTCCAATGCCAATGTCTTATGTGCAAAAATTGTTCTATGAAACGTGTCCTATGTGCACTCACAGGTTGTATGAACCAAATTGCGTCAGAACTAAGTGTAATCTTGTCTTTTATATAATCCCGAGATGTACACTTGAAAAGCATTACTCTAGACCCATTTGGGCGTTTTCAGAATCGAAAAATACCCAAACGTGTTTGAATGGGATTTAAAAATGTGCACCAAAACTTTATCATCAAATTTCTCAGATTGAGGTTTTTGCACATAGGACCTTTTGAAAAAGTACTCTAGATTTATCATACAACTAAGATTTGATGTTGACAAATAGCAATTTTTCATGTAAGCATTCAAATCATCCTAACAACACCCATTTTCTTTCTTGAAAATATAAACTTGTTTTTGCAATTTGTTCATTGCAATAAAAAAAGTCAACACGACTTTTATTAACCACATCTGAACTTTAAAATATAGCAAATATAAACATTACTTTTGGCCTAAAAATTAACAAAAATACCGCTGTAGGATATGACTTCAAACATTAGTCAATATGGAAATCAGGGAAATCTAATCTCACTTTCTTTTTTTTTCAAAATTTTGGCGCTAAGACCAAACAATTTAACGAAAAAAATCTTCAAACCAGTAATAAACACGCAAGTCAACCGCGCGACCCGCTACTTGCAATCGACTGACGATGCCGGAAAAATGATAAGCACTTATCACTCCACAAAATGGACGCTCGAAATCCCGATTAAACATGCAAAACAACCCCGTGGTCATAGTCTAAAACAAAAAACACGATTAATCCTGCAAGCAACCGCGCCGCATCGCTGTACGAAATCGACTGAAATTAACATGTTATTTTGTAACACAGTAAGTTTAACGAACACCAGCGGCGGTGTGCCTTCCGATCAACGTGGATAAAGGAAGAACTGACGAGAAAAAAGAACGCCCGAAAACAGGAACAATCCAACCGCGTGGCCCCGCTGCCCGCAATCGACTCAATGAACATTGAGTCATTGAGTGTATTCTGCTAACTTCAAATGTAAGCATTCAATGACGTGAGGAGGATTCACGTACAAATTCGCTTTGGCCCGTTTATACTGTTTTGCTAGATTTGATAAGTTTCTGTATGATATATGAAAATTCAAAAATCTGTATCATTTGATTGAATTTTTTGATCGATTTGGTGTCTTCGGCAAAGTTGAATAAGGACTACACTGAAAAAAAATAATACACAGTAAAAAAAATGGTGATTTTTTATTTAACTTTTTATTACCAAAACTTGATTTGGAAAAAAACACTATTTTTATAACCAACTTTTCAGAAATTTCCAGGTTCTGCAAAAAATCTTTGACCTGGTTATTAATTTTTTGAATCAATACTGATTTTTTTTTTCAAAAAATCGAAATATTGGTCGCAAAATTTTTTCAACTTCATGTTTCGATGTAAAATCAAATTTGCAATCAAAAAGAACTTCAGTAAAATTTTGATAAAGTGCACCGTTTTCAAGTTAAGGCCAGTTTAAGGTAACTTTTTTTAAAAAAGTCGCAGTTTTTCATTTTTTTTAAATTAGTGCACATGTTTGCTCACTTTTGAAAAAAAATATTTTTGAAATGCTGAGAAAATTCTTTATATTTTTCTTTTTTGAACTTTGTTGATACGACCCTTAGTTGCTGAGATATTGCCATGCAAGTGTTTAAAAACAGGAAAATGGATGTTTTCTAAGTCTCACTCTAACAACCCACCGTTTTCTAATGTCTAATCTCAGCAACTTATGGTCCGATTTACAATGTTGAAATATGAAACATTCGTGAAATTTTCCGATCTTTTCGAAAAAAATATTTCCAATTAAACCATTTTCAGGTGAGAAATATATAGCTTAATTGATATAAACGAAAATATTTTTGTGATGGTCGAATAAACCAGTTCATTATCTGATTCAAAATAAGGAAACGTTTTAATCAACCAAAATCTAACTAATCAATTAAGAATGCAGGTTATTCAAGTGGACAAATATTTTTTTAAAGTCACTTCTATCATAAAAGTAAAGCACTGATTGAAAAAAGGTGATTGAAATGATTTTTAAAATTAGCAATCTAACCTCATTCTCGCGTTTTCAATCCGGATCTAAGAATTTTCAATGAAAAAGGCAACTGAGCAAAAAAATCAAAAAGTCACTCGATAGAACTTTTTATTTCTTACCTCCTGATAACTTTATTCCTATAAGCGGTCGTGTTTGAATGATGCTGGATAATCTGGATTGTTTCTTGAAATTTACTAAAACCAAGTACACCAACGAGTAGAGCAACTTTTTGTGAACATTTCTGTTTATTTTCTCTTTTATTAAAGGTTATGCTATTCCTTTTACAAGCATTTAAAAAAATATTTCAAAAATGCATTCTAATCAGTCGAGTGCATTGGGCCACGCCCATTTTTCTATTTTCAGCCTAGTTCTTTTTTTCTTCCAGCGCTCTTTTGAGTCTGCATAGTGCTGCCAAAATTGATGAAATTTTAAGCGAACACTCACGAAAAGTAGCATTTATAGCGAATGTTTCCTGGCAGCACTTGCTCACTCCAACAGGCGCTGCACCAGCATGTTGGTGGTGTTGCTGGCCACTAGAGTGTAACAAAAATGACTTTTTGGCGGGCATTCAAGGGTTTGTTCCGGTGGGCATACTAAGCCCAAATCCAAAATATGAGCTTGATTGGACGTAACAGGAGCTGGCGCTCCGCCCTTCAATTTTAAATGGGATTTAACCCGTAAAAAAAGATTTTTTTCAAAAATGTAACTTTTTGAGGCATTTTGGCCACTGAAGCGTTTATTTTCAACATCGTTGGCGTGTAGGCCAGATCCTTGCGCATCTTTTGGTATATATAACATTGAAATTTGGAGCACCCTGGAGCTCGGTACAGACCTTCAAAGTTTGGTATTTTTGAGCAATTCTCTACGAAATCGGTCTTTTTTCTTCAATTTTAATTTTTGTATTTTTTAATCCGGCTGAAACTTTTTTGGTGCCTTCGGTATGCCCAAAGAAGCCATTTTGCATCATTAGTTTGTCCATATAATTTTCCATACAAATTCGGCAGCTGTCCATACAAAAATGTTGTATGAAAATTCAAAAATCTGTATCTTTTGAAGGAATTTTTTGATCGATTTGGTGTCTTCGGCAAAGTTGTAGGTATGGATACGGACTACACTGGAAAAAAATAATACACGGTAAAAAAAATTTGGTGATTTTTTATTTAACTTTTATCACTAAAACTTGATTTACAAAAAAACACTATTTTTAATTTTTTTTATTTTTTGATATGTTTTAGAAGACATAAAATGCCAACTTTTCAGAAATTTCCAGGTTGTGCAAAAAATCACTGACCGAGTTATGAATTTTTTAATCAATACTGATTTTTTCAAAAAATCGAAATTTTGGTCGTAAAAATTTTCAACTTCATTTTTCGATGTAAAATCAAATTTGCAATCAAAAGTACTTTACTAAAATTTTGATAAAGTGCACCGTTTTCAAGTTATAGCCATATTTAAGTGACTTTTTTGAAAATAGTCGCAGTTTTTCATTTTTTTAAATTAGTGCACATGTTTGCCCAGTTTTGAAAAAAATATTTTTGAAAAGCTGAGAAAATTCTCTATATTTTGCTTATTCGGACTATGTTGATACGACCTTTAGTTGCTGAGATATTGCAATGCAAAGGTTTAAAAACAGGAAAATTGATGTTTTCTAAGTTTCACCCAAACAACCCACCATTTTCTATCGTCAATATCTCAGCAACTAATGGTCCGATTTTCAATGTTAATATATGAAACAATTGTGAAATTTTCCGATCTTTTCGAAAAAAATATTTTTGGAATTTTCAAATCAAGACAAACATTTTAAAAGGGCGTAATATTGAATGTTTGGCTTGCAAATTATTATTATTTTTTGGGATTATTTTTCAAGTGAGCGACTAAATATTGGTCAAAAGAACATGTTGCCGGTAGTTGGAAGCAATTTTATAACCTAAGCGCTTTGAAATCGTTAGCGCAAGTGAAAAGATATTAATGGCGACTTTTCTTATGCAGTCAACCTCTGATCTTGCGTGTGGATGTGTGTGCCACCAAAATGATGAGAAATGGTCTCGCAAAATAGAAATTATGATCAAAAGTGCATTAAATTTGATTTTTTTGGCCAGTAAGTGGCATAAATTTGCGTGCTTACTCGAGGCGGTGCTGTTGCCGGTAAGTTTATAGCCTGAAAAGTTTTTTTGGAGCTTTAATCGAGCATCAAACTCCATATGACGAAGATAGGTGTTTGATTAGAAAAGGTTTATTTCCCCTACCGAATTCTTATAGAAAAGTATATGAACATCATTAGTTAATGATGCAAAATGGCTTCTTTGAGCATACCAAATGCACCAAAAAAAATTCAGCCGGATTAAAAAATACAAAAATTGCTCAATATTGAAAAAAAAAGTTTCCTTAATGACAAAATTCATCCTGGCAACCCTGCCCGCAACAGATCCATTCACCACCACGAGCTGGTATTGGTGCCGTGCTCGATTTTCGCACTGACCGCGGTGGCTGTCGTGTTAGAAAAGTGTAAATAAACGTGAAAGGTTTTTTTTTCTTTTTCATCCACCTCTTCCGTAACACACATTTCGTTCAGTCATAGCAGCATCGGCAACATTATTCGTCATAGCCACGATAACACTGGCCTATGGGTGCCATTATGAAAATAACCACGAGGCGAGAGGGGCTGGCAAAACTTCCCAACCTGTCATGACTTGTGTGAGCGCTCAGCCTAGCTACCCTCCCCCTTTTGCTCACGTTGAACCATGCAACATCATGCTCTACGGCGAGCAGCGCCATCTTTGTTGTGTTAGATATGTGCACTTGCCTGCTGCCTGGCTACAGAGTGGAGAGTTTGTTTTTTATTTGCAATCATTTGTGTTGAAATCGCAGTTTTGATGATAATAATTTCGGCCTTATATTTAAAAAATGAAATTTGGATTACAAATAGGTATACGTATAAGGCCCTTTAGACAAGACATTTCAATGAGTCATCTCTGCGGTAAATGCAATGCAGTATGCCTGGCCCTATTGACTGAGAGAACAACGACAATGGGCGAAAATTTGATCCTGTCTTTGACTCATTTTATTTTTATTGAATTTTATATTTATTTTCCATTTTGGAATTTAAGTTTCTTGTTGTTATCATCTCTACTAGCTGCACTGATTCTGGAAGCTGTGAGTTGGATGTTGACCTGACAGGCGCAATAAAACTGGAGTGAAGCTGGAGCTGGAGCACAGAAGAGAAAAAAGCATATAAATAAACATCCTGTATGAGTCGCATTCTAGTTTGGATGGCGCTGATGCTGGATTGCAGGCAAACGGTTCGAGAGCGGTTTATCCGTTTCTGGGAGTGGTGAAAAGTAAACAAACTGCAAAATGTTTGGAGTTTGTGTTTGCGAGATAACGGAGCAGTTCTCTAGGATTTCGGTCATTCGATTTTTTTTGTATTTTTTAATCCGACTGAAACTTTTTTGGTGCCTTCGGTATGCCCAAAGAAGCCATTTTGCATCATTAGTTTGTCCATATAATTTTCCATACAAATTCGGCAGCTGTCCATACAAAAATGATGTATGAAAATTCAAAAATCTGTATCTTTTGAAGGAATTTTTTGATCGATTTGGTGTCTTCGGCAAAGTTGTAGGTATGGATACGGACTACACTGGAAAAAATAATACACGGTAAAAAAATTTGGTGATTTTTTTATTTAACTTTTTATCACTAAAACTTGATTTACAAAAAAACACTATTTTTAATTTTTTTATTTTTGATATGTTTTAGAAGGCATAAAATGCCAACTTTTCATAAATTTCAGGTTGTGCAAAAATCACTGACCGAGTTATGAATTTTTAATCAATACTGATTTTTCAAAAATCGAAATTTTGGTCGTAAAATTTTTCAACTTCATTTTTCGATGTAAAATCAAATTTGCAATCAAAAAGTACTTTACTGAAATTTTGATAAAGTGCACCGTTTTCAAGTTATAGCCATATTTAAGTGACTTTTTGAAAATAGTCGCAGTTTTCATTTTTAAATTAGTGCACATGTTTGCCCAGTTTTGAAAAAATATTTTTGAAAAGCTGAGAAAATTCTCTATATTTTGCTTATTTGGACTTTGTTGATACGACCTTTAGTTGCTGAGATATTGCAATGCAAAGGTTTAAAAACAGGAAAATTGATGTTTTCTAAGTTTCACCCAAACAACCCACCATTTTCTATCGTCAATATCTCAGCAACTAATGGTCCGATTTTCAATGTTAATATATGAAACAATTGTGAAATTTTCCGATCTCTTCGAAAAAATATTTTGGAATTTTCAAATCAAGACTAACATTTCACAAAGGCCAAACATTCAATATTACGCCCTTTTAAAATGTTTGTCTTGATTTGAAAATTCCAAAAATATTTTTTCGAAAAGATCGGAAAATTTCACAATTGTTTCATATATTAACATTGAAAATCGGACCATTAGTTGCTGAGATATTGACGATAGAAAATGGTGGGTTGTTTGGGTGAAACTTAGAAAACATCAATTTTCCTGTTTTTAAACCTTTGCATTGCAATATCTCAGCAACTAAAGGTCGTATCAACATAGTCCGAATAAGCAAAATATAGAGAATTTTCTCAGCTTTTCAAAATATTTTTTCAAAACTGGGCAAACATGTGCACTAATTTAAAAATGAAAACTGCGACTATTTTCAAAAAAGTCACTTAAATATGGCTATAACTTGAAAACGGTGCACTTTATCAAAATTTTAGTAAAGTACTTTTGATTGCAAATTTGATTTTACATCGAAAAATGAAGTTGAAAAATTTTACGGCAAAATTTCGATTTTTGAAAAATCAGTATTGATTAAAATTCATAACTCGGTCAGTGATTTTTGCACAACCTGAAATTTCTGAAAAGTTGGCATTTTATGTCTTCTAAAACATATCAAAAATAAAAAAATTAAAAATAGTGTTTTTTGTAAATCAAGTTTTAGTGATAAAAGTTAAAAAATCACCAAATTTTTTAATTATTTTTCCAGTGTAGTCCGTATCCATACCTACAACTTTGCCGAAGACACCAAATCGATCAAAAATTCCTTCAAAAGATACAGATTTTTGAATTTTCATACATTTTTGTATGGACAGCTGCCGAATTTGTATGGAAAATTATATGGACAAACTAATGATGCAAAATGGCTTCTTTGGGCATACCGAAGGCACCAAAAAAGTTTCAGCCGGATTAAAAAATACAAAAATTAAAATTGAAGAAAAAAGACCGATTTCGTAGAGAATTGCTCAACGATGAAATGATTGTGATAGTGGCTTCTACCTAGCAGCACGTTAGTCATAGATGGTTGAACTTAAAGTAACGTAGAAAAAAAATTATACTCAAGATCACTCATGGCATATGAAATTATTAAAAATTGGAATTGGTTTTCGTACTTCTTCAATTTCAAATCAACTTTTCGACTTTGTTATTTTCTTTTAATTTATTTAAAAAAAATCATATTTCAGCCCTGTTTTAATTGAGTAATTTTAATTCGATAATTTTATATTTGCTGCATACAATTTTCACAGAGTAAACAGAACTAAAAAATATTTCTTAATAAAATTGCCTATGAGCAAATTTATCAGAAATCAGCCTTTCTTGGATTTTCTTTTTTGCATTTTCAGTACTTACAAGTTTTCATACAAATTGGTATCTGTTTGATTTGTTGTAAGCAGAGTTGCCAGGTTCAGGGTTGTTTCGGAAGACGCGGATCGCGCGGATGGCGCGGATGGCGCGTATCGCGCGGATCTGGCGCGGATTTGCTGGCTAATTTTTCTCAGGCGCGGATTTCGCGCGGATAGCAATTTTGATAAACAAAATAATAGAGAACGATAGAATTTCTTTCAAATTACAAAGGAAAATATTATTAGAAATTAAATAAATTCAATATTTTTCGCTGAGTGCGAGAACATCAATTTCTAAGAAGTTGTTAATGAAGAAAATTTTCTTCTAAAAATTATTGATTGTTTTTTTTTTTCATACGAAACTTTGAAATAATCTTCAAGGAGCGATTTTTTTTAAATGTATTGAGATTTGTTATATTAATTTAACATAACATTACAACTCATTATTTTTAAAACATCTGCTTAACAATTCAAATAAATACCAATTTTATTAAAATCTAATTACCAAGTTCAAAAAATTACAGAATTTAAAAAAATGAAGCTATGAAACTTTTTAGATTTTTTATGTTTTTTCAATATAAAAATTTAAATTTTTAAATTTTTGGTTTATTGAAAAAAATAAAAATTCTGTTGCCACTCTGATTCAGGTAGAATTGATTCTACTCCCAATTATCACAACATGACGAAATCCACTTAGAAATCTGCTAAAATCTCCGTCTTAAAGCAAAATGTAATGTTAAAATAAAAAAAATAAGAAATCTGGAATTCAACAATTTGAAATAAAAAAGAAACAAAATTCATAATTTGAAATTGTCAAAACTTACAGACTCAAAAAATGTGAAAAAGTACAAATTATTAAATTGAAAAATTACAAAAATATTGCAATTTATTTTTTTGTTATTTTTGATTTTTTAAGAAAGTTCTTAAGTTATCAAATTAGTTAATTATTAAATGATTAAATTATTAAATTATTAAATTATTAAATTATTAAATTATTAAATTATTAAATTATTAAATTATTAAATTATTAAATTATTAAATTATTAAATTATTAAATTATTAAATTATTTAATTATCAAATTATTAAATTATTAAATTATTAAATTTTTAAATTATTAAATTATTAAATTATTAAATTATTTAATTATTTAATTATTTAATTATTTAATTATTAAATTACTAAATTATTAAATTATTAAATTTTTAAATTATTGAAAAAATTTGCCGTTTTTTTAGTTCGAATCATTTTTGGAGTCATATTTTTGTCTAGAGAAATTTAGAGAAGAAAATAATAGAAATTTCGTGTTTCGATTTTCCAGAGTAAAAGTTTTGGCGAAAATTATCAAGTACAAATCCCTATATTTTATAATTTGGTTATTTATTTAATGGTTTTATTTTTTTTATATTTTCGAATTTAATTTTTTTCCTGAATTTGTTTTTAAAGCAACGATATTAAAAGTGTTGCAAAAAATGCTAATATTGTTTCAGAAATGGCAAAAATGGTTCCATTTTGTACAGGTGGGATATGAATCCACAACTGATCAACGGTACTGATCCAAATGCCTTCTGTATTATTCTTTTTTCGTTTAAAATTTTATTCATTATGTTACTCTCTTCTTTGTTTGTCGCGATTTTTGTTATATGGCGCGGATTGGGGTTTGGGGTCGGCGCGGATCTGGCGCGGATTTTTTCTCGACTTTTCCGTAACAACCCTGCGTTGCCAGATAAATCTGGGAATGCCACATTTTTTCAAGTGTCAGCCAGAATAAAGACTCACCCTTCTCTATGCCAGACATTAACAGATTTTGCCATATTTTTTTACTTTATGCCCATTTTGAGCAACTTTTTGTGCTTTGGAATTTTATTGAATTATAATTTTAAATCCAATGTGATTCAAATTATTTCATATTAATAATCTTAAAATTCTTAATAATTTCTTTTATTTTTCATGAAATGACTTCAAATGCTTAAAAATTTCCTAGAAACTGTAAAAAAAGAAACGAAAACAAATAAAATGATACTATCCAATGTAAAATTTTAGAAAAGTTTATAATTTCATGATGTATAACATATTTTACATATTTTAGAGCAATAAATTTGAAAATCGGTTTACTAATTGTTCTGTTTATTAAAAAATATCAGAACATTATGCAAAAAATAATGGCTTAAACAGTTGTCTTAATTCGTTACTATTGTCCTAATTTGCTCCAGATGCCGATGTTTGATGAAAAATAATTAAATATTTTTTTCAAGTTTAAAATCATCACTAAACGTAATTATTTATAAAATAAATTAAATTTGATGGGAAATATTTAAAGCGCTAGGCATTTTGCGGATCCGTAAATTTAAATTTTAATAATGTTTCCTAATAAGCCAAATAAATGTTGATATGTGCCGAATACAAATTTGCAAATAATTTAAAATTCTTTTAGATTACTAAGTATTTTACCGTTCATCTATTTCCACAACCAAATCTGAGTTTCCAGACCAAAAAATGATTTTTTTTATAACAATTTCGGGAATTCCCGGCACAAAATATAAAAAAAATCCCGGGATTCGCCCGATTTGATGGCGTACTCAAAATTCCGAAAAAACGTATTTTTCATCAAAAAAAGTTAAAAAATAGTTTTAAAACCGCTGCCATTTCCCGTTACTCAACTGTCAAAAATTGAGAGACATGTCATTTTATGGGAAATTTAATGTACTTTTCGAATCTGAAATAACCCAGAAGGGTCATTTTCCGAAAAAAGAGCAGACAAAAACAAAAATTTTGATAAAAAGACATAAGGGGTTTGCATGTATTTTTCACGAGTTATCAGAATTTTACAAAAAAAGTTTTTTGAAAAAGTGATGATTTTGACCATTTTTTACCAGTTTTTCGAATTTTCAACCCCAAAAACTCAATCGTGTGCTTTTGAAAGTATTTTTTTTTTTTTTTTGAAAGCTCAGCTAATTTTGCATAAGAATGACCCCTTGAACGATTGTTGTGACTCGTGCATTGCGAGAATCAGAATAAAAAAAAAAATTTGATGGGTGAATGTATCCGGTATGTTTTTTTTTTTTTTTATTTTCGAGAAATCCCCACATACAAGCAGTACACAAGCCACAAAAATCGTCTAATGGGTCATTCTTATGCAAAATTACCTGAACATTCCGAAAAAAATACTTTCAAAAGCACACGATTGAGTTTTTGGGGTTAAAAATTCGAAAAACTGGTCAACAATGGTCAAAATCATCACCTTTTCAAAAAACTTTTTTGTAAAATTCTGATAACTCGTGAAAAATACATACAAACCCCTTATGTCTATATATCAAATTTTTTGTTTTTATCTGTTCTACAACTTTGAAGAACATTGTTATACTCTAAAATGTAACCCTGCAAAGTTAGAAAAAACACGTAATTTTAAAATGGAAAATTTTGTTCTAAATGAAAAAAATACCCTTCTGGGTCAATGTAGATTCGAAAAGTACATTAAATTTCCCATAAAATGACATGTCTCACGATTTTTGACAGTTGAGTTACGGGAAATGGCAGCGATTTTAAAACTTTTTTTTAACTTTTTTTGATGAAAAATACGTTTATTCGGAATTTTGAGTACGCCATCAATTTTACACAAAAGTCCCTTTGACACCAAATTTCTATCTATTTCTATTAACGGTTACGAGCTACAAATCATTGAAAAACGTGTCTTAGTAAAAAACCAGAAAAATGAAAGGGGTCGTACCGCCCCACCGTCACGAAATATCGAAAAATGGACCTCGGATTCGTGATCAGGGACCAGAATAACCTCTTAGAGCAAAGTTTTATGCAAATCGAAGAAGGGTCGGGGCAACTGCTGTGTGAGTTGGTGGAGAATGACCCAAACAAGAAAATTCTTTCCAGAAATTATTATAAGTGCACAGTAGGGTGACAAGAAAAATTGAAAATTTTGGAAAATCTTAAGAGGTACCCCTTGGTTCGATTCTTTAGGCAAAATAAGTAACTGTGCCAATTTTGAGCAAAAAAGTTTTAGGGTCGCTTTTTATCGTTGATGTTTGGATGGGAAAATTTGCAAAAATGTAAGGGGAAAAGCAAACAATTCAAAAATCAACCAAAAGGTTGTGTTAAATGTGTCGGATCATTGTCAAGTATCAAGTCAACTTTGTCGAGGACCGCAAAACGATCCGAGTTAACCCTGACGAGATATTAGCGATTTAAAGAAGATGTTTTTGTATGAAACAATTTTTTCATTCACTTTTACGATCTATAGCGTCTCTTAAATCGGAAATTCCCGCAATTTTTATAATTTGTCCCGTAATTTCCCAAAATTAAAAAAAAAAAACAAATTTTGGTCTGGAAATTAATGGTAGATTTTGGAAATAGGTGAACAATACTCCGATACTTAGTAATCGATAAGATTTTTAAAGCATTAAAATTTGCTTTCGGCCCATTTCCAAATCTATTCCTCTGAAATCTCCTGTACCTATTCAGACTGTAGTCCAGATTTTTCCAAGTTGGCGGTAGTATCTTAAAGATTATTCGTAAAATATGTTTTATATTAAACATGAAATTCAAAACTTATCTAAAATTTTACATTGACTGGTATAACAACCATCCGTCTCCACGCGGTTTCGGATTTTGGGGCATTCGCCGGTAAGGAACTGTCAATCCACGCCTCGTTGCGCTGACATCTCTGTCATCGACGAGAAGAGAATCCCAACAGTGAGTCTCTCAATTTTAAAATTTTCCCAAACCCTCTCTCAAACTCATATCTCGCTCATGTTGGGAAAATGTGTCTTCGCTTCGAGGAAAAACTTGGAGAGAAAATTGAATTGCACACACACACACACACAAAGCTAGTGGCGGCGGCCCCAAAATGGAGGAAAATTTATTGCTCTTCTCCGCTGGTCGTCGCAAGCCGGGCTCCTTTTGTGCGAATACATATATGTACAGTGTACAATAATGGGTTGGTTTGGTTCGGTTCGGTATGTTGCGATGTGTGAAGCACTCTGTAGGTTCGTTCGATCGTCGTCCCACATGTGTGTGGGGAGGGATGGGGTGAAATGGGCGCATTTGCTGAAAAGTTTTGGCAAACGTTAAAACAACAAAAAGATGATTCCTAGAGTTTTTTTATGAAAAGATCCTAAAAGCAAATATGTTTCATATGTTTATAGGAATTTTCAGAAAAAGACTCTGAATTTTCTCTTTTCTTAGAGGGTAGCATAAAATAATATAAAACGTAATAGAATTGAATGGAATTAATTAGGATATAATTGATAAGAATTAGTGCGTCCATCCCGGGAATTCCCGGAACAAAAATCCTGGGATTATCCCTAAACCGGGAATTTCCGAATCCCGGGATTTTTTTTATATTTTGTCCCGGTAATTCCTGAAATTGAAAAAAAAAAACATTTTTTCTGTCTGGAAACTCAGATTAGGTTGTGGAAATAGGTGAACAGTTCAATACTTAGTGTTTGATAAGAATTTTAAAGTATTAGCAAATTTGTATTCAGCTTATATCAACATTTATTTGGCTTATAAGGGAAAATTATTAAAATTTAAATTAAAATGTTTAACGCTTCAAACTGTTTCATTATTTTTATTTATTTATACTTGAAAAAAATCATATTTAATTATTTTCATCAAACATTGGCATCTGGAGCAAACCAGGACAATAGTAACGAATTAAGACAACTGTTTAAGGGGTTACATACATGTCAATCGACAAAAAAGTCAGAGGTTGGTGTGAGTACACACTTAATTTTATTTTAAATCTGTTAAAATATACATTTTCATCTATCAACAAAACAAATTTGAAGACATTTCGTCGCCATCGTGCTAACTTGTCGTACATGCATTTTGGGCCAAATTGAGTTAAGAACGCCATTTTGTGCAGCTCACAATGCCTCACCTTTTGACCTTCACAGATCCCCAAAATTCGATTTCAATCCTTAGATATTCACCAAAAACCGAAAAAACTCCGTGCATTTTTGTCACTTTACATATGAAAGTAGTTTCAATCTTGTCGTGCTATCTTGTCACTCCATGAAAATTGATGTAAGTGCGACACAAGGTCAAAGGGATTTCAGGCCAGGAAAGTCAGGATGCGTTTGTCGCACATACAAGCTAGACTACCGTTAACATTTGTAATTATAACTCGGGATTCCAGCAACCAACTTCAACCAAACTTTGGGACAATGCGCAGAATGGTCAGCCAAACAAAACGTGTTTATTATTGTTTACATTGCGTGCTCTCGTTTTTGAATATTCAAGGTCAAACATTAAAACGCGTTTTTCTCGGAACGTCAAAATGGCGGGTGCGACAAGATAGCACGACGACGTCGATTTGGTTGTATCATTGCCGAGATATAGCTATTTGAAGTCAGCAGCAAACTGGTGCCACGATATCTCAACACTGCTTTGAACAAAGCGGCTCAAAATTTTGGTGAAGACTCGTTAAACCGGTCCTGTGTGCATGGCGAAAGCTGATTAAAAAAATATATTAAAAAAAAAGATAGAAATATTTTTGTGTTTTTCATATAAAAAATATAAATTGTATGTTTTTGATTTTTGTATTTTTCAAAAAGCAAAATTTCAAAATCGTCAAATTCGTCATGCACACAGGATATGTCTTGAGAGTCTTCACACCAAATTTCAGCCAATTTGGTCCATCCCATCTCGACTTATCGTGGCACCCGTAAATCAACTCGGTGTTTCGAGAAAAAACGCTCAGAAAGTTCGACAGTCCGCTTTGCGGACGGCAAAATGTTGAGCTTAAAATCGTCTCTAACTCACTTTAATCATGTAATATCTTCATGAAACATTCAGGTGTGATTGAAAATCATCTTTTTAGTGGATCAATAAATTTTCCGTAATATGAAATTTTGTGATTTTCTACATGTAACCCCTTAAGCCAATCTTTTTTTGCATAATGTTCTAATATTTTTTAATTAACAAAACAATCGGTACACCGATTTTCAAATTTATTGCTCTAAAATATCCTGTACCTACTCAAACTGCAGTCCCAGTTTTCTCCCAGTTGGCGGTAGTGACTTAAAAATAATTTGTAAAATATGTCTTTTATAAAACATGAAAATCTAAACATTTCAAAAAATTTACATTGGATGGTTTAATTTTATTTGTTTTCGTTTCTTATTTTTTTTACAGTTTCAATTAAATTTTTTAAGTTTAAGTCCAACAAAAACATTTCATATAAAAAATATAAGAAATATATTAATAATAATTTTAAGATTATTATTAATATAAAATAATTTCAATCACATTGGATTAAAAATTGTGATTCAATGAACAAAAAACAACAATTTAAAAAAAAAGACTAGAAACTGCTGTTCTTGTTAAGATTGAAGTATAGATTATCACCAATTAATAGTATTGAGCTAATTCTATGATTTTAAGCTTGAAAGACATAACAAATGAAATAAAAACGTCGATTTTATGGCTGTTTCCAAAATTATTCAGGATCTTAAAAATATTTTTCCCGTTTCCCGAGAAAATTGGACGCCTTAATTAGGATAGAATTGATTCGAATAGAATTGATTAGAATAGAATTTAATAGAATTGAATTAAACAGAATTGAATTGCATAGAATTGAGTAGAATTGAATAGAATAGAATTAAATTGAATAATTGAGCAGAATTGAATAGAATTGAATAAAATTGAATAGAATTGAATAGAATTGAATAGAATTGAATTAAGCAGAAATGAATTGCATAGAATTGAGTAGAATTGAATAGAATAGAAACGAAGTTGACTTTATAGCTGTCGGCCACTATTGCTAGTACCAACCACTAGTGTCTTCCTTTTATCTACAAGGACTTCGCCGCCCTGGGCTCCTAAGTGTATGAAAGTATGGCACGGAGCGACGGCGCCGAATACCCGTATTTACACAAAGAATTTTATAGCGCCCGCCGTGGGATTCGAACCGGCGACCTCTGGATTGTGAGTCCAGTGCGCGGTCCGATTGATCCACACGGGCGGGATTAGAATTAAATTGAATAAATTGAGCAGAATTGAATAGAATTGAATGTAATTGAATGTAATTGAATAGAATTGAATAGAATTGAATATAATTGAATACAATTGAATACAATTGAATACAATTGAATAGAATTGAATTGCATTGAATTGCATTGAATTGAATAGAATGAAATAGAATAGAATTGAATTGAATAGAATTGAATAGAATTGAATAGAATTGAATATAATTGAATAGAATAGAATTGAGTTGAATAGAATAGAATTGAATTGAATAGAATTGAATACAATTGAATAGAATTGAATAGAATCGAACAGAATTGAATAGAATTGAATAGAATTGAATAGAATTGAATGTAATTGAATGTAATTGAATAGAATTGAATAGAATTGAATAAAATTGAATAGAATTGAATAGAATTGAATAGAATTGAAAAGAATTGAATAGAATTGGATAGAATTGAATAGAGTTGAATAGAATTGGATAAAATTGAATAGAATTGAATAGAATTGGATAGAATTGAATAAAATTAAATAGAATGAAATAGAATGGAATGGAATAGAATTGAATAGAAAATATTGAAAAAAAAAAGATAGAATGGAATTAATATAATAAAAAAGAGCGATAAGAATAGAAATCATTGAATAGATTAAAGAGGATTGTTTAAGTAGAGTTCAATAATACATAAACATTATGTTAAGCTAAGTTTTCAAATAAAATACCAACTTCTAATTTCGATTGTGGATTTTAAAATGAACTAATTATCATAAAAAAATCTATGTTTTTTTAATCAAAATTACAACCATAACACCCACTTTACCCTATCTCATTTCCCTAACCAGCATAAGTTCGCGGAAAACCGTCTCGACATGCTGCTCCATTCAACCCAAACCCGACGACCACTATCGATCTGTTTTTCCGCTCTCTCTCTCTCTCCTGAAACTTGAAGCATTCTCTCCCGCTCTCATTCAATGGGAAAATGTGTGTGCGACCATTTCTTAGTATAGCACTTCTTCTTCCGCAGTGTTCCAATTTTCCACGATGATTTCCCCCCCTCAAAACTCAATTCTCTCTCAATTCTGTTCAGTGTGCTCCCCGTCGGAAAAACGGTCCGCGACTTCAGACCAGACCTCCTCGCTGTGGTGCATATGTCGACGAACACGACACGGAATCCGTCGGAAAAGGGAACCGTTTTTCGCGAAATAATTCCGGACAATTGCGTGCGGTCAGCTGCAACTTGATTGTGATAAAGTGTTTTCATTTTTGAAATTGCTTTTTTTTTTCTTGTACATTTTTAAGTGTGCTTTGTGTGATTTACACCGAAAAGTTGGAGGAAATTTTTCGTCGCACGGTTTTTCGCTTCGCGACGAGAGTTTGAGCAAAAAAAAGAAGGAAAAAGTCGGCGAGGAAAATTCTTCCGCGACGACGATCCGGGGGCCTCCCAGAAGAAGTGCCCGGTTGTGTGTCCCTCCCTGCTGCTTAGAAGTGACGAGAAGAAGGGGGCAAAACTGCGATATATTTAGAGTTTTTTAGTTTCAACGCAACGTTTGCTTGAGGTGGCGCCCTGCTCCGCTTCGATTTGTGAAGTCGGTGGACGAGTCGGAACAAGTCACTAGGAAGAAGCAAGCGAAGAAATATAGTTAATTTTTCAAACTAGTCCAATGTAGTTAGTCCACAACTAGAACCCGGAATTGGTGCAGTTAGTCCGCTACTAGCCGGAATTTCTGCTGTTTCGGAAAAATCAACCATGGCCGTCTAGAGGCCACATCGTGCGAGTGTTCGTGTGTGCGTGAGTGAGAGAGAAACCCGGAATCCGGCGAAGGTTCGAAGTTGGCCAACATGCGACCGCGGATTCACGCGCGGAGAAAAGCCGGTCCCCACGATCCGGATCCGGTCGTAACCGGTGCAGAGTAGTAGCAGCCATTAATTACTGTTTTGTCAATATTGTCGATCGGGAAATTCGGGGAACTGTCAAGAAGGTGGAGCGAGCGCGCGAGTGAGAGAAAGGAGCAGGTGGCAGGACCAGGAAGGAATCTCCTCGGTCCTGGTCGGAAACCCTCGAGGAAATTGAAATACTCTGAGAGAGTGAGCGAGTGGCGAGAGAGAGGAGAGAATCGGCAAGTGAGCGGTGTTCAAGAATAGAGGAGACCTTCCTGTCAAAATAGAAATAAACTAGTGTGCAATGTTGTTGCGGGGAAGAGTAGCAAAATAAAAACGAAGAAAACACTCACAGTCGGTCGGTCGGAAACATATATAGAACATTGTCACATACTAAGAATAAAGAGTAAGACATAAAAAAAAACACAAGACAAGAGAGTTGAGAAAAAAAGAAGAAAAGTGCAACATAAACTGACAACGAAAAAGAATAAAAGTCGGACCTCGTCGTGGAATATATATTGAGTGCAGTACTTTTCGCCGGATATCGGACTGTTGTTGTTGTTACCTTAGGGTAGAATTGTGTCGTGGTTTTATTTGCTAGACTTGTCCCAGACTGCATCGGGAAGAAGAAGAAGAAGAAGCACTGTGTATTTGACCAACCAACAACGACTTAAGGAATAGAAGCAGACAAAATGGTACGGCGAGTTTCGTGTTCTCGGGGTTTCCTTGGGACATCGCGGGCTTGGGAATCCTTAAGAAAAATGGGATTTACTTCGTGAGGGACTCGGGTTACAAAAGGGTGCGTGGACGATTTGGTTTAGGTTTCCTGAAAAGTTCAACTGTCATTGAGGAAGGATTTTTTCGTTTTGTGGTGGAGTATTTTGATTGCGAAACCTACACGATAAAGTGCGAGTTTGTTTGTTTGCCGTAGTGTAACAGCTCCTTAAGTGAATGTAATGAAAAACCATCACCTATTAGGGATGCAGTACATCCAATCCAAAATACTTGTTTCCCGATTATCCGAATCCGGATACTACCAGGATCAACAGACATAAAAAAAAAAAAAAACAAAAAAAACCTTACAAATTTAAGGATTCGGTTATCGGTTGAGCTAGATGTCGGATAGGTATCTAAACGGATCATTATTGGAGTATTCGGATATTTGAATACGTGGATAATCGCATCTTTTCTATGTAAATAAGTAAATAAACTGAATTTGTTACTTCAATTATTTTTAAAGGAGAATTCGAAAAGTATTTCGGTATTATTTTCGCTAAAGAAAGATTTAATTCTGCTGGGATATCTCCTCTATCTTCGTAGTCCGAATATTTTATAGAGAAAGTTTCGTCGAAAATTAGTTTCAAAGGTCAATCATCATCGATTTAGAAATGACAAAACACGTCTACCTTCAATCACCATTTTTTTCCCCCGTGGAGAACGAATAATCCGTTGGCAAATTTTGTTGTACTGGCGTCTCAGCTCCCAAAATTCCAAATCCAGAATCATATAAGAGTCCAGAATATTGCTTTTTTCGAGCCCGACACCTTCCCAAATTCCATCAAGATTGACAATTTGGTTCTAAAGTTTTTAAAGTTGTTTGATCAACCTACTGTGAGGAAAACAAAATCTTGAAGGCGAAATTTATGTTTCAGGTTACAGTGCAGGCCACGTACAAGCTTCTACGATAAATGTGACAATGATCGAATGTATCAATAAGATTTAAGACTGTTTTACTTTTTGCATTTCCGTACACAGTAAAACAAATCGTGGTAATATTACATCTGGGAAGGGGTACATCTTTTGTATTAGAAAATGTGTAATTTTACCTCAAGACCATCGAGAGGTCCCCCCCCCCCCATCGTTGACAATTTCCATACAAAAAACTTTTTTGTATGGCGCGTGGACCATCGCAAATAACAAAAATTGGTCCTTCAAAAGTTATGCTACAAAAATCATTCTGGTTGATACAAAAAGGGTAAATTTTTTACATAATCTTGCAAGCTAGTTGGAACATTTAGCGATTCTTTAAAGTGCCATCTTAGTCTTATTTTTGAAGCGAAAAGTTTCACAAAGTGCAGAAGCCCTCAGAAAAAATACTTCGGATAATTGACTCACGAAAAAAAAACTTTCCATTGTCTTATTTTGGATAGTTGAGCTTAAATTTATCCAAGAATATATCTAGAGTTTTTCTTTTTTTTAGAAGGTCCTATAAACAAAATTTTCATTTTTTGCTTTTTGGGCGTTTTTAGAACCGCCTATATAGTTTTCAAAAACACTCAAAAAGCAAAAAAAAAAACAAATTTCGTTTATAGGACATTTAAAAAAAACTCCAGATACTACACAGCTAAAAATGTAGTAATCCAGCTGCGTGTAAAAGACCTGGGTGTCAAATAAATATTGCATTATTTTATGCTATTTTATGTGATGATTAGGCTTAGTGATTTTTCACGCTCGAAAATAGCAAATTTCACGGGAACCTCAAATTCAAAACACCAAATTTCACGCAAATTTCGCAGAACGTGGAAAATGTTAAAATAACTCTGAAAATCTTAAGTCTAAATCACAGAAACTACTCTTTAAGCTTCATTATACATTATTATTCACTAAACTAAAAAAATCTTCACTAAATTTGAACGTGACTCAAAAAAAATTTCCCAATTTTCAAAAAAGTTCTTAACTAGTTTATGGCTCTTTATATATTTCGAAACATAATGTAGGGCATGCGTAACTATTCTCATTTATTGAACTGCTTTTTTAATATTCGACGAATAAAGCTAAAAAGTTTTAGCTGATTTTCTTCTGTTTTATCAGTTTACATTTTTTTTTTTTTGAATTTCATCTCAAAGCAAGATTTGACAATCTTGTCCAGCCAAAATGAATAAAATAGTTTGAATTTTCTGCGACATTTAACCCAATCAAAATAATTTTTAAGGAATTCATCTCATTTCAAAAAGTTAATTTAAAATCAATAGACAAAAATACAATAATTTGTAACGAAATCGAAAAGGTGGAATTTTTTAAATTTCGCGGGAATCATCCACCCAAATAATCAAATAACATTAAAATTAAACAGGACTCTGAAAAAAATCTGAAATGTTTTTCAAATGTGATTTTGAAGATAAAAAATACTCTTCATTTTATTTTGATTTGAACAAATCTTGAATCTTTAAATCTCTTTTGAAATTATTTTTCTGCTATTCATAACTTGTTTTTATTAGGTCCTTTTAGGTGCTGTGGATTTTGAAATTATACTTTTCAAATAAAATAGTAGAAACTTTTTAATACAGCGAATGAAAATAATACTAAATTTAGTTAGTTTCTAAAAAAACTGAAAAATCTGAATAATTCTTCAAATGGTTCAAACTTAGCCTATCAATTGAAATTACATAAATAACCTCTGTGGTAGAAATATTTATTACGATCTCATAAAAAAAATATTGCTGAAAATCGATAAATTTCAAGAATTTGACACCATCCGCGAAATCGACAAAATTCAATAACCCTATATTAGTAATTGAACAAGGGTATCCACTTGCTTAATTCTACTCTAGTTCTTAAGATTATTTTCATTCCTATTTGAGTTTTATAAAATATTTTGAGAAAAATCGTTGCAGTTTCACACAAACATAAAATTTCACGGGATTTCGCGGAAAAAGCCAAATTTCGCGGATTTCACGCTGTCCGCGAAATCGTGAAATTTCACTAACCCTACCCATCAGTAAGGGAAACCTACTAGTCCGAAATGTCAAGCTCATATATGCGTTTATCCTTCCAGCTTTACATCGGTCGGATGGCCGAGTGGGCTAAGGCGCCAGTCCTTACTGTTGGTGCTGGGTCTGAATCCCTTCGGATGCAACTTTTTTTTGTGTTTGCAAAAAATGAACATTTTGACGAAGGTAATGTGCATTTTTTGCTGTGTACTCTAAAGTGATATTCTAAAGCAATCTAAAAATTTAAAATCCAAGATGGGGGAGGATTTGGTATTGTGACAGGCATTACCATTTTCGGTCGCAAAACTCGAATGTCAAAATAAGAAAATAATAAAAACCTTTTTAATCAAGATTTGATTATCCGATATTCCTTAGAATTCTTCGTATTATCAAATCTTCGGATAATCGAGGCAGGACTATAATAAATATTTTTTTCCGATTGGTAGTCTCAAAATTACAAATTTGTAATGAGATTCACAAGCTTTCAATCTATAAAATTATCATAAGGCCTTTGTAAATATTTTTGAAAGATTATGTCCCTCGACTTTGATCAAAGTCTGGCAAAAAATAAATAAAAAAGTATAAAAATTGAAATTACGGGATGGGATTGGAAAGGGGTTTCAAAATACATTTTACATCAGTTCAGTTGTTTTGCAATTCAAGAGTTTTTTTTTTTTGTTTTTTTAAAGGTCCTATAAGTTATTGTCTTTTATATGTTTATAGGAACTATTTAAAAAAAATATTTCCACAAAAGATGGTCCCATTGTTAGTTTTCAAAATATCTAAGTATCTACGACTTTTTTGTTCGCGAAGAAAAAAGTTTTTTATGGAAATTTTACAAAAACATAACATCAAATGTTAGAATTGATTTTAAAATTTATTCAAATGTTTCATTTGTTCGGTATCAAAATCGAACCCATAGGTGCCGAATATCCTCAGGTGGCTGAATGGTTACGGTGTTAGCTTTGTGGTTCTGGGTTAGGTTCATCTGTTCCCAACGTGAAAGTTAAGGATAATAAAAAAATAAAAATTGAAATTACTGGCCATGGTTTCAACATTTTAATTAAAAAAGTATTTTAAAATGCACTATACACCTGTCCAGTTGGTTTGCCATCATTAGTTTCGAAAAAATCTAAGTACTGAAGATAATTTATTTTTTTGCAAAAAACAAAATTTTTGCGGTGCTGTACATTGGAATTTCATAAAAATTCAAAACATTTTTAAACATGCTCAACATGATTATCAGAAAAATGCATTTTAGATTGTTTTCAGTTGACTAGACTTCTATTTTCATGGAACTTTTGAAGTTTTTTGGAAAAATATTTTTTTGCCCCTGATTTTCAGACCAATTTTGAAGGGGGGTGACATAAACTTTGAAAAATATTTGCAACGGCCTAAGGCACTATCCACAAACCACGTGGACACTTTTTGGAAATCTCAACCCCCTTCTCGTGGACAACTGTCCATACAAAAAAACTATGGAGCGTGGACAATCGCCGTATACCCCCCCTAAAGTGTCCACGTGGTTTATGGATGGTCCCTAACTGGAATCAATCATTAATCTTTAAATAGCTTTTACAGTGCATTTTATCAAAAAAAAGAGTGTTTTACTTGCAAATTTGATAAAACCTTTAACACAAATTGAAAAAATAGTGCATTTACAATTCTTTGAAAAAATTATGTCTCTTAAAATAATTATCAAATCTGTGATAAAAATGCTACGCACTCTTCATAGATCAAAAATTGTCTTTTTCAGCATATTAAAACCCTTATGAAAATAATACTCTTTTTGGGAATTGAATTTTTATGATTTTTTTTCTTGAAATGAGCTAACTTTTTCATGAATTTTCCTTTTTTATACCTGCAACTTTGCCGAAGACACCAAATCGATCAGAAAATTCCTTTTCAGATACAGATTTTCAAATGCAGGGTTGTTACGGACGGCGCGGATCGCGCGGATGACGCGTTTCGCGCGGATTTCGCGCGGATGTGAAATTTGGTTAATATTTAAAATATTTGATAGATAAAAGTAATAAAGAAATGTATTATCAGGGAATCAGGGATTTTTTTTAATTTGTTTCGATTTCTGTTACTGATACAAAATTGAGTTTTCTGCCGAAAATGTTTGTTTGTATTTTCTTAATAAAAATCGTCAAAAAAATCTTCATGAAGAGATTATTTTTTAAATGTATTGATGAGGATTTCTTAAACAAATTTATTACTACACTCAACTAATTTTTACCGGCTTTGAATATTTTTAATATCTTTTGAGTTTTGAGTATCGTTCTTTTCAACCTTATTTATTGTTTATTTTATAAAGGATTTCAATCATGTGAATCATTTTTCAAACTTTTCTCGAAGTTATATACCAGGATGTAAGAAAAATTATTATTGGGGCTTGTTTCTTAAATTCTTAAATTCCTCAATTCTTAAATTCTTAATTTTTTTAATTTTTTAATTCTTAAATTCTTAAATTCTTCAATCCATAAATTCTGAAATTCTTAAATTTTTAAATTCTTAAATTCTTAATAAAATAAAACAAATTTGGTGGTTCGATTTTTATGAGTGACTCTTTGGCGAGAATCATCAAGTATTTTACTTACTTAGGCGGACCATTCTGCCCCCCTGCCTCCTCCTTAGATTTATGAATTTTTAAGATTTTCAAATTTGTAAATTTTATGATCATTTTCATTCCATAAATTTTAGATTTTTTTTTATTTTTCATATTTATATTTCAAAATGTTTTAATTCATATTTAGAATTTCTCTTTTTACCAAAATTATTGTTATGGCTTTTCCCTCTGGATTACTTGATCCTAGCAAAAATAAATTTGTCCATAAAATTTTCGGCGTTTCAAGATTCTGCGTTCTGAGATTCGGCCTCATGCGGCTATTCTTGATATAAAATTGCATTTATTGAATACAATTTTATTTAATCGTTTGTGATTGTTGTGTTCCTTTTGATGGATCTCTTGATTTTTGTTCCAAAAATTTTTAATTCATAAAAAATAAACTCTAAACGCGGATTGGGTTTTGGAACGGCGTGGATTTTTTTTCGACTTCTCCGTAACAACCCTGCAAATGCTAACATGTCAATTTTATACGGACATCTGTCAAACTGTATGTAGACCGGTGACGTAAAATGTCCGTATTTACGCAATAAGTTTTAACTGAATTAAAGATACTAAAATTAAAATCTCATGAAATCGATCGATTTCGGATAGAATTGCTCGATTTTTGATTGAATTGAAATTTTATGACGCAGCAAAGCTACGGGTTTGGGTAGCTTTTGAAGCGACTCAGACTCCTACTCTCAGTCCTACTTCTGAAAATTTGGCGACTCCGACTCCAGCTCATCAAAAAGACTCGACGCCACCGACTCTGACTCCAACAACATCTCCCATAAAAATTTGTTGAAAATTAGTCGAACATCCCAATGCAGCAGAATATGATTTTTAACGACATATGTTTTCGAAATAGTCTTTACTATTCAAATTGCAACAATTGACAAATAATTCAAAATTTAAGACAGAGCCAAAAACTAACTACTACCCCTTCTTTTCTTCCCCCTTTCCTCTTCAGGACACAACGACAGCGCTCGATCGCTGCGGACGGCATCTACAACAACTCGCTGTTTATGCACGCGGCCACATCACACGTCGGCAACATCGTCCAGGTCCAGACAGCATCCGGTGTCATATTCGAGGGAGTGTTCCGGACATTCTCGTCCCAGTTTCAGGTAAGGGCCCTCAAGATTTCGTTAAATATCAACCCAAAGCACCACCTCTTTCGGGCAGTGGTTTATCTGCTTGAGAAGCTGAGTTTATTCGTGATTTGAGACACTTCTCAAACGCCAAAAATGTTGAACGAATTATCGATTTTCGGTGCGCTGCTCTCCTTAACGTCTTTGGTTACATCCAAGCCACAAACGGCGAAGAAGGATTATGTGCATGTCTCGCCCATTTGGAAGGGCCATTTTTGCAGTGGCAGAGTTTTTATTGCTTTCTTGCCTTCGTGCAACGCTGCTGAATGAGAGAAGCCCAAAGAAGGAGACTATTCATTCACAACGCGCTAGTCTCCTCTATCGGGCCAACACAAAGAACACGAAGGGGGGGAGGGGGAGAGAGTTGTGTGCATTTGGCATGCACCAGCAGCAACAATAAGAACAACGAGCCAGCTCCTTGTTCCCCTTTTGTGAAGTTGCTGAATGCAGAGCGTATGGATCCTTGCATTTTGCAGCTGCTGCTAGCATCGAGAGTTTCGTCCTTGCATATAGAACTGTTGGCCTTTTTCTTGTTCTTGCCCTAGCGATAAGCAACAGGGTTGTAGTCAAGTTTATGATTATTTTAATAATAGAAAACAAAATATTTGATTTGATTTGATTTGATTTGATTTGATTTGATTTGATTTGATTTGATTTGATTTGATGTGATAACCAACAGGGCCACAGTCAGTTCACGATTATGAGAACCACGAAGGAATATATTCACGTTTATGGTGCAAATGCACCATACTCATGAATAAATTCCTTCGTGGATCTCACATTCGTGAACTTAATTCACGATTACGGGAATTGATTTTTTTCTGTGTATGTAGCGTTTGCCTAGAATTACAGTGGCTCAGACTTAAAAGGAGCATTTTCAAATTACTGTCGTATGAAGGGCCAAAAGGGGTGGTTGGACGCGAACAAGCAAAATCACTCACGGTGTCCTCAGGGGCAGAGAATCTCCTTCCGACAGTAACCTCCAATAATGGGCGCGGCAGACAGCTGGCAGACTGACAGAAGTCAATAGATGTATTAATTGGACAATCCTTGAGAATTGTACAAATAATAAACTATTTTCCCCTTTTGGCGTAGTTCTGGTCTTCCACTATCCACATCCAGTCTCCGCCATTACAGCATACTGTCCACTGCCCTGATGCTCCCTCCCCAATCCCCGGCTTTGATTCTAACTACTGATGAATAGGAAAATCATAGATGAGAAAAGGTCAAATCGAGCTCAGTATCCCCTCACAAAGACTAGTAGTAAGTGTGAAAAAGACAGTGAAAAATATGAAAAAGGCAGAAAAATGAAAAGATAGTATGTCAATGCGGATGGATCGATGATCCCCTCACAATGACGAAAAAGAGACAGATGATTCGGAGAGTGAAAGAAGAACAGAAAATCAGGAACAAGAAATAGTGAATGCAGATGAATAGCAAATTTAGTTCAATGTTCCGCACAAGTTTAATACTTTAAATATTTTAAATACTTTAAATACTTTAAATACTTTCAATACTTTAAATACTTTAAATACTTTAAATACTTTAAATACTTTAAATACTTTAAATACTTTAAATACTTTAAATACTTTAAATACTTGAAATACTTTAAATACTTTATATAATTTAAATACTTAAAATAATTTAAATACTTTATATAGTTAAAAACTTTAAATGCTTTAAAGCCTTTAAATACTTTAAATAGTTTAAAAACTTTAAATATTTTAAAAACTTTAAAAACTTTAAATACTTTAAATTCTTAAAAAAAATATGACTACAAAATTCACACTTTGGCCCAATTCTGAGGGACAAAATTACTTGAAAAAACGTAAGGTGATTGATGCCTTCCTCACATTCAAATATGTTGGAAAGGTCTTTTAATTACGCTCTCAACACAGGGTCGCATGATTGATCCGGACATCAATTTCGTCAAAATCAAATAGAGATTTGAAAAAAGTGTCCACGTGGTTTATGGATGGTCCATAAAGAACTTCTGATAGGGGCCGTCAATAAACCACGTAGGCACTTTTTTTTAATTTCAGACTTCCTCCCTAAAGTATTCACGTGGTTTTAAATTATGGATGACTTGAAAAACATGGTTCGTTTTCACGGATTTGGCGCGGATTTAGTCTGCGATGGCGTAGATTTACAAAACTGTATTTTTTTTTGTTGTTTAATTTAATTCATACAATTTACCTAACCCAGTCTTGATCTGGAATTTAGTGCTTTTGACAATTTCAAATATCATTGTTGAAAATTTTGCATGATTTTTTGTCAATTTGTTATTCAATATTTGTCAGATTTGTTTCATGTCTCCAACAGAACGATGCAAAATGAAGACTCGTTTGAAATAAGTTTTTTCTCGCTAACCAACTATGGGAGAGAATCATGGCAACGTCCAGCAAACAAAAACAAATAAATGTCAAACACCCTTCAAAGCTTCGTTTCTCAAAGAAAAGTGTCTATGTATGCCATGAGAAAGTGAAATTATTGACAACCGGAATAGATATTTAAAGCAAATAGAATCCAAGGGACCGACGAGGAAGAGATTCTTCAAGCAAGTGAAAATATCGAGGAATAAAGACAACCAAACCAGGGTTGTTACGGACGGCGCGGATCGCGCGGATGGCGCGTTTCGCGTGGATAGCGCGGATCTGGCGCGGATTTCGCGCGGATGGCAATTTTGCTAAATAAATTAATTGAGAGAGATAGAATTACTTTCAAGTTATTAAAAAAATATTATCAGGAATTACGATACTTTGTTTTTTCCTTTGAGTGCAAGAATTTCATAATTTTTATTAATGGAATTTTCTTCTGAAAATGTGTGTTTGTATTTTCTTTGTACGAAACGTCGAAAAATGAAGATGAAGATTATGTATAGATTATTTTTTATATGTTTCTTATCATTTCTTAACATTTCCGGCTCTGAATATTTAATTTCTTTTGAGTTTTGAGTAATGATTTCAACCTTGTTTATTTTTAATTTTATACTGGATTTATTTTATTTTTAATTTTGTAAATCAAATATTACAAACTTTTCCCGAAAATACAGACATTATAATGTGTAACAAAAACTATTATTGGGGCTTGTTCTGGTGGGCGCCAGATATGAGCTTGATTGGACGTAACAGAAGCTGGCCTCCACTTTCGAATTTTGGAATGGAATTTAATCGATAGAAATATTTTTTTCTAAATTTAAACATTCTTGGCGAAAATAAAAAGATCAGAACATTCCAAATTCAAAGCTTCAGAAATTCAAAAATTCGAAAAAAAATGTTTTAATGGTTTTTATTTTAACAAAACAAAATCAAAATACATATTATTTTTTATCGAAATTTCTAAAATCGTAATTAAAAAAAATCTGAAATTTCGAAATTCAAAATTTTAGCAATCTGAAATTCAAATCACAGCCAGAGTTCAAGTGACAAAGACGTGTTTTTCAAGTCGCTCTCGCATACTACATTGTTGTGAATAGTTGGTGTCGGACATTGTCCGGCTGGCATTGTTTGCCAGCAAATTTGCCTTTACTCGGAACATTCGCAGCAGCCGAAATGGAACCCAAGAGGGAGAACACCATCAAGCTCCGGTTCGGAGCTGGTGCAAGAACCCGAACAATGGAGAAGTCTTCAAATTCTTCACGAAGCAGCAGTGGACGAGCGACGTGCTCAGCGCTATGTACCGGGATGACTTTTGTGTCTTCATCCGGTTCAAATCGGACGAGCTAATGCAGGGTGCCTTGGTGCAGCTTGGGAACAGGGTCAACTTTGAGTATGACGACGGTACGACGGTGTGGGTCAATGTTACGGCCGCAAACGGCACGTTTAAGTACGTCCGGATCTTTGGGTTGCCGCCCGAGGTGGACGACAGGCAGATCTCTGCGGCCATGTGCAAGTTCGGCACCATTCAGCTGATGGTGCGGGAAAGGTTTCCAGTGGAGACCGGCTTTCCGATCTGGAACGGGGTTCGCGGACTCCACATGGAAGTTACGGCAGCGATTCCAGCACAAGTGAACATCCAACACGTGAAAGCGAGAATTTACTATGATGGCTTGCAAAACAAATGCTTTGCCTGTGGAGCACTCGACCATCTGAAGGCCAACTGCCCAAACCGGAAACCTGTAAACGGCAGACTCACTGTGCTGACCAAGCCGAGCGAGGGATCGTTTGCCAGCATTGTCACGAACGGGACGGCGGCTCTTCCACTACCAACGCCAACTATGGTGGTGTTGAACAAGCCGGGAGGAAGCCAGGAGGCGGGAACGAAGGGGAACGGAAGCGACCTTGCGGATCAACAGCCCGCTGGTCAGGAGTCGGCAGTCCAACAGCCTGCAGCTCAAGTTGTTCCTGATCAGGAGAGCTTGGAAGATAGGCCGGCGAATGGAAGTTCTACGGACGGGGCCTCGGGTCGATCTGATGCGGATGTTTGGGAGTTGGGCGGGACGGAGTCTACGGGTAAGCAATCCAACGAACAGAGCGCATTGCTGCTCAATCCGTTGTTCTCGGATGAGATACGGGAAGTGGCAGACTCAGAAATGGTTATCATCAATCCGGGTGATAACGAACGAAGCGACGAAACAATGGAGAATGCTGAGGCTTGGTCGGAACAAAAGGGGAAGGGAAAGAAGAAGGGAAAGCGAGGACGCCCAAAAAAGAGCGTACCAGATACCTCGGGATCTGACACGAGAGGGTAAACAGTTTATTGTTCCGGCTACTCTCAAAGATCTGCTGCTCTCGCAGGAGCGACGATCACGATCGCGAAGTCGGGCCGTGTCTGAGGGGGCCGTAGGAGGGGTAAGAAGTGAGGGGGAAGGGGGAAGGGAGTATCTCTATCACACGCCTTCTAACACCAACACAAGCCATAAGATTTACTAACACTCAACTAGCAATACTAACCCAAACTTTTCACTAACACAACAATATGTCGAAACTAACACTAGATTACTAACACTAGTTTAATTATGAATTTTGTATATACGATCGCAACCATCAATTTGAACAGCAGCAACTGTAAAGCTAACAAAGGTTTGTTAAAAGATTTTATAATGAATCACGACATCGATGTAGCGTTTCTGCAGGAGGTAAGCTATGAAGATTTTTCTTTTGTTTATACTCATAATGCACTAGTTAATAACAGTTCTGATAAAAAAGGTACAGCTATCTTAATTAGAAAGACGCTGGAGTTCTCAGATTACATACTCGATTTGTCCGGAAGAATAACATCAGTCATTGTTAACAATGTAAATATGATCAATATCTATGCTCATTCTGGAAACAACATGCGTAAGGAACGGGACCATTTATTCACGGAAGCTTTGACGATTCATTTAAACAAACCAAAATGCGCATTTACGCTTATCGGTGGGGATTTCAATTGTGTTTTGGATGCTAAGGACACGAAAGGGACGCAAAATAATTTTTCGAGTGGATTAAAAAATTTAGTGGATCTTTTGAGCCTACAGGACATTGCCAAGACGCGGAAAGCAAATCAATTTACATTTTTTAGAGGGGAATTCAGCATCCAGACTGGACCGTTTTTATGCACCAGCTGGATTGCTTGAAAATGTGACGGACTGTACAACACATCCCTTAGCTTTTACAGATCATCATTCAGTTGTGATTAAATTATTATATAAAGATAATCAATTACCGACACGTGGCAGAGGTTACTGGAAGATTAATCCAACACTTCTTGCTATGAGTGACGTAAGTGCACGGTTCAAATTAGAATATATTAAATTACAACAAAGGAATGCATATGCGCGCGACTTAAGTTTTTGGTGGAACTCTCACTTTAAAGTGAAAGTTAAAAGTTTTTATAAAGGAGAAAGTTGGCGTTTAAACGAAGCTGTTAGGAACTCAAAAGGTGTACTTCTTAGGAGATTGCAAGAATTATCGGAAAAGCAATCGCGAGGAGAGGCAAATGATGGGGAAATTGAGGTAATTAAATCAAAACTTATGGATTTGGAACAAAATCGTCTTAAAAATTTGAAAGAAAAAATTGCTGCGGATTCTATAACAGCCGAAGAGAAAATGACCATTTACCATTTATCCAGACACACTCACCGTGGCAGTACCTTTGGGCTTCAGTTGAAAGATGATGCCAGCGAGCGATTAATCTGCAGCAATGCGGAGCTCGGTAAAAAAATTCATAGCTATTTTTCTGAACAGTTCAAATGTTGCATCGATAACTCTGATCAGACTGAAATTGATGATTCATTAAGCTCAATTTGTAAAAGTTTATCAGATCAAGGAAAAATAGACCTTCTACGGCCAATCACCATCGAAGAACTATCCAAAACATTGAAAAGCTGTACCCGCAAGAAATCACCTGGCCCAGATGGCCTAACATATGAATTTTATTTAACCAACTTTGAGATATTGAAACATGATCTTTGTCGTTTATTAGATTCGTATCTCCAAGGAGAAAGTACTCCTCCTAAGGAATTTTCTAGTGGAATAGTCACATTGATCCCGAAAAAGGGAGACGCAGCTATTTTGAGTAATTTTAGACCTATTTGTTTATTAAATACAGACTACAAATTATTGACAAAAATTCTGTCCAACAGAATTCAGGTATACATGTGTGACCTGATAGGGACAGGACAGAGTGCCTGCGTAGGTGATCGATCTTGTATTGATAACTTATGCGACGTTCGTCGTTTAGTAACAAGATCTGTAGAAAGTAAAAAGTTCAAAGGAATTCTATTAAGTTTGGATCTAGAAAAAGCATTCGATAAGGTTAATCACAGTTTTTTATGGAAGGTTTTAGCTAAATTTGGACTTCCAGGAACTCTTATTCAATGTATTCAAAAGCTTTACGGGAAAGCATCCTCTAGGGTTCTTTACAACGGATTTTTGACAAATGAAATAAGAATAGAATCTTCAGTAAGGCAAGGTTGCCCATTGAGCATGCTTCTGTTTATTTTTTATATAGAACCATTGATACGTAAAATAGATCAAGCTGTGCTCGGGGTTCTTGCCTACGATAAGATCCTTAGAGTGATTGCATTTGCGGACGATATTAATATTTTTCTTCGAAGTTCTGAAGAGTTTGATACTGTCTTAGGTATTATCAACTCATTTTCAAATTGTTCGAAAATACGATTAAATTTAAACAAATCTTGCTTTCTAAGGTTAAACGAGTGTCGTGGAGGACCCTTTCCCGTCACTGAAGTTAGGGAATTGAAACTTTTAGGTATAACTTTCTTCAGTACATGGAGTGAAACAATTGAATTCAATTATATAAATATTATTAGTAGCATTAAATATAGAATAAATCAAAACAATTTTCGTGCAATGAGTTTATTGGATAAGGTTTGGTATGTTAACACTTTTTTTGATGTCAAAATTATGGTATCTTGCACAGGTTTTTCCTCCCAAAAACAAGCATATTGCGTTAATAAGGAAAGTAATTGGGATGTTCTTGTGGAAATCTTGTATTTTCCGCGTGGATAGACGACAACTTTACTTAGATATTGACCGGGGAGGGCTGGGTCTTATTGATCCCGAGGAAAAATGTAAATCTCTTTTTATAAGAAATATTTTGAACCGACTGGGCAATGAAAAATACCTGTTGGACTTTAAATTTTTGCCACGGTTGACTAGAAACGGGAAAGATTGGATTCTTGAAGCCAAAGAATTGGATGGGGAAAATTTGAATAGCACCAAGGCATTGTACCGATTTTTGCTTTTCAAGAATAACTTCAAGCCTCGAGTTGAAACTGAATTTTATCAAATTTCTTGGCCACCTTTGTGGGAAGTTTTTAAAAGGAATTTTTTGTTATCTTATGATAAATCCAAATTATATTTATTGTTCAACGATCTCATCCCAAATAAAAGAAAATTAATTCAATATAACATAGGAAGAGTAGACAGCGAATTATGTGATTTTTGTGGAGTTGTGGATTCAAACTATCATCGAATTAGGGAATGTAAAGTTGGCAAAGAAGTCCGTGAATGGGTTCAACAGATTCTAAGAATAAGATATGGGGTAAACATGGTTGGAATTGAAGACGTCTTGTCCTGGTGTATCCAAGACAATTGTCCCCTACAGAAAGCAGCGGTGTGGTTATCTGCTCATTATGTCGCTTACTGTGTGGGTAAATTTCCCGTCCTTAGCTTGTTCGTTTTCCAGAAAAGCATACGGGAATTTAGATGGAACAATAGAGAACTTGTTAGGCAGAACTTTGGAGTGCATTTAAATATTTGCTAGATATAGAAGGTAGGAGAAAGAAGGAATAGAAAGTTGCCTGCTGGGAAAATGTAAAATGTAAAATTAAAATTGTTTCAATAAAGACATGATTTTATAAAAAAAAAAAAAAAAAAAAATTCAAAATACCAAAAATTTGGGTAATCGAAAATTTGAAGATTTAAAAAAAGTCAAATTTTAAAAACTAAAAAATATCAAATTCAAAACAATATAGAAAAAAATTCTCAAATCTAGAATAATTTTAGTATTCTTAAGCATATACATTCTAAAATTCCTAAATTCTTAAATCATTTCATTTGAAGATTTAAAAAAAGTCAAATTTTAAAAACTAAAAAATATCAAATTCAAAACAATATAGAAAAAAATTCTCAAATCTAGAATAATTTTAGTATTCTTAAGCATATACATTCTAAAATTCCTAAATTCTTAAATCATAAATTCTTAAAATTTTTAAATGGATTTATTGCTTTCATTCTTTTGGAGCCTTTAAACATAAAACGAGTTTTTTAATCAAATACTTTTTGAAGTAGTTTTTCTTCATTAAAAAATAAAATTTCTTAAATGTTGATCGCGATATTTTTTATATGGCGTGGATTTTGCGTGGTTTCGGATTTTAGGTCGGCGCTGTTTTGGCGTGGATTTTCTTTCGACTTTCCCGTAACAACCCTGTAACTCGGCGTCAGATTTTTTGACCATGTTTCTCTATTGCTCAATAGTTGCGGGTTTTTGTCCCTCAAAACATATAAACAAATCTCGAAAATAAAAAAAAATACGTATTTTAGGAAATTGAGTTTTTGTGAAAATAATGTTGATTGAAAAATCTGCAATTTTTTCCGTGTACCTATTTTTTCTCAATAGTCCTCAACAATACCTACAACTTTGTCGAAAACACCAAATTGATCACAAAATTCACTCAAAAGTTATAGCTGTTTGAATATGTATGTACCATTTTTGTATGGACAGCTGCCAAAATTGTATGGGCGAACCAATGACGCAAAATAGCTTATTTGGTCATAGGGAAGGCCCCCACAAAGTTTGAACCAAATAAAAACACAAATAAAATCAATTTCCGGTTTGGTATAGAATTGCTCATATTTGATAAGAAATTTATTTTCTGTGCAGTTAAGTATAGTCGAATTAATTTTAAATATATATTTGATACATGTTTAAAATCAATTTGTTGGTATTCGCACGGGATTCAGCCAGATCTTATGAAATTGTCAGCATAAGTAGTCTGAAATATTTAACTTCTTATGCTTTTTGAAGAACAATAAATGAATACTTCTTCTATCTTGTTTGATAAAAGTTGTTCCAGATCATCTAGCTAGTTGGTGTTTAAAAGAAATAGTATGGCGCAGATTTCACGGATTTGATATTGGGAAAGTTGTAACCACTCTGAAACTGAGGTAAGGGTTAATTTAAAACCTTATGGATGGATGGTTGACAATTTACGAAAATGATCATCATAATTTAGAATTAACTGGCACCAAAATTAGTCTCCTACTTCAATAGAGAATTTAAAATAAAACCACACCCACCTAATCGCTTAACTTTATTGCCATCGTTATTTT
This sequence comes from Culex quinquefasciatus, assembly GCF_015732765.1. Lineage (NCBI taxonomy): Eukaryota > Metazoa > Arthropoda > Insecta > Diptera > Culicidae > Culex > Culex quinquefasciatus. Next base: position 60,295,179 of record NC_051863.1, read on the forward strand.
CCGAGGAAAAACAACACTCAAAGTGAGCAGCAACAGCAGGTCCGACAACTAATTAAAACAAGCATTTTCGCGGAGGTGTTTTAATTACTGCCAAAGAACACAACGCAAACAAACAAAAAATATCAGAAAATGTTGTCTGCAATTTTCCCCTCTGCTACAAAGAGTGAAAGAGTCTGCGAGAGCGGAAAAAAAGTGCATCACCTGGGCGCATCCCATCGCTGCTGCTAAACACAAATTAATTGCATCGACACGCTGCTCGACAACGACAACAAAAAAAACGTCCTTCACAAAGGAGTGCACTTCTGGGCAAAACAGAGCAACAACAACAAAAGCAGCATCCTCTTCCCCCACCCCCACCCAGACAACAAATGTCGCGCGCACAATTTTATTGGAAAATAGCGTCTCCTCTCTCACTTTGCGTTCTAACTAACCGTTTCGTCGTCCTGGGGCTAAACATAGGTATTCCCCTACATAATGGAATTTGACTCGCTGGTCGTACATAGATAGAACGGACGAACGAACGACGACGACGACGACGACCTACATAATTTAGCAACGACGGCGACGTTCGGTGAGCAGAGAATGTGCATCATCCCCTAGCGCCGCCGCGCCGCTGATGCAGTCAGAATTGCAAATTTTTGGTAGAATCTTAGAAGAGAGAAGAATCTTGAACGCCCGAAGGCTGTCTTTGTTGTTTGAGAGGGGAATTTTCTCGTGAATTAACAAGCACGCAATGCACTCCAGCACAAATCGTACGTTAAGTGCGTCAGCTGTGGTGGGAGCGACACAGCAAATTTTCGAGATTGTTTGTGTTGCTCCCTTTATCCAGTTTTCAAAATGACTGAGGCTTGTGCAACTTTTTTTGTTGTAAGCAAATTGATTTCATGCATTTTTACTTGTTTATTTTGCTCAAGCTTTGTAGGAACCTTCCCTGTGACCAAAGAAGCCATTTTGTGTTATTGGTTCACCCATGCAAGGCTCTAAACAATTTTGGCAGCTGTCCATAGGACCTTCATGAACCACGTGGACTTTTCTGATCGATTTGCTGTCTTCGCAAAGTTGTAGGTATTGATAAAAACTGTTTAAAAATAGGTACACGGATGTCCTTTGCCGATTTTTAATTAACTTTTTTATGAAAAAAAAAAACAACAGTCCAGACTCGGTTATCCGAAGGCCTTGATATAATTTCACTGTGGATAATCAAATCACGAAAAAAATGTTTCGTTGGCTTATGCTTAATTTTTAAGCTTAAGTAAGACCCCTAAACAGTTTTTTAAAGGCTTGTATGGGACGTCGGAAAACCAAATCATGAACAAAAAAAAATTTTTGTCTCGCTTTTAACATCAAATTCGGATTCTGCGACCCCATTATAGTCAAATTTAAATAGGTCTGCCTATTAAATCACAGAATGCTTTTTTTTCAATAATTAATCACCGTCATTTTAGCTTGGACCTTGGATTTAAAAAAAATCTTAATCACTTTAGAGTAGTTCATGGGTCATACTCAAGCTCAGCAAACAAAAATAAGACAAAAAAAATGTTTGTGTGATTCATTATCCATTATCCAAAGTTTCGACAATCCAAATTGAAATTTTTCCGAGGCCTTCTGATAATCGAGTCTGGACTATACTAAAATTTTCACAAAATACCGTATATTTTTCTTAAATACCCAAATTTTCCAAATTTGCAGTACAGGTATTAAACGAAGCAATATTTGGTCTGCTTTTATACTTCATTAGAGTTTTTTTAGGCACAAAATTGTTCCCAAAATACCCTATTTTATTCAAAAGTACTAAATTTTTTGTTGAATTTTTAAAAAAAACTTCGTTTTGATACCCACACATATTGCAAATTGTAAAAGTTTGAGAATATAATATAAAAATACAACATTTCCTGAATATTTCATTCGTTTACAAAAAAATATAATGTGAAAATGCATTCAAAATTTCGCTCCCTTTACAAATTTTGAAAATTCGAGTATTTAAAAAAAACAGTTTTTTGTGAAAATTTGAGCGTTTCAACAAAAAAAAGTTACTTAATCCACCAGTTTAGGATTGGTAAAATAAAAATGTTCAACCTACAAATTAGAGATGGGCAAAATCGCTCTTTTTTAGGAGCCGCTCATTTTCGTTCGCTCATTAAAAAGAGCCGCTCTTTTGAACGGCTCTTTCGCTCTTTTTCAAAATTTGGATGAAAAAGTTTTTTTAAGAATCGTGTGATTTTATAAGTTATTTCACATTGGACTTTTATAAATTATTTGATAAAAAAAAATTAAACTGAAAACGAGAAGATGCCCATGAAAACCATAGGTCTAGGTGGTCTTCATGTCAGGATTTCTACTCGAACCTAAACATTCGAGTAATAGAATGGCATCCAAACTTTAATCTAAGCTGCCGGAAAAATGGCTTGTAATTTTGAATTGGATTAATTTCTACATGAATTGAAATAATGCTAATATTTTATTTGGAGAAAATATTCTGTGAACTTTTTCTTCATTCTGATTGAATCGATAAAATATTCAGTATTCAGTACATTTTTGGTATGATTTTAACAAATCATTTACTTTTGGGATTAATTTTTATATGCATTGACATTTTTGAAATTGCATTCCCAATTCTAAAAAAAAAAACAAATTTAATACTAATTTCAAAAGACCGGAGATTAAAAGAGAACCGCGGTTCTTTTTTTGTGAGCCACGGTTCGTTCGCTCTTTTCAGTGAACCGGCTCTTTGAGCGGCTCGCTCTTTTTTTGCCCACCTCTACTACAAATGATAGGGTTAGCAGATTTTCAATCTTATAGTATCATTTGAAAGGCCTTTTAATTATCCAACAAACGGTGGTTTATCGATCCGGATATTGCTTTTATCGAAATATCTGTAATCCGATCTAAAAACAGTGTATAAATAACACTTAAGTGCTCATAACTTTTGATAGGGTTATCAGATCTTCGATGTTTCGGGCTCGTTGGAAAGGTCTTTCAAATATTTTTCTAATAATTCCTAATAAACCACCCTTTTTACGATCTTCCGGACTTTCGAGTGCGCTGACCACGGGGACGCGCTGTCTTGTTTTTGCATGCTCATTTTCATTTCTTTTGTGTCGCTGTTTGTGTGCACCCAAGTGGTGTGGTTATTATATATAGGTGAAGGGATTTTATTAAATGATCATTATATTGCATTATTATATTTAATTGATTATATAACTGCACTATATTTTACACTTAACACATTATACAAAACACATATGAAACTGTAAACAGGAGCGTTTGGTATGGTATGTCCACGCATCCTTCCTCCCCTGTAGATTCTGTGAAATGTGATCCGCTCTCAGAATACTCTCTGCGGTAAACACAACGTAGTAGGGCTGGCCGCTTTAATTTTTGCAATGCATTTTCGGTCTTTCGATCTTCCGGACTTTCCTCAAAATGTTTTTTGCTGATTTTAAATAGAGACTCAATGGACGGAATGAAACCAAAACGGTTAAAATCCGTGAAGTCAATCCGGAGATAGTCGAGCGACAATTTTTTTTATTCTGAGTCGATAGGTATACGTGAAGGTGGGTCTACGAAGTCGAATTGAGAAGTTTATTTTTCGAGTGATTTTATAGCCTTTCCTCAGTATGGTGAAGAAGGCAAAAACTCTAGTTGACTGAAAATGCATAACACATTTCGCTTCATTTGATGCAAATCATCATAATTTGAGTACTTTCGAAAAAATACGGTATTTTGTGAAAATTTTAGTTAAAAAAAACTCTATTTGTGTGAAAATGAATAACAAATTTCGTATCGTTTGGTACCCATATAGCAAATTTTGAAAATTTGAGTATTTTCGAAAAAATAGGTACTTTGTGAAAATTTAAGCATTCTCCAAAAAACCCCTACACAGCTAAAAACAGTAGTAATTCAAGTGCGTGTAAAAGTGCTGGGTGTAAAATAAATATCGCATTTTTTATGCAATTTTATGTAATTTTACCCCCTGAAATATGTAGCCCATCAAATGTCAAGCTGATAAATGCGTTTATCATTACAGCTTTTCATCGGTCTGATGGCCGAGTGGGCTAAGGCGCCAGTCCTTACTGTTGGTGCCGGGTTTGAATCCTGTTGGCTGCAACTCTTTTTTGTGTTTGCAAGTGTTTATTTTGACGAATGTGATGTGCATGCTTTTGCATGCGATTTTACCATAGGATTTTTTGCTGTGTGATAAAGTGAAAAAGCACATAAAATTTCGCTTTGTTTGATACCCACATGGTAAAGTTTGATAATTTGAATATTTTCAAAGAATACGGTATTTTACCGAAATGTAAAAAAGAAAACTATCAAATTATTAGAAAAATGTTATTACTTCATCAAAAAAATTAAAAAGAGTTTTAAATACATTCTGATCTGATGTGTCTAAGTGATAACAGTTCAATTGTTAGCCAATTAACATGATGTTTCATGCATTGTTCGTCTTGCCCCACTAATTGAGTTGAACGTACTGGAAATCAATAATTTAAAAATCATCACTAATTCTCCATTGAAACTTTGGAGAAAAACCATTCGGCCCAGTTAAATATTTTTGAAAAATTCTAAATGCACGTGTTTCTGGGGAGCCCAAAATTCATGCTTCCCCTCGAGTGTTATCGTTATCGTCCCGAACTAGACAGAAGTTTCGTTATCGTTTTCGAATAATTTTAATCAATACCTACAACTAAGCCGAAGACACCAAACCAATCAGCCAAATAAAAAATAAAGAGAATTGTAGAGAATTGCTCATTTGCAAAACCATTTGTTTAAAACATAAGAATTTGCATATATTTTTTAAGAAAAAGTCGAAAGAAATTTTTAAGTTTTAACGAGCCTAACTTGGCTAGGACCACTCGAATGTCCCAATAAAGAATGTGTCTAATTTTCAAATTTTGAGTTTTAACTTTCATATAGAATAGTTTTATAAATGAGCGAAATTTGGGACCATTTAGCGAATGGGTTAAGTATGACGAGTGCTGGAAAAATCGAGTCAACGGGTTCCTTACAATATTTTTTGAAATGAAAGTAAGGTAATTTGCTGCTTAAAAAAAATGATGAATATTTTGATGGTGACGGGTGTATCTTAAAATCCAGAACCATTCAAATGATTCTTTAGCGTTGTAGCTGGGAAGGCATCCGTCTGATATAGTATTAGTGCATACCTATTTTTATGAACACTTTCCAATAATCAATTTTTACCTCTCTTCCTCCAGGTCGTGCTGGAAATGGCCCATCGCATTGAGCACGGCGGCCCGGAAGCGGAAAACAAGATCGTCGTCGACACCGTCGTGGACCGGCTCATCTTCAAGCCGTGCGACATCGTCAGTATTGCCGCGAAGGACGTGGACCTGGATTACGCGACGCGGGACACCTTCAAGACGGACACGGCCATTAGTTCGGCCCGGTGCAACGGAAACGGCCGGCCGGAGGAGCGCGAACTCGAGCCGTGGGACGAAAGCGGCGGCGGTGGCCTCGGTGGGCTGAACGGTGACGGCGGGTTGGGCGAGTTTTCGTTGGAGTTGGACGCGAATGCGAACGGGTGGGACGTGAATGATATGTTCCACAAGAACGAGACGATCTACGGAGTGCAGTCTACGTTTGATCAGTCGTTGACCGGGTACACGGTGCAGATTACGAAGAAGGACTCGGACGACTTTAAGCACCAGGAGTCGGAGGCGGAGCGGATCGCGAACGAAATCGAGAACAATCCGGTGTACAAGGACCGGATCGATTTGGAGAACGGCGACGAGGAGGACGCATTCGCAGCGGTGGTGCGACCGGGGGGTGGGGCGAGCGCGAGTCCCCAGCCGTCGTCCGGGTCGAACCCGAATAGTATGAACGATAAGGGTGGGGTGATGCCATCGAACACAGCCAAGTACATCGTACCGGCCAAGCGCAAGGGTCACGCGGGTAAGTTGACCGCCCGAAGCACGCCACCGCCGTTGACCAACAACGGAGGAGGACCACCACAGCAGCAGCAGGTTCAGCAAATTCAGCAAGTGCAACAGGTGGCACAGCCACCACAGCAAGTGCAGTCTCAACCACAACAGACGCTGCCTCCGCAGCAGCAGCCACAGCAACAGCAACAACCTTTGAGCCCACAAGCTCCACCCCACAAGAACAACAGCTATCAAAACATGTCGATGCCCCCGCAGCAGCAGCAGGTTCCACCTAGCAATCAGCAGCACGGCGGAGGCGCGTCTCAGTACGCGATGCACTCGAACCAGTCGCCGTACGGCGGCCACGTTCAGCATCAACCCCATCAGCAGCAGCAGCAGCATAGCCAGCCTTCGGTTGTAAATAGTAACACGAGCATGAACAAGATGAACGGCGACCGGGAAATGTCCAACAGCAGTGGCAACAGCAGTAGCATGAATGTAAATAGTAACACTAAGCCATTGCCGCAGCGTACCGTGCGGCAATATCCGAGCTCTGCGCCAAACTACGCCGAACCGCCGCCATCGCTGGGACCACAGCAGGGTGGTGGCGCCGGCGGCCAGATGCAGTCCATGGGCAAACCGCCGATGCACGTGACTCATCCACACCACGCGACTCACATGCCACCTCCGCCGGTGGTGGCCAACGATCAGCAACAACAGCAGCAGCAGCAGCAGCTTCAACCCCAGCAGGTCGTCATGTCGACGCACCACGTTGGTCTGCCGCCGCCACACATCAACCAAGCGCCCCAACAGCAACAACAACAACAAATGCAGCAACCTCCTCCGCCACAACCCCAACGCCAAGTCGTTGTGCGGCGTGACATGGACGACCTGCGCAAGTTTGGCCAAGACTTCAAGCTGGCGCCACCCCAACAGCAGCAACAGCAACCGCCGATGCACCAGCAGCCTCCACCACCCTCCCAGCACGGAGTTCAACAGCATCAGCAGCAGCAGGAACAACCGCCCCTCGAATCTTCACCGCCAATCTCGCAAAAGCACTCGGAACCACCCCCACACCAGCAGCAGCAGAACCAATCCTCCCAAACGGGACTGGTTCACCAGCAGCCACAACCTCCCCAGCACATGGTTCAATCTCAACCGACGCCACAATCTCAACCCCCACCCCAACAGCAGCAGCAGCAGAACCCACAACCGAGCACGACTTCACCTCCGGTGGCGTCCTCGGCGATGAACACTGCGACGAGCAACGTCAACGTCAGCCCGGCCGTCGTCAGCTCCGTCGTGACGCCGGTGGACGCCACGGGAGTTGCCACCGACGTTGCGCCCGCCGTCAAGGCACCACCAAAGAAAACCTTCACGCTGAACCCGGCCGCCAAGCCGTTCACGCCGCGAAGCCCCAGCACACCGAACCCCTCGCGGTAAGTACCTACAACTCTCTCTCTTTCACGCGCTTGTGGTAACGGGTCTCATCGGAACTAACCTCACGCCCCACCACAAAACAAAACCTCCCCCCACCCACTTCTAATCAGCATTCATAATACTAATTCTGGTGTTTCTACATGTTTCATGTGCTATCCCAACACAACAAACCTCCCAAAAAAAAAAAAAAAACCACAGTCACACGTCTTCTAGCCCGCACACGCCGCAAACGCCCAACCCCGTCATGGTCCAGCAGCAGCAGCAGCAACAGCAGCAGCAACAACAACAACAGCAACAGCAGCAGCAGCAGCCACCGCAGGCCTATCCGGGTCAGCAGCAGCAGGTGCACGCCCCGCAGCCCATCCTGATGTCGTACGTGCTGCAGCCGCCGCAGAGCGCATTCCAGACGACGCAGCAGCACCCGCACGCCGGCCAGCAGCCGCGCATCCGGAAAGCCAGTAAGTGTCCACATTTCTAGACCTGGGACTCGGGAGCAAATCATATTCTTTTTCGACCGGGGTCATTCTAAAATTTTAGTTTTACTTTTATTCAAATATTTCTCTATTATCAGATTTTATAACTCATCGGAGTGGCATTTGTAATTCCCATCCAAAGATTTTCAAAACCGTGAAAAAAATCGCTCAGGGCACGTTCGTTTGACATTTTACCGAAATTCCGTCACCTTTCCCATGATTGCATTCAAATGTAAGCTGTCACCACGTAGCAACATAGAGAAACTTTGAGAGAATAACTAAAAGAGCGAATGTGCCTTCGTGTCGAGCGGCTGCATGGGAGCCGAGCTCAAAATCTGAAAACCTCTTGTATGTTTCGGCGGCAGAAGAACCGGTTTTAACTCCAAGTAGCCCTTGGATGGCCTTGGACATCCCAGGGCGAGACTTCGATGATGTGTAGAATAACCCAAATTCATCAACAAAGTAGAGTAATCCTCTACGTTTTCGCAAATCGACTTCTCTAATATAATCGAACGCAAGCGCAGCCAGTCCGAAGAAAGCATCCTGGAAGAACTTGTGGTAGGATTAGGCCAGAAGTCCTTTCTTGTTAATGATTGTACTGCCGCTGATTGCATAAATGTCCCATATGCATTTTCATCGGTTTGATGCAGTTTGGTTCAACATCGTGTGCTCTTTCAGAAAAGCATGTAACATCCAGTACTTTGTTCTAGAAATCAGGAGGAAATCCAGTTTTTTCACAAAAACTTAACACGTAGCCTTATGTGTGGGAAAAAATTCAAATGCGTTTTTCTCACCTTGCTGTTTTTGCATATGGGACTTTTATGCGAATATGGGCAGTGTAGTACATTCGAGAATAACCGAGCTGTACTCATTAAAACGGCCAGGCCTACTGCGTTGCATTAACCGCAGAGAGGATTCTGTTACCTGATCACACTTCACAGAATCAACTGGGGAGAAAGGATGCGTGGACATACCGTACCAAACGCTCTAGCACAGTTGTGGTTGTAAATTTGACAAATAATAATAATAGTATAAAGTCAGTGTAAATTTGACAAATAATAATAATAGTATAAAGTCAGTGTAAATTTGACAAATAATAATAATAGTATAAAGGAATAAAATCATATTGTAAATAATTATAGATAAAGAGGAAAGATCTCACCAGATCAGGATTCTACAGCTCTAGCGGAGTATTAACTCATCGGCGAAGCCACTTGAATTTTAATTCTTCTGAAACTTCTAGAATTTTTGGCAGCATTGGAAGTTTTTTAGAAGCATTCTCTATGTCAAAAACAAGCTATTTTGCATTATGAGTTTGTACAGGCTCCTTAAAATTTTACGAGCTGGTCACACTAATTGGACATTTGGAATAGTCGAAAATATTTATGTTGGGAAGGTATTTTTCATAGCTTTAGTGTCTTCGGCATAGTTGTAAGTAATGATTAGGGTCGTAGATGGTGTCCTCCACTTTGGGGCAATGACTTTCAATGATGGTTCTGAATTCAGGTTTCACAAATAGTAAATTGAAATGAAAAAATAATCACTATCACTACAAACAACATAAAGAAGCCCGTTTTTTTGATGGAAACATTCTGAATCAAGATTTGAATGTTTTTCTAAAGCAAACATGGCGGGCAAATGGCCGATAGGGGAGAAGTCTTCCAGAGACTTAACACCTTAAAAACAGGAACACGGTTTATTTTAGTTTTTTGGACTTTTTATCACTAACAGTTGAATTCAAAAAACGTAATTTTTTCACCCTCGATTTTTTACATGGTTAGGGGGCTAAAAAAGGCATATTTGGGAAAGGGTTTAAAATGGTGTAATATCTAATACAGGATGCATGCATTCTTGAAAAGATAGTCTTGGAAAAAACGAAAATACGTAAAACTTCCGCTTATCGTTCGCCGCGCTTCCGCTTCGCGGCAAGTACCGTTTCGTCGTACTCCCGTTCTTTTCGGCGGTGGGATCGTTGCTCAGCTCTTCGCAGCTCACTGTATCACTCACAGTTTCGGCGCGTACCCTGGCCTCGTTCTTCTCGTCCGTCACTCGCTGGCACTCCGCATCGAACCACCCTTTGGGTTTGCGTCCTCTGGTCGTGCCGATCACTTCGGTAGCCGTTGTTGTGTTAACGATGCTCTGGAGGGCTACCCTTGGCTCGTCCAGGTTACCCCGTAGGCGAGTCCTCGTTGATCCGCTCGTCGAACTTCCGCTATCCTCGCAGTCCGCGGGGTCATACCCATCTGCTCCCAACGAGAAAGTTCTGGACTCATTAAAATTTGAATTAAATGGAAAACTTTAAGCCCACACAGCGGGGTTCGATCCTGTCCTTAGGATTGGCAAGCAAAATGCTTTCCACTTAACCGTGGAGCATTGGTAGTTGAGGAGGACTGAGACTGATATAGTTGAATCCAAGAACCGGACAAAGAATCAAATTGAATGCAAGTTGAATATCAGAACTGAAAACATGATTGCATGCAAGCTTGCAAGCGCAGTTGAAATTGAATCTTAAAATACCTCGCTAAAAGTAGCCTGGGCGACTGATAGAATTCATCCAATAAGAGATGAGAAGAATTGAAAGCTTTCCCATTAGAAATGAGAGCACACGAAGAATTCGTGGTGGCTCCTCAGACCATTCACCTTCCCAAAAAAAAACCGTCCAACTCCAAGCGAAACTTACTTGAGGATACCGTGGAGATTTTCCATTAATACTCTGAAAAAAGTGGAGCATCAACACTTCCCGTCTTCCAAATCCCTTTCCTTGTCCCTGGTGCGCGGTGGAGATGGGAGCGTCTCCTAGCAAAGCGAAGCGAAGCTATCCTCGCAGTCCGCCGGGTCAGCACGTTCCTACACCCAAAGGAAAAATATATCTCAAAATCTGCAACATTGGATTTGGTGCAGAAAATGTCATATTTTATAACATTTTTTGCAGCAAACCCGTAGATCATTTTTGCCCGCATGTAAAAATTTCAGCGATCTGCAGTTCTCACCAACACATATAATGCTGGCCCGTCCCCGAGCAACACTCCAAAGAGAAGCATATGTTGGTGCTCTTTCACTCACTTTTCATCAAGCGTCCATGGCGCGGTGGTAGCGTGTCGGATCAATAACCAAGAAGTTGGTGGTTCAATCCTCGTTCTGCTAAGTGTTTTTGTGAAATACAACCAAAAAGCCGTCGGTAATGTCGATAATTGTCGGTAACGGGCAAAAATGTCATACCCCTATATCGCAAAAAATGCATGAGGACAGATTTCATGCAGATTCTGATATACTTTCATGCCGCCATGCATCACAATCATGCGACTGCCAGTTGGGTGTAATGTTATTTGTTGTAAAACTTCCCGGGAGTTAGAAAATCGAAATCTCGTGACCGCCCTGCTTTAACCCTTTCACTGCCGTTCTACGCATGATTGTCCCATGTTCAAAAACACGCAATCGAGAAAATCGCGATTGAAGATTAAGGGCGTAAGGTATTTAAATATTTTTGTAATTTAAAAATTACTGTATCTCGAAGCCGTTGCGTCGTATCAAAAAGTGGTCAAAGACAAACTTGTAGGAAATTGGACGGGCTTCCTGAAAAAAAAATACACTGAAACAAAAATACACGCCACATCTATAAGATTTTTTTTTGATTTTTAAGTCTAAAACTTAAATTTAAATGTGATGTCACGGTTTTTTTCGATCAAATTTTTTGAGGAAATAGCCTAAAATGTAACCAAAAGACTGACGAAAAATGCAGGATGGTATGTCTCTCCAAAAATCATTTAATAAAAATGTTTTTTTAAGTGGTCTAAACGTCAAAATTTTTAAAAACCAGTAGTGGGGATCTATTTTCCAGACAATTTTACATAAAAGTCTCTATATTGACCATTGTCCTATGTCCAATCCTTGGGAAGATACAGCGGTTTTAAAAATAAAAATGTTGAAAAAACGGGTTTTTTTGTGGTTTTTGGCAATTTCTATATGGCAGACTTGGTTTTTAGTCTCGTAAATTTTTTACTGGAAAGCTCATCCAATTTCCCATAAGTTTGTCCCAAGTATTGGACATAGAACAATGGTCAATATGGAGACTTTTATGTAAAATTGTCTGGAAAATCGATCCCCACTACTGGGTTTTAAAAATTTTGACGTTTAGACCACCTTTAAAAAAAAGTTCAAGATGGTTTGTCAGAGACATAACCGAAAGACATAGGACCAAACAATTTGAATGAGTTTTTGGATTGCTAGTGAAATCTGGAATAAGATTATTGTATATTGTTTCATAGATTTGTCGGAAAAATTGTCATAAATGTTCCCCCAAGGTGAACCTTCCATGAGGGCACCGGCAACTCCAGGTTGTGGCCACTACTGTCGAAATGGCCATTTGCAGGTTCAATATCAAAAACCATGATTTTTTATACCCATATTGCCACAACTCGTATGGTTTAGTAAAAGGCTCTCCGGGCCCGGGGGAACCTGCTTTGAGATCACCGGCCACTCCAGGTTGTGGCCACTACAGTCGAAATGGCCATTATCATATTCAGTATCAAAAACCATGAATTTTGATACTCATATTGCAACAACTCATATGGTTCTGTAAATGTCCCCCGGGCCCCGGGGGAACCTGCTTCGAGGGCACCAGCCAGTACAGGTTGTAACCACTACTGTCGAAGTGTCAATATTCATGTTCAGTATCAAAAACCATGAATTTTGATACTCATATTGGCACAACTCGTATGGTTCTGTGAATGTCCCCCCAGGCCCTGGGGGAACCTTCTTTGAGATCACCGGCCACTCCAGGTTGTGGCCACTACTGTCGAAATGGCCATTATCATGTTCAGTATCAAAAACCATGCATTTTGATACTCATATTGCAACAACTCGTATGGTTCTGTAAATGTCCCCCGGGCCCCGGGGGAACCTGCTTCGAGGGCACCAGCCAGTACAGGTTGTGGCCACTACTGTCGAAATGGCCATTATCATGTTCAGTATCAAAAACCATGAATTTTGATACCCATATTGCAACAACTCGTATGGTTCTGTAAATGTCCCCCGGGCCCCGGGGAACCTGCTTCGAGGGCACCAGCCAGTACAGGTTGTGGCCACTACTGTCGAAGTGTCAATTTTCATGTTCAGTATCAAATACCATGAATTTTGATACCCATATTGCAACATCTCGTATGGTTCTGTAAATGTCCCCCAGGCCCCGGGGAACCTTCTTGAGGGCACCGGCCACTTCAGGTTTTGGCCACCACTGGCGTAAACGAAATCTTCGAACGAATTGGGGGAAGCTTCCTGACTGACCCGGCTGTGCATCCCGGGGCCGTGACCAATTACACGAGCTCGTAGTAGATTCATTGTACTAACCCATACAACAGGGCTACAACAAATTTCACACAGTCTACTAGGTTAAGCGATTTTATTCCACTGCCTCCGCTGGCGGTTTTGCTCGTCCCCGGGTGTATCTGTAGTTGGTCGCAGTCTCTGATGGCCTTTTCAGGTGACGAATTTAGATACATCAATCGAACATCCGTGGAAGGGAAACTCGACGCATCGAACCCAATCAGCGTGTACCATGAAACGGGAGTGTGTGTGTATGTTTGTGAACGCGCATTTGGCAATTTTCTTGCATCTGCCATCCTACGGCATTCGCACACAATTTGCCCTCTTCAGTGCTGCTCTCCGATTCTCTCTCTCTCTCTAGAAAATAAAGGTAATTCTCCGGAAGAGAGAATTTGCGTTGCCAGGGCTCTCTCTCTCCCTGCTGCTGCTGCTTCACCCGTCTGCGGCTCAGATATTATGAGCCGACCCGACTTGTTCAGCATCTCGGTGGCAACTAAGTGGAGTGGAAAGGGTAGAACGCATTTTTATACTTCTACTTCGCTATTACTTCCCCTCTTTTCACGATCGTCGACGACCAGTTCTGCTGCGGCGGTTTTCCTCAAAAGCGTTCGTTTTGTTAGCTATTTCTAAGCATTTTAAAACATTGAATTGTTTGAATAGTTATACTATTCTGCCAATACTGAGAGATTTATAGAAAATTGCTGAAGGTTTTCCGAATCGAATGGTCCAAAAATTATGTTATTCCAATGTGTCTGGATGAAGATATTACCGTTTGAAATAACGTTCGCCAAATGTGACGCTTGGGATCGAAATTTTGAACTGGCCCCCCAGTATAGTAAGTAAAGACATAGTCCTATGTCAAAACAGTTTTAGTAAATGATTTTTGTATTTTTTTAGGAGAGACATACCATCCTGCATTTTTCGTCAGTCTTTTGGTTACATTTTAGGCTATTTCCTCAAAAATGTTGAACGAAAAAAAAATCGTGACAACACCTTTAAATTTAAGTTTTAGACTTAAAAATCAAAAAATCTCAAAGATGTGGCGTATACTTTTGTTTCAGTGTATTTTTTTCAGGAAGCCCGTCCAATTTCCTACAAGTTTGTCTTTGACCGCTTTTTGATACGATGCAACGGCTTCGAGATATAGTATTTTTTAAATTACAAAATACAAAAATATTTAAATACCTTACGCCCTTCTCAAATGCTACTTTCGAGTACTATTGGCTCCATATAAACAAAAATGGCTTATATAGGCCCAGGGTCACATGTCTACAAAGTTTCATTGAAATCGGAGAGGGTCGGGTACAAAAGTAACAGAAAAAATCCTGATTTGAGCTGGAATTGCTCATTTATCTTTAAAAAATATATTTTAACGAGTTTTCTAGAAAAAAAGTTTTTGTGATAATATTTCATGTTCAAAATAAAAAAAAATAGGTGGCGTGACGATTATGCGTAGAACTTTGCTCGACATTGAAAAATTCTACGCATATTTGTCTCGCTGTCAGTGGTTCGCATTAGCAGTTGACACTTGCTCGTTTGTTTTGTTATTGATTTGCAGACGATTTTAAAGATTTGTTTGCCGAAAGTGGATTGAAAAGGCTAATGGATGCGTTGTCCATTATACGTGGGTACGGGTGTAGCGACAGCGAGGACGAAGAATTTTGCGGTTTCGACGGAACAAGTGAATATTTTCCCGGCGAGCTCAATATTATTTTGGAACTCAATTTTGGGCAAAGGAAGAGCAGGTTGCCGGCCGAGGCTTTCGGAGCTACGTTAACTCGGTGGTGGAGCAGGTTGTCGGCCCAAGCTTCCGGAACCACGAACGTTCGGCGGTGGCGGTGGCCCTACGTGGAAAACGTAAAAAAAAACATTTTCAGCAAAGGCCGATTTGATGTAAGGTACGGCGATACTGTCCAATGCAGACAGCTGACCTATTGCCACCTACTGTCAAAAAACAGCGGAAGCTGGTCGAGACATGATGAAAACCATGTCCTAGCAGAAGTCGCCGCTAGGAATCGACCCGAAGAGAAATAATGCGTTGGTGGCCATCCTTAAGTTTAGTTTAGAACGTTAAGTCGTTTTGACCCTGGTGGGACAATTATGTGTAGAAATGTAACGATGGGACAAACAGACTTGGTGAAAATGTTCAGAAGTTCTTGTGATGAAAACAGGTCACTACTGCCTTCATCCGTTGATGTTGGTGGTTTTCCCTAGGTTGCTGACTGAAGCCAGGAGGTGTTGTATTCTATGCAACTTTTTGCCGCTGATTCAACAGCATTGGCTGCAGAGTTGAAACCACACGAGCAGATCCAGCTCCTGGTGACGCCAAAGCAGGAAAATCCACGTCCGTGAATGTTGGTGGTGTTTTGCCACGATTTGGTTGGTGCCTCGTCGTCGCTTGCTGCCGAATTTTTACAAACTCAGCTCGTTTTGGGCAGCTACGATTCTTGGTAGAATGGTCGCCGTCGCAATTGAAGCATTTCGCTTCCATGTTCTCGTTGATTGTTTCGCAAGCTTGAGTTTTGTGCTCACCTCCGCAGGTTGCACAACGACTCTTGATGAAACAATTCCTTCCACCATGTCCAAACTGCAAACGGTTCGAACACTGTGTCACGTCACGGTGCACTGGACGGTAACGTTCCCAAGACACGATGATGTTGAAAATTGCCCGAACTGCTTTCAGCTCAGACGGCGTTGTCGATCCTTTCACCGAGTCGGTTTTTGTAATTACATTTTACTTAAAGCTAAGCGTAATTACAGAGGATCTTGTGAACATGTTTTTTTAATTGCACAAAAAATTGTTATACATATGTGCCATTAGGGTGTATTAAAGTTGTATGGAAAAAATAAGTTGTTCAAATTTAATGAGCATAGCAACTTTTCAGTCCCTTTTCAGGTCCTAAACAACTCACCAAAGTTTGGGAACGATTGGTTATGTGTCCATTTTGCGCAAAGCGATACAGTTTCTGATATTTCAAAAATTGGCTTTTGCTCGAAAATCACGTTTCAAACGAGTTTTTAAGACGCTGTATCTTCTTTCAAAAGCACGTTAACACTATACTCTCTTCGGGAAAGTTGTAGAGCACATTCCAGATGTTGTGATATTTTACTAATCCGCCATCCCTTCTCTTCCAGTGTCGGTGGTTCCCCCCTCGCAGATGGCCGCCTCCCAGATGGCAGCGGCCGCCACCGGTCAGCCCCTGCTGACGCCCGGCCCGATCCCGATGTTCCCGCCGTACCCGCCCACGCTCCACCATCAGCACTTCCAGGCGGCGCCCTCATTCCAGCCGTACCGCATCTACGAAACGCCCCAGCCGACGCAGATCCAGTACCTGGCGGCGGCCACCCCACCCTCGACGACGCCCTCGCCTGGCCAGCCCCACCAGCAGTACCACCCGGGTCCGCAACCGTCGCCAGCCTCGGCCGGACCGCCGACGTACGCTCCGGCCCACCAGCAGCAGCCGCCGCACTACCAGATGATGTGCGTCGCCCCGCAGATGGTCCCGGCCGCGTACCAGAACATGGCCCAGGCGGCGCCCCTCCAGAACCACCACCAGCAGAATCTGCACGTGATGCACGTCCAGCAGCATCCCGCCCAGTAGCATAAATTCAACGCTACCAATAGCACCAGCAGCAGCAGCATCAGCAACAGCCACAACCACCACGTCAACAGCAGCGTCAGTAGCAATGCCGCGGCGGCCCAGCAACAGCAGCAACAACAGCAGCAGCATGGTCATACCACCGCCCATCATGCCCATCACGTGCCGCACCATCACCAGCACCAGCACCATCATCATCCGCACACGCCGCATCCACATCACGGCGGAGCGGCCACCGGAGGAGGACAGCATGGCGGCGGCGGACATCATCACGGTGGTTACGGCCGCGGTAAGCCGATCAAGAACTGATAGAGAGTTGATGGCGTTGTCGTTGCTGCTGCTGCTGCTGGTCGTGGTGGTACTATTTTTCAGTTGTTTAATTGTTTTGCGGCGCGCAAAATTGTGTAAAATAGTATTGAATTGTTGCTGCGTTTGCCGCGGGTGCATTTGAGCAAGGTAGAAAAAGAGGATGCATTTTGTTTCACTTTTTGGAGGAGAGGTGTCGCCGCGTACGAGAAGAGTAGATTAGAGGAAAAGCGCAAAACCAAGCGGCTTAGGTTAAGCGAAAAGAAAGCAAAACACTGTTACTTCGGAGAAAACAATAGGAAATGAACGCAAATAGGACCACGTGAAATGAGAGAGACGAGGCGGTTGTTTGGGAAGAAAAGGGTCGGCGGAGACGCGAACGGTGTCTCGTAACAGACATATTTGTTATCTCGTTTTTACTGGTTTGAAGAAAAAAATATAGTTATTTGTTTAATTTATTCTTGTGAGACGATTAAACAGTGGGAATTTCTTGAAACAAACTTTAAAAAGGAAATGAAGGAGCGGGTAAATTTTGACAAGAGCAAAGAATTGTTATACTGAAAAATACATGACAAGTAACTGAACTGACTCTCGGTAATGTTAATCCTTTCAATAATCATCTTGCTGGCCGAAATAGTTACACCGACCAACAAAATTTCTGCGCAGGTTCAACTCGAGGGGAAGCATAAAATTAAG
This sequence comes from Culex quinquefasciatus, assembly GCF_015732765.1. NCBI lineage: Eukaryota > Metazoa > Arthropoda > Insecta > Diptera > Culicidae > Culex > Culex quinquefasciatus. The sequence continues at coordinate 60,312,897 of NC_051863.1, forward strand.
GGCCCCCAGAAAAACGTGACCTTTGATTTTTTCAAAAATATTTCGACAAGGCGAATGTTTTTTCTACAAACTTTATATGGAGAATTAGTGCTGTTCGCTACTCCCACATATTGCATGCAATTTTTGGATTGTATGCAACAGTGATGAACCGCCCTAATTCTCCATACAAACTTTGGAGCAGCCATTCAGCCCCGTCTCAATATTTTTGGAAAAATCAAAGTTCACGTTTTTCTGGGGACCCTAAACTTTATGCTTCTCCTCGAGTAGAGCCAGCGCGGTCATTTTTGTCAATTTGTGTAGGTCACTATTATCAAACAACTAACGTTGTAAGCTAGCCTGACTCTGATTTCCGTTTCTATCACAAAATCAACGTTTTTTCGCCAGAGTTCCTTAAATAAACCCAAACTAGTACTTGGCAATCAAACCGCCTTTTATATTTATATTTATTTTGAAGCAATTTTAATAATTTGATTCACAAAGCAATATTGAATAATTGAAAAAAGATTTTTGAATTTTAAATTATTTCCTAGCAGATATAATTTGAAGAGTTTTTACAGATTTTCCGAATTTTCAGAATTACAAAAGAATATTCACAGATTCTTATGTTTGAACAAGATAAATTTGAAAAAAAATGCATTAAAATTGGCCTTACACGCTTAATTCAACTAAACATTCTGCGTTATTTTAACCAAGATTTCGTCGAAACAAAACTATTCTGGAATGAGTTTTAAAGAGTTTCAAAATTGGGTATTTTCTACTTTTTACTTACGAAAGAGAGAGGAGACGAAATTCATACTGCCAAACTTTTGAAAAAATCAATCAGTTAAACTCTTATTTATTTATTTTGTTTGTTTACAAACATTGTTCACCTTCGAAAAGTAATTTCTAGACATATGAGTTTACACCTGTAAGTGTAGTAGTGAAATCGTAGTTCCGCCGAATAATTCAGATGATGATTTTTTGAGGTTCTTTTTACCGATCTTTCTTGCACGTGAGAGGAGAGCTAAGTTCTCTTGTATTTTATTTTTCTCTTGATGAGCGTCAAAAGAATTTCTTCAGATGAAGATTTTTTCATCGCTGGCCAATACACACTCATCGAAAATAACCCTTTCAAATGCTTTTGTGTTTTGTTGTTTTGTCAAAATTGAACCCAACTGAAGATGAGTTGATTTTTATTCAGTTTTAGTTGGGTTCACTTGTGATGGACAATGTCGATGCATCTATGCTCTCTTCTGGTAACTACATAGGAATCCCAACGAGCTTGGTACAAGAGAGGCATCGATTTGTTAAAATTTGAATTTTAAGAGGCAAATTTAGAATTTATTTGATTTTAATTGAACTTATTCTTACAGCAGATAAAAAAAATAGATTGGTTTACAATAGAAAAAGAACAGATAATTTTTTTATCAAGATTCAATACAAGTTTGCATTCAACTAACAGAAAGATCACTGCACAATTTACACGCTCGATTGAAAAAATATATATATATATTTCAGTGAGTTCACCAAGATTTCATCAAGCTTTAATTTCGAAAGATTTCTTTTGCTTAGTTTTGAGAGAATTCCATTCAAAATTGGGCAACCCAAATTAGAGTGATACTACTCAATAATGAATAATAAGAAACCTTCAAAAACCCGATTTTATCGAAATATTTGTTGAAAATAACTGTGAAAGGGATAATTTTGGCTGTTAAATGAAGGAGGTATTAGACTATGACAAACAAACAATCAAACTCGCACTTCTTTGTGTTTGACAGTTTACCAAACTCGCAAACAAAGCCACATGTCACAACCTGCATTGACGTTTCTGCAAACAAATGCAGGCAAACTGTCAAAAAGTTTGACAGTTGTGTTGTCTTTGTGTTTGACAGTTTACCAAACTCGCAAACAAAGCCACATGTCACAACCTGCATTGACGTTTCTGCAAACAAATGCAGGCAAACTGTCAAAAAGTTTAAATTGTGCAGTCGTTCCAATTATCGAATTCGGATTCGCTAACTTGAATGCATTCAAATGAACGAATCCGCTCTGTCCGATTTTCGTAATCACTCTTAATTTTATATTAAATTTGAGTGAAATTTGCCAAAATTTGTACTCTGGAATGATCCTTGGGGAAAAAATCACTCATTTCTGAGTAGGTTCGAGTTCGATGAAATCGGCGTAGTGGTTTCTCAAAAAAAATGATTCAATTTTATTACAAGTTTCACTCACAGTGATTTTTTTTCCAAGGGTCATTCGAGAGTACACTCGTACACCCAGAGTAAGAACAAGTCTTAAAATACTTAAGGAGCTATTACGCTACGGCAAACAAACAAACTCGCACTTTTTGACAGTTGGCCAGTTTGCCTACTTTGTTTGTACAAACGTCAGCCTGCATACATTTGGCCTTGTTTGCGTGTTTGCCGCAAACATGTTTGCGAGTTTGGCAAACTGTCAAACACGAAAAATTGCGAGTTTGTTTGCGGTAGTGTAATGGCTCCTTTAGCTTGCACTTGGAAAATGAGTAAATTGTTAATCAGTTGTGTTGGATCTTTACCCTCAATGTCATCAGATTTGAGTTGAATTTACTCAATTCTTACCCTTGTCTTTATACTTATTGTTAACCAGGTGAAGCTTTGACAAAATCCTAGTAATTGTTTTTGGGAAAATTACTGATTTCGAATTACTTTCTCTCAGTTTTCTTTAAAACCAAACCTGTTCATGAACAAACAGAATCATTTCAATGTTCACTATAATTTGGAATAAAATCATTCAATTTCTCGAAAAAGTTAGAAAAAATATATAGATGGACAAAAATCCTAAAATTCTTACTCTTGTCCAAGTTTGCCCCGCATCAACTATCACAACTGGTCCTGGAAGAAATCTTTGAGGTTGTACATAACAAAATTATCCCTCAATGCCGTAGTACCGTCATCCGGAGTGACATAAGGTTTGGGGTGAGATTGGGTCATTTAAATGTCAACATTTTTGCATGACCCAATCTCACCCCATCAGACCCAATGTCCATGTCCTGCTGACGGTACTGAAGAAATAGAAATAAACGCGACCAGCAACCGCTTCAACCGAAAGTTGCAAAAAGCAAGAGCGAAGTGAAGAAAGAAGACGCAAATAAATTTGTAAAATATTGACTCAAAGCGTAATGAGAGAAGATGGTCGAAGGTCCGTTACTCCATTTAGGTAAATTAATTCGACGAAGACGATGAAGCGCAAGGAAAACCCAATTAAAAATAGGCAAACCAAGAAGCATTGAATTGCGTTGGTTTTGTGCACGAAAGGGTGGAAAAAAATGCGAGAGTGATTGTGAGTGAGAAATCCAGCGATTACTAACTTTCCTGACTGACGGAAAAGTTCCCAGATTAATGCAAGAGAAAAAGAGTGATGAAAACTAACAGTATGAAAGGTGAAAATGATGAGTGCGATTGCGTGTAGAGTAGACAAGGAAATAAAACGTAGAAACGAGAAATCAATGAGAAGCGGGAAGAGAGCAAGTGAGAGTTGGAGAGAGAAGAAGAAAAAACGGATGCGGAGAATCGAATAAATTTAGCCAATAAACAAATGTAACTTATTGAAACAAACAAAAAAACTAGCAAAAGAAACACACACAAAATAAGAAATAGCGGAAAAAAAACTCGGACGTAGGAACCTATGAAATAAACACGGAAAAAAGTCGTGAAAAGAAAGTGGAGCAAACGAGAACGGAAATCGCGTAGAAGAAAGAGAAATGAAACGAGGAGAATCATATTGACACAGTAAAACGGTGCTAAACTACTGTGAGTGAAGTGGAGAAAAAGAAATGATGAAAAGCAGGAGAGAAAAGAGAAGATTAAAAAAGCAAGCAAAACCAAAAGAAGTAAGTGAGAGAAAGAGATGGTGAACCACACGTAACATGTTAAACATGTTAATCAAAATAGGAGAATAAGTGAGATGCGAAGCTAAGCAGAGTAAGCTTACAAAAGGTGAGTAGTGGTGAGAGAATAAGTTGCGCGAGAGCAACTGGGAAGTCGAGTGGGAATTTGGGAGAAAGTTTGACAATTTCCAATTGGATTATTGTTTGACCTTTTTCAAAATTATTTATTATGTTTTGAGTATCAAACTCAACAAATTTTAGAAAACTAACCTTATACTTCCGCTTTTCAATTTAAACTGGATGAAATTTAACCTTATTTTAACTATTTTTTCGAAAACGTGTTACATAATACATTCATCTGTCAAACTTTCGTTAATTGTCTCGTCCAATCCAATTTACATCAAAGTAACCAAATTTCTAAACGTGAACTTTTGCCAAACATTTTGACAGATCTTGAATTGTAACCTCTTAAAAATTGTCAAACTTTTTCCTTGAGCAAAGTGCGATTCCCAAATGAAAACAAAACTAAAACGAGAAAATCTTTTTCGTTTTGCAATACGAAAAAGCCGTTTCACTGAAAAAGACAGAGAGCTACAAACAAAAGCAAAGAATGACTCAAACGTGAAATTGAAAATGCAACAACTCAGAGACTTTTGAGAAGCTAAAAAAGCGCGAAAAACTCTGCATCATATAAAAATGCTTTCCATCAGCAATTTTCTAAAATTTTTGTTGCGATTGATTTGAGCAAAAAATAAATTAAAAACTCTGCAAATCATAAAATTTTGAAATTTCTGCGCCTTACCATCATCTGCGAAGCAAAAATCATAAAACATCATTAAAAACAACAAAAGCAAAAGAGAAACAAGAACAATAGTTGAGAGCTAATGTGAAGTGTAACGAAAAGGGGAGAGAAGATTTTTTTTTTGTTATTCTGTTTTTCTTTTCATTGCCCGAAAGACGTTCCTCGCGTTTCCTCTCTCGGGATGGATTGACTTCTGAAGTGTGGAAATGATCAGATGAAAATGAAAATAAAAACGCAGAAAAAGAGAGAGAAATAGAGGGACGCGAGGAGCCGAAAAATTATTGTTTTTATGATTAAAAGATCATTATTTTAAGTGAAATAGAAAAAAAAATCTAAAAAAATAAACAAAAAAAAAAGCTGAACAAAACCGAACACAAGTGGATTTTTTTTTATCTCTTCCTGAATTTCTAACAAGCCGAAAATTTCCCACCAAGAGAGTGACAAATTGCGACGAAACCGCACAGATTAATGGTACTTGGCGTGCTCATTAGCGGCATGTCATATTGTGGCGCGTGGGATTTTTGGTACATTTGGCAAGCGTTTATACAGAACGATATAACTAGGGTAAAATTGGGAAGGGAGTGACTCGGGAAATAGATAAAAATAAAACTATTACATGACAACATTTAGCTATAATGACAGACGACCCTCTGATGCTGCAATAGTCATCCGTTATTTTCCCTTTGCCGTTTGAAATCGGGTCAATCCTCAATTTGCTTATGGTGGCGACCGGAATCATCCCATCGTTGACAAATGGGATTAGGGTTTGGATGAACTGTTACGTGCCCTTAAATAAGGTGTATTTTTAAAGCATTATTGATTCTAAATATAAGGTGAGTAAATAAAACATAATTTCATTGTTGCATTCTTCACCTCAATGGGGAAAAGATTGAAGTTCTGATAACCCTATTAAAGTTAGTGAGACGAAACTGGGATTTTCTGACCGATTTGATGTCTTCGGCAAAGTTGTGGGTTATAATTAGGTCTTTTCGGAAAAATAGATACACGGAAAAAATCCGGATTTCGTATTCAATGTTTTAAATTCCAAAAATACGTACTTTTTATTTTCAAAATATTAGTTTATTTATAGGAGACTGACTTAAAAAAGATGGTGCAAAAAAATATCGAAAACTTGGGCCGTTTTTTAGCACTTATTTATTAAGCAGTCATTATTTCAAGTTGAACTTTGGATGGATATGATAATTCCATGTTTTGCAACTATTTAAACCATACAAGTATCGTATTGCAGACGCAGCCGATTTTTGTGTGACATACTTTATGGATGACACCCAGGGACATTCGAAAGTTTGTGATTGGTTCCTAAACAGCAAAACATCCGATTGTAAAATCGCATGCAAAAGCATGCACATCACCTACGTCAAAATAAACACTTAATATTACACACTGCATGTACAATTTTTGCAAACACAAAAAAAAGTTGCAACCGACGGGATTCAAACCCAGCACCAACAGTAAGGACTGGCGCCTTGGCCCACTCGGCCATCAGACCAATGAGAAGCTGCTAGGATAAACACATATATGAGCTTGACATTTCGGTCAAGTAGGTTTCCCATAGTGACGGGTTACATATTTCAGGGTGTAAAATTACATAAAATTGCATAAAATAATGCAATATTTATTTTACACTCAGGCCTTTTACACGCAGCTGGATTACTACTTTTTTAGCTGTGTACTCTTCAAAAAGGTGGTTACGCCTTTCGCTTTGTAAGCGGAAGGTTCTAGGTTCCATTCCCATCTGCTCCTATCGAGAAATTTTGGAAGGAAGGAATAGGGACGTGGCGTTACATCGTGCTGCCATCTGGTTTTTTTTAGTGCAAGTCCCCCTAGAAGGAGATGGCGTCGCTATTTTTAGACCACGTTTTCCACTTTTTCTTCATCGAAACCGACTACTTTATCGATTTCATTTTGCTGGGCGAGATAGTTGGGGAAATATATCCATTTTAATCACACTAAGCCGTTCGACCAATTCTCATCACTTTTGCAATGATTAGTTGCTTGCTCACTTTCATTTGAGCTATTTATTACTTTGGAGCAGTCAAAAACACTTTATTTAAGCTGTAATTAATGATCAAAGTGCTGATAGGCCGATAATAGAAATAGGCTGAGAAAGGGTATAGTTCCCTACGCCGTCTATTTTTATACGATAACTCAGCACTTTTCGACTCTTGCACTTTAAAACCAGTTGGCAGCACGATGTAACGCTTGAATATGAACGAAAAATTCATTAGCTCGCGGCCGGGTTCGATCCCCCGTCCTTTGGGTCAGCAGACAAAAATGCTAGCCACCAGACCATCGAGGATTAGTTGACTAAAAGGATTAAGAATGCCATAAGAATCCAAGAAACTTGATTGGAATCTGTGAACCTAAGAACAGGACAATACAATATTGAATGCAAAGTTGAATTCAAGAACTTACTCGGTTGCATACTCGTTACTTACTAACCCCCTCAAATCTCACGTGGTAGTGATACTTTGTCGAAGACGCAGCCGATTTAGCGGTCTTCATCACTCTAGTATCGGACTAAAATTCCTATCCACTTCCCTGTGATCTTACCACTGGTCGTGGCCGGCGCACACGAAAATCGTAGTTCCACACCAATGTTCCTATTTTTAACAGTAGTTGTTCGGTAACTAGGCTGGGAACGTAGCCCAGTCACCGAATGTTGCTCGTTAACTGGGCTGAACAAAAATAACGAGGGGACCACCGATGCATAATATTTTCCAGATGAAATATAAAAATAAAAGTTACTCAAATTTATTTACAATGCTAACTTTTCATATTTCTTTAACCCTCTAACGCCCAGAGCTGTTTGCTTATCGTAAAAATAGTAAATGGCTTAATTTTGGTACAATAATGCAGGAAATACTTTACTTTGACCCACAAACATCGAATTGGGGCAAAAAAGTAGAATTTGAAGTGGTGCACCAGAGCACCATCAGGAAAATGAGCAACTTTTTTTTAAACCACAAAATCTCGTTTTCTTCAAATCTATTGGTTCATTTGTTTGAAAACGCATCGAAATGTGTTGAAAACTACATATTCTTTGCTGTAAGACCATATTTCTGAAGTATTAACTACAAATTCTAAAATCTCTGCATTTTCAGGTTTTCTTTGATTGGCTCATTCAAAACCCACAAACAACCATTTTCATGAAAATGAGGAAAATAATAAAACTATTGGTCTAATAACAATGTTTTGTCTTGTTTATGAATAGTCTAAACGTTTATAAACTTTTGTTTTGATAAAAATAAGCTTTTTCTGTAATTTAGAAAAAAGTGCTCCTGAATATTTAGTTGCTCATATGCCTAGGTGGTGCTCTGGTGCACCAAATGAAAAAGGTTGAAAAACACTTAAAACCGGTCCAAACTCACAATGTTATTCACAGGGGTTCTTGTCCAAGGTTCAAATGATAGCAAAACATTTTTTGTTTCATAAAATTTTGTGTTTGGTATTTTTACGGGCTTTCGAAAACAGGTCTTATTTATTTCCCTAAAATTGGCCCATTTTTGTTTACATTTCACACTGTAACTTTGCTTGTGCTTAACCAAATTTTATGAAATTTGGGAAGATGTTAGTATACATTCTACACGAACACCTGCAACTTAAAGCATCATGAAAAGTTGTGTCAGTTCCGAGATATTTGAGTTCAAAGTTTTGGTGCTCTGGAGTAACCATGGGCGTGAGAGGGTTAATTGTGAAATTAAACAAAAGTTTGAAAAAAGTATTGAATATGATTTTTGCATCCATTAACCCCTCTGTCATTTTGGTTTGTTTTGGTTTTTTGACGTTTGTCTGCTTTTTAACCGGGCTACGGCCCAGTTATCGAGCGCCCAGTTAAAAAGCAGCCCAGTTAAACAACGCCCAGTTACCGAACAACTACTGTATATGGAAGCGTTGTCCCGTCACGAGAAATTGCAATTGTTTAGTTTGCAATGGTTCGTGAAGTTGGATTTTCATAATGCTTCGGATTCTCTTCGTATTGAAAAAAAACCTTTAGAATGCTTCTTAGATATCGAAAATTGGTCGAAAATTTCCAATATTCTAACTTCGCCATCTTGAATTGCACATTTCCTGAATACTTTGAAGTATTGTAGGATAAAGATAAGTCCAGGGAAGGTTCTTACGCCAAAAAATGCAACTTTAGCCACTCTGGAAACGATTCCGGAAAATCTGCACATAGTATGGGAAAAGTTACGTAACATCAAATTTCAATCACATTTTCTTGAAATTTGAGTCAACTTTTTGGCTTGAAATAAATTTTGCAGAAAAAAAAATAAAAATAAAATAAAAAAATGATTTTTGTTTCATACCGTCGTCATTTTTCATTACTAGTGTTTATTTCAAAACAAGTATGTTTTAAATGTCTTTTTGATTTTCTCATGCGAATGAAATTATCAAAGCAGATCCGTTGTTGTTTGTGTTTCCCACGGAACAACAAATCAAAGCTCGAGCACCCACAAACCATGCCATCAAACCGGACCATTAATCTACTCACTCCAGCTATTAAAACCACAAACAAAGCCAGAGATAGCATTGAGAGCGATAGAGGGCAAATCCTTTTACGCGGAAATGTCAAACCAATTGAAAAGTTTTCAAAGCTAATCCACCGGAAACATGCGTTTCCCACACGCACATCAACAAAGGGCACACTTTCCGGCCAACGTCCCTTTTCGATTGCATATTCACGCAAACATCATTATCAACGGACCCTAACCCTAACCTGGAAGGAAAAACAGGAATAGCAAGGACATATGCTTTCGTCACTTTCGCCCGATGAGCATCGATGCACCCTAATTTAAGCGCGCGCACCCTCCTGTCCTCCTCGGCAACCCTTCGCGATTTGCCTGATTTGCCACCACTGGAAAAACATCATAAATATAATATTAAACGCAAATAAAAACAAATCCTAATCCAATTCAGAAAATGTGGAATTGTTAAGAGTGGGAACAGGACTCGCTTTAGGGTAGGCTGTTCAATGTTTGGAAATGCAAATATTTAAATTATTTGGGTAAGTTTTTCTTTGAAAATTAAATCAAATCTTTTTTTTGTTAACATGAACGTTTTTTTATTGAAAATAATGCTTAGAAAATATATTTCGAAGACTAATTGAAAAATGACCACAATTTATCCTTCAACCCTAACCAATGTAAAGTTCTTCCTGGGTAATCATCGTCCCTATAATTATTCCCTTCCGGTTGTTGTTACCTTCTCACCAATCGTTGATATGATTTGTGCAGCACATCCGATCAAATAAAGTTAAAAACAGGGGAAATCCTTCACCCGAGGCATTACAATGTAAATTTTATCGCCTCGAGCGTAAATAGAACAATTTCACGCGAGCGTGTGCGTGCGCAAGGTCACGCGTGCGTTTCCTACGCCACGTGACCACTTTAGAATTATGTCAGGATCTGGATCTGGAGGACCAGCTGGCCTCTGGATGGGTCTGCATTTTATTTGCTTTGATTTCAGAGAGCTGGTCGGTGTGTTGTTGACACACGATTGATGTTATGCCAAAAAAAGTGGATCAATCAGTTCAAGTGTGAAACAAAAGTTGATAGCATAAAAAAAGCAAAACATATTTTGTTTATATGATATTATATGACGATATGATAAGAATTTTTTTTATAATTTCGTAGGGATTTTTTAATAATTTTATATAATTTATTATTTTTTAAGATATTCTTGCTTATTATGTCATATCCATTCAATGCAATCTGAAAATAAATTGTACGGAATTATTTTTATTTAGTATAAACATTGAAGCTACATCTATCAAGTCGTTTTCCACGCACAGAAGACCACTCACGTAAACGTGAATAAAATGCCATGATTCTGTGGGTCTCGTGGCGCAGGGGTAGCGGCTTCGGCTGCCGATCCCGATGATGCTATGAGACGCGGGTTCGATTCCCGCCTTATCCACTGAGCTTCTATCGGATGGTGAAGTAAAACGTCGGTCCCGGTTTCTCCTGTCTCGTCAGAGGCGCTGGAGCAGAAATCCCACGTTAGAGGAAGGCCATGCCCCGGGGCGTAGTGCCAATAGTTTCGTTTTCGTTTCGATTCTAAAAACAGAGCAAATTTCACACTATAACTAATTAATGACCGCTATTTACACTAAAAAAAACCCGATTCTCAATATCGTGAATTAAATTCACGAATGCGAGAACCACGAAGGAATATATTCACGTTTATAGTGCAAATACTCATGAATAAATTCCTTCGTGGTTCTCACATTCGTGATCTTAATTCACGATTACGAGAATTGATTTTTTTCTGTGTACCAGACAAATCCCTATTTGTTACAAGAAGTTCTTTGGAAGTGTATTACGGAGTTGAACAATAATTGCTATTAACTAAGAGTTTACCAAGAGTAGGAAAAAAATGTGAAAAAAATCTGAATAAATTGCAAAGCAAAGGCGATATAAAGAAAGAATGCTTTAAACCAGATCACAGTATTGCACAGGGTTGCGTATCATTCAAAAAATCGCTTTAATATTTTTTAAATCGATTTAAAACTATTTAGAATATATTGCAAAACATTTATTTGTGTATTTCTTATCGAATACAACACTTTGAAGCTCTTTTAATAGTAAAAAAGATTTAAATCTCTAAATTAAAGAATATTTTTATAAATTCATTGAAATTATACAAATTTTTGACAGTACCATAACTAAAATAATGTATAGGGGTCATTCCTTCCCAAGTGACCACGCGTCCAACATCGACCTTCACCAAATCTGCTCATGTTTGGCATGGGGGTTGTTTTTGCCCCAAATACAAAGAATCCAAAGTTTGGTGACATTTGGTCCACCCCCGCGCCCGTGGCACCCCCCTCTTTTTCTGAGATTTTTGAAAAATCTCATTTTTAAAATGCATTTTGCTAAGAGAAAAGTCTACAAAAAGTGAACTTTTGGGTATGCATATTTGAAGATTTTTTTACGTAGAATCGATTGCTGAGAGTTTTTTATATTAAATTCAATCAAAACCTCAAGGTAAAATGAATATTTCTTGAGATATCACATTTTTAAGTTGGAAAGCTCTGTATTGCACAGCAAATGTTTTACATAACCATCAATTTTCAACAGTACATTGCGTGAGAGCATAGTAGGCCTTGAAATTTGAATATTCTTTTTTTTCAATATCTAAACGGAAGCAAGTGAATGTCCCTAAATTGAATTTATGTATGTATGTATTTATGTATGTATGTATTGTGTGTATGCATTTGAACCTTCGTCTTGGCAGGACTTGGCGTGGTTCACGGATATAAGAAAATGACAAAATGTTTAATTTCGAGCGCATCAACCGGAATTTTCTAGTTTTATAGCCCCAGAAGCTAGCCTGATATTATGAGCCCATTTGGTTAATGTTTAGTGGGTCCAGTTTTGACCTGAAGTTAGAATTGAACTTTAATTAATTTACTATGGGGAATTTTCACTTTTAACATCTTCTTCGACAAAGTTTCCCAAAACGCTATCAAATTTTCTTATTGTCAAAATTCTCAAAGATTTTGATCCGGGAACAACTTTGTAGAACATCGCAAAGCGCTAGGAATTGATCCCGAAAAGAAATAGGTTAATTTTTTGAGCATGTTTTTAATTTTGCAAAAAAAAACTCCAAAAATCCTTCAGGTAAAAATTGGACCCACCAACCCTAACCAAATAGGGGAATGTGGGGCAAGTGTAACAAGCTAAGGAAATGCTCGTTATAACCCATTAAAGAGTTAAAAAATCTGTCGGATTTTATTATAATCATCTTTTCTAGGTCTTGACTAAGACTTTGTAAGAAACAGTTTTTAAAAAGTCCAGTTTTTTAATGTAAAAAATTGATTTTAAAATTTTTGATTTTCCGTACGTTCTACTCAACTAGTGGGGCAAGACGAACAACCCGTTGGGGCAAGAGGAACAATGCATGAAAAAACATGTTAATTTGCTAACAATTGAACTGTTATCACTTAGATACATCAGATTAGAATGTATTTGAAAGGTTTCTTCCATTTTTAGATTAAATAATAATATTTTACTAAGAATTTTATCGTTTTTACGAAAAAAAAATATTACTAAGATGATAAATAGTAAATTTTCATAATATCACTTTATTTTGTATGAACATTTTTATTAACAATTGTTCACAATTTTTAAGAGCGAGTTTTTCACCGATGTGAAACAGGTCGTATCGAGTTGCTCCGATTTGGATGAAACTTTCAGCGTTTGTTTGTCTATGCATGAGATGAACTCATGCCAAATATGAGCCCTCTACGACAAAGGGAAGTGGGGTAAAACGGGCATTGAAGTTTGAGGTCCAAGCACATGAAAAATCTTAAAATTGCTCGCATTTCCGTAAAACTTCATCAACTCTCTTAGATGCATTCTCTTTTGAAGCCCTTCAAAATGTGCTATAGACATCCAGGATTGGTTTGACTTTTCTCATAGCTTTTGCAAATTACTGTTAAAATTGATTTTTTAAAACCTTAATAACTTTTGGCAACAGCCTCCAACACCCATACTCCCATAGGTCAAAAGTTAGGGAATTTCATGGACTATAAGCCTACGGTATTAACTTTTTGGCCAATCGCAGTTTTTCTCATAGTTTTTCGATTTTTCTAGAACAAACATTTTACAACGTTAGTTTTTGCCCTGTAGGCCAAGAAGACGGCACTTTTTGGTCTCAATTTTGTCATATTCGGAATCCTCGGCCAATTTCACGTAAGTCAGAAGTATTGGAGTTATAATTTTGATTTAAAAAATAACTAAGTAAAACATTATTGAAAAAAATAAATAGATCTTATTTACCCTATGATCAATACGTCAAACGCTGTATCAAGTAGGCGAAAACTTGTTTTATCCCGAATCCGACAAAATGCTAAATAATATTTTAATTAATTCTTAATGGCATTTTTTTCAATCAAATTCAAAATTCCAACACCTCAATCTAATGTAAAATTTTCTGAGGATTCCGAATATGTCAAAATTGAGACCAAAAAGTGCCGCTATGGAGGCCTACAGAGCAAAAACTAACGTTGTAAAATGTTTGTTCTAGAAAAATCGAAAAACTATGAGAAAAACTGCGATTGGCCAAAAGTTAATACCGTAGGCTTATAGTCCATGAAATTCCCTAACTTTTGACCTATGGGAGTATGGGTGTTGGAGGCTGTTGCCAAAAGTTATTAAGGTTTTAAAAAAATCAATTTTTAACAGTAATTTGCAAAAGCTATGAGAAAAAGTCAAACCAATCCTGGATGTCTATAGCACATTTTGAAGGGCTTCAAAAGACCTTTCGAATGCATCTAAGAGAGTTGGAATTGATGAAGTTTTACGGAAATGCGAGCAATTTTAAGATTTTTCATGTGTTTTGGACCTCAAACTTCAATGCCCGTTTTACCCCACTTCCTTTGTCGTAGAGGGCTCATATTTGGCATGAGTTCATCTCATGCATAGACAAACAAACGCTGAAAGTTTCATCCAAATCGGAGCAACTCGATACGACCTCTAGAACAAACCGAGCAGAATCTACAAATACTGCCTCTTAAGTACTATCAAGTATTTATTTCCCAATTAAATATGTTGTTGCAGCAATTCGTATTTTTTCTATACTAAAATATGGTAAACTTGCCCCACCTGAACAAGATTTTTAAAAGCTCTCAACAAAAATAACCAAAAATTAAATCATACTTCGTAATAGGTGCATGTCATTGGTAGGGACACTACTGATCTAGGAAAAATAGCATTTTGATAAAATGAGCCTTAAAACGAACCCTAAGCCTTATTTTGCAATTTCCAAATATTATAAGAAAACAAAGGTTTTGAAAAAAACTTCACTAAATCTTATGCCCCGTGGCGTTTACGTCGTTTTGGCGGATATGTGGTAGTAGAATCAGCTAATTGCATTGCTAACAACAATTCCTCATACTGGAAATAATCAAAATTGTAAAAATTACTGCCGTACGAGCAATTGTTCCTCTTGCCCCATATGGTCGTCTTGCCCCACCTTCCCCTAAGCTCACATTTTCAGGCTAGCTTTTGGGGCCATAAAACTAGAAAATTCCGGTTGATGCGCTCGAAATTAAACATTTTGTCATTTTTTTATATCCGTGAACCACGCCAAGTCCTGCCAAGACGAAGGTTCAAATGCATACATACAATACATACATACATAAATACATACATACATAAATTCAATTTAGGGACATTCACTTGCTTCCGTTTAGATATTGAAAAAAAAGAATATTCAAATTTCAAGGCCTACTATGCTCTCACGCAATGTACTGTTGAAAATTGATGGTTATGTAAAACATTTGCTGTGCAATACAGAGCTTTCCAACTTAAAAATGTGATATCTCAAGAAATATTCATTTTACCTTGAGGTTTTGATTGAATTTAATGTACAAAACTCTCAGCAATCGAATGCAATTGTCAGTTTTCCTGTAAGTGCTCGTCCAAAGGGTTAAAAATGCATTTTAAAACTTAAAGCGAAAAATTTTCATGTCTGGCAACACTGTACGTAAATTTTGAGTACGCCATTCGATTCTACATCAAAAAATCTTCAAATGTGCATACCCAAAAGTTCACTTTTTGTAAACTTTTCTCTTAGCAAAATCCATTTTAAAAATGAGGTTTTTCAAAATCTCAGAAAAAGTGCCACGGGCGCGGGGTGGACCAAATGTCACCAAACTTTGGATTCTTTGTATTTGGGGCAAAAACAACCCCCATGCCAAACATGAGCAGATTTGGTGAAGGTCGATGTTGGACGCGTGGTCACTTGGGAAGGAATGACCCATAGAGTGAAAAGTTAAACTTTCTAGCCAAGCACGCGGACGCCAAATAAAAACCTGAAATGAATGTTTCACAAAAAAATCATGTTCAACAGTGTTTTACGGCATTTGGATGTGGGATTATGATTTTTCGATAAAAGCCACCATTTTCGATGTAAAGCCATTTTTATGTTTATAAAATGTGCAGGTAAAATCCTTATATTTTTATTCATTAATTTGTGTGCATCCTCTGAGATTTCTAAACCCAAATATTTAGAAAACAAAATGAGAATAAAATCTCTATGATTTTCTGTTTTGGACATTGTTTATCAGACCTTTGGTTGCTGAGATATGGCCATGCAAAGAATTAAAAACAATGAGTTTTGCCTTCCTCACCTCACTGAGGCGAGGCTATAAAATCACTCGAAAAATGAATTTCTTAAATACACCTCCTAGAATTACCTGCACATATACCTATCGACTCAGAATCAAATTCTGAACACATGTCTGTGGGGATGTGTGTAGACATGATTTTTTTTCCACACGATTATCTCAGAACTGGCTGAACCGATTTTGGCCGGATCCGCCTTATTCTGTTCGTTTTGGGATCCCCTAAGACCCTATTAAATTTTATTCTGTTTAGTGAAGTACTTTTAAAGTTTTGCCATGAAAAAGTTTTTTTGTAGCTACTAAAAAGGGTGATTTATGCATAACCTCAAAGACCGGGTCTTTTTGGTTACGCGCGCGAGTCGCGCAGCATGCATATCGCCCGGTTGCCACATTGCTCAAGCAGTGTCTGCGTCTCTTCTGGAAAAAGTCAGTATTTACACGAACTTTTTACTGAAATATACAACTCATAAGACATTGTTTACATAGACTAGGGGGACAGGATGCATTTCCATCGTGCACCTATTGTTGGCATATCAGCACTTTTAAATTCAATTACAGCCCCCCCTTTCTCCTTTATTTTGGAGAGTTGGTAAAAAAAGATTTGAAAATTGCTGTTCTGGTAAAAACAATAATAAAAAAAATAAAAAAAAATAAAAAATTAAACAAAAAAAATTTAAAAAATTAAAAAAGCTCTTAAATTTATTTGTAAGTACAACCTAAAAGACAACATGAATGTGAGAAAGGCACCAACCACCTTAAGGTGGATTAAGTAACGTTTTCTAAGTGTTCTTAAGGGTTAAATCGAACAATTTGATCCCTTTGAAATCTTTGTCGTGATTCTAAAAATCTAAAGATCAAAAAAATCTAAAGATATTATTTTAAAAAGATTGAAAAATATTAGACATTTTTGAATTGAACTGAGGGCGCACTATTTTTGAAAACAGGGGTTTTCGTTGCGTTACAACGTTACGAAATTTTAGTTTCAAAATAAATCATAGTTTTTGTTAGTTTGTGCAACTGTAGGTTATGATTTTATTATAAGACATTAATAGACAGTACAAGGACATGTGAATTGATTGGCCCGCTCATGTTATACCCCCACCATGTTATTTCGCTGAAAACCAGGAGTTTTTAGAAAAATGTTTTAAAACGCTGATTTTATCACGAATTGTTGCATAACTTAACCAACTTGTACATAATGATATTCAAAAGTTCAATTAATAAAAACCATGATTTTTTAAGCTTCAAATAGTCTAGAATCGAGGAAAAATATCCAAATAGCTCATACACGCTTTTCAAAATTTCATCCTAAGGTGTACATTGCCGGAGAATGTGTCTGTTATAATTCCGTCATGAAATTACCAACTTTTCCCGTCATTCTCAAACGACGAAACATCCTACTTTTCTCTACCAAAAACATCAGAATCGAATAGAAACACTTTTCAAAACAAATGTTGAAATACATGGACATTTGACCTACAATTCCATTCAAAGGGTGTTATTCGAAATTACAAAAAATGTGGTTTGAATCTCGTGTTGCTATTCGATTCTGTTATTTTTGGTACAGATAAGTAGGCTATTTCGTCGTTCAAGAATTGCAGGAAATGTAAGTAGTTTCACGACGGAATTGCAAAACTACTATTTCGTAATTTGACCATATCTCAGCAACAAATGGTCAACAATATCCAAAAGAAGAAAATTATAGAGAATTTTTCTCGGCTTTTCTAATATATTTTCGTCAGAGATGGACGGGGTTTTTTAAACTAAATAACTAAAATGCAGAAAATTCTGTCATAAAAATGGCTTCAATTTGAAGAAAAAGATTTTTGAGCTTTTTCGAGTAAGTTTTAATAGTTTCCAAAATCACTATTTTAAAAAAAGCTTTGCAAAACATTAAGTATTTAACGTGCCCTATGTGAAACAAAATTAAAGAAAGTTAAAATTGAAGTTTTGTCCAAATCAAGTTTTTATGATACAAAGTTTATTTAAAAAAAATTATGTTTTTTCCGTGAACCTGTTTTTCGAAATAGGGGAACTATACCCTTTCTCAGCCTATTTCTATTATCGGCCTATCATGAATTACAGCTTTTATGAAATGTTTTTGACTGTTCCAAAGTAATAAATAGCTCAAATAAAAGTGAGCAAGCAACTCTCTATTGTTGATACATCTGTTGATTTAATAGCAGAAAACGGCAAAAGTGATGAGAATCGGTCGAACGGCTTAGAGTGATTAAAATGGGTATATTTCCCCTAGTCCTAATCATAACCTACATCTTTGCTGATTGGTGATCGAAAAATCCCACCTCAAGATACAGATTTTTGATTAGGAGGAGAGGGGTAATATGCACCCCGGGCAAAATGCACCCCTGCTTTTCTCGGTATTTGAAAGAATTTTCCGGGGAAAAACTCATAGAAATTGGCAGCTTAACATTGCTAAACCATGCTGGAAAAATGTGGGCATCGTAGGACAATATAAAAAGCATTTATTGTTAATGTAAGTATTGAGGTATATAGTTTTTGCCATAATCTTCACTATTCTGTAGATAGATGAGTCCAAAAACATCAAAAAATGCATTTTTAATTAAATTTTCTGCAAAAATCGTGGTCGGGGCAAAATGCACCGCTGTGAAGTTCCTTTGTAAAAACAGCGGTGTCATCTAGTGGTGACTAGTGAAAACTGCTTTTACGCGGTGCATTTTGCCCCATGTTTTGGTGCATTTTGTCCCGTTCTTGTAAGGCATTTTGCCCCATTGTTGCGGTGCATATTGCCCCACATGGTTGTTTGAAATGAATCATTAATGTTTTTAGAAATTTGATATTTTCGAACAATTTTGAGGTTTTTTAAGACTTTCTTCACATGGATGACGAAGAATATTAGTTGTTTTAGAACATCGAACAAAATTCTTCCACAGTAATCTGTAATGGTTGAGAAATCACAGTTTTCCCTTAGGGGGTGTATATTACCCCCTCTCCCCCTATTTACAAAAGTGCTATGTTTGTCCTCCCCTAAATTTGTATGGGGACTTGAATAAAGAAACAAAAGATACACAAATGCTTACCTATCTGACCCCTAAGGAGTCGATGGTTTCAATTTTTCAGAAATTCTACAGAACTGCTTATCTTTAAAATGGTTGGTGGGATCTATCCTCCAACGTTCGCATCGTTTAATTTCAAATTCCCACGATAACATTACCAAACTGTAACTAATTGCACGATAGTGACGAAAGCCCAAATTAATCACAATTTGTCATCGCACAAACCAGCCACTTATGCTACCAGTTCAACAGAGCGCACATCAAAACATCACCATAATAGAGCGCAACAAATTTCCAGGACCATTTCTCCTCCCTCGATTTTCGTCCAGCAAATTCACCTTGTTTCCACCAACCGGCTGCAATTTTCGATTTCCCCCTCGTTTAACTTTGATAATATTTTGTTTCCCTGTTCCGGTGAACGTCGCCCGGCCACTCGTCATCACCGTGGACGTCGTCATCGTCGATCCCGTTTATAAATTATATAGGGCACTTGAGAAATTAGCAATGTCAATAGCATTTAAACATTCCACACGCCGCCGCACACACCACGTGGTTGTTCTGCTCCTGTCTGGCTGGAAGGATGTTTGGGTGGGATGTTTCTGGCAGCAGTGTTGCAGACGTTGCCTTACCCTCCCCCTTTTCGATGTTTGTTTTTGCTGTGGGTGACAGTTTTGAATTTCTGGAATTTGGAGGGAGGCCCCCCCGGAGTCAGGATTCGATTCAATGGACCAGCATGAATTCCACGGAACAGAAGAATTTCTGCGGAATGGAAGGTGGGTTATTTGGGTGAGTTCATTAGGATTAGGTTTCTACTGGTGAGATCAAAATCGGATGTTTGCTTTCAACAATTCTTTAATTTTCTATATCTCTGGTTAGTTTGCAATACGTCCGAATAGCCGTCTAGACCCCCAAAACTTATTAGATTTTTTCTCTTAAACAAATCAAATTTTCACAGATTTAAGTAAGTCGCGTTTCAAGGGCGTGCAGCAGATTAACGATTTAAGGCATGTTTGAAGATGAAAACGTTTAATTCCTGAAGTTAAATTCCCAAATCACTTATTTTTTTAATTATTTTTTGGAACTAACAAAAACATCTTCTGGGCCAAAGTGTGTGATGGAGCATAGATACCTTTTTTTAGAGAAAAAATTGATTTCAAATATCATAACCTGGACAACAAAATTATTAAAAATCATTTTTTGAAACAAAATCAAATTTTCAATCGAGAACTGTACAATTTTTCGATAAAATATACCGTTTTCAAGTTATAGATGCGTTTGGGTATACATTTTCGATTTCTTTTCGTTTTTTTTGCAATTTCAAATACTTCTTGAAAGAAAAGCACTCCTCAAAAATATTTTTGAAAAGCTGAGAAAAGTCCTATAATTTTCTCCCTGAGATTTTAAAAATCGAGTAGTTTGTTTTGAGATACAGCCTCACAGAGAATTCGAAATGGTTTTTTCTAAGTGTCACCTAGCCTTGCAGGCTAATAATATTTCGAAAACTATTGGTCCAACGGTTCAAAGATCAGAAATCATTCACTCATCGCCGAGCGAATTTTTGCCGACTGGAGCTCGCAACCAGTCGCGAGCGAACACTACACTCAGGCTGCCTGCGACTTGCTCAATCGCATCTCACAGCGACACAAATACTTCGTGAATTTCTTTGCCCACTTCGTCCGTCGACCCGAGTCACTCACGAATACGATCAGAGAGGAGAATCTATAACAATGTACCAAATCGGCGTTCTTTTGGCCTGCACTACCGGAGTTTGCCGTGAATTTGTATTTGGCATGATGGAAATTGCTTGTGTCTCCGATGCCGTGTTATCAACGAAATTTCAAAACAAAGATTCTAAACAGTTTAAAAACTGATAAAAGCTAAGCCGATCGCAAACTATTTCGACTCAGCGACTGAGCGACATTACGCAATCGGTCTCTCTGAACCAATCGCTGTACTACCCGATTGAAGTGAGAGGAGAGCAAAGAGAGTAAAAAAGAAAAGAAAATGGTCAGAGCAGTTTTTTGTCGCTTTCAATTTGTGGTTGCGAGTGAATGACAACAAAATTAGGAAAATTTTCTGTTGATAGACCTTTTCAAAAGTAAACCATGCATAGTAAATTTTTTTAAATTATTTTTTATTGAAATCAGAAAAAGCGCATTTTCAGGAGATTTTCTCAGTTTACAAAAATATTTTTTCAGGGGTTTCTTTTCTTTCAAGAAGTATTTTAACTATAGATTAAAAATGGTACATTTTAACTATGAAATTGTAAAGTATTGCATTGCATATTAGATTTTGCTTCAAAAAATGATTTTCAATAATTTCGTGGTCCAGGTTTTCAATATTAGCAAAAAAACAACGATTTTTCGAAAAATTATAACTCAAAATCCGATTTTGCATTATCACGCACTATGGCTCAGAAGATGTCTTTTTTTAAAGATATAACAACATTTCAAAAATCAAGAAACACCTATGTTGGGAATTGAACTTTTAGTGATAAAAACATAAAGATAAAAATTGGAAAATATTTTTTTCCGTTTGTACCTACTTTGTTCCGAAAAGTCTTAAGCATAACTACAACTTTGCCAAAGACACCAAATCGATCAGAAAATCTCTTCTCAAGATACAGAGTTTCAAACATTTACATACCCATTTTGTATGAACAGGGCTCAACATTGTATGGAGACTTTTATGGAAACACTAATGATGCAAAATTTCTTCTTTTGACATAGGGATAAAGTTCCATCCAAATTAAAAAAAAATGTAAAGTCGATTTGCGAAATCGTAGAGAATGAATTTACTACCGAAAATTTGCAAAATATTAGTGAATCTAGAATTAACGTTAAAACAAAAAATCAAAATCAAATTATTCGCTCTACAGCATTGCCTTGGCGTTCTCGATTGCGAGATTCCTACTCGAAACTAGGTGTCCGAAGGCTTGATTGTTGAGGCAATTGCAAACCTCTTTTTACACCTTAGATTCTATCCACCCCGGGATTCGAACTGATTACCTTTGGATTGTAAGTCCAACTGCCTACCAGCGACTCCACCGAGACAGGATCCAGGGAGACGACTCCTACACCTGGACTGAGCTAACGACCTAACCCTTTTTAGGTTAGTCCGGGGCCAACATTTACTTCCCCGTCCGACGGAAGGCGTGATCAGACATATATTTTTTCTGCTCCTCGATTTTTTGAGGAATTTGAAGGGGACGAGGACAAAAATTTAAAATAAAATTTGCCATGGCCTTACTAACATGACCATATCAAGATTTCCATTGCTTTGAATGTTATCGAAAAAAAAAACTTTCCGAATCTGCAAAAACAATTTAATTCTAGAACACTTTGAGACTGGAATGTACCTGACTGAATAATTTTTCCTGTATTTGTGATACACATAAAAATGCTTAATTTAAACAACTTAAACAAATAACGATCAAAATTAACATTTTAAAGTGTTTTTTCTGTCTCTATAACAATTTTCATTATGCAGAGAAGGGATGTTTCAAGTTACAAGATAAACTGAACTGAATAATGGAGCAGCGGACTCGAGTAGTAAACATTAAAGTTTTCCCACCTACTCCCATACATTGTAGATAAGCAAAAACAGCTCAAATGGCAGTGTTTCACTGGCGTACCAAAAATTTACAATGATTTAGATTTTCTTAAAATAATAATTGAATGCGAGAAATAAATTACTCAGGCAATTGCAAAATTTATTTCAAGATGAAATTTTCAACGAAAATAAAAGTAAAATCGTTTGTGAAAAAATCAGAATACGTTGAATAACACTTATTTATATATTTCAAATCAAATAGGGGAGAGTGGGGAGACTTGATCCCCGGGGACTCTTGATCCCAAGCCTGTATCTCGTCAGCATGTGGGTAAAACAATTAGCTTTGTTCTAGAAAGTTGTGCGAAATTGACTAAAACTCATTGTAGAAAACAAAGAAAAAAAAAAAAATGTTAAGATTGAGTTACACACATATTTCTAAAAAGTGCTGCAAAAAACTTCCAAGAGATCTTTTTTCTATGTTTTGATAAGTATAGCAAACACTCAAAAAAGCTTCAAAAAAATATTTTTTATACATGAATTGTTTGATAAACATATCAACTCCAAACCCCTTACGCATTTGACGTTAAATTTATCGTCATACTATTTTTACAATCAATTGTTTAAAAAAGTGCGTTTAGGGAGACTTGATCCCTGCATTTTTACA
This sequence comes from Culex quinquefasciatus, assembly GCF_015732765.1. Classification (NCBI taxonomy): domain Eukaryota; kingdom Metazoa; phylum Arthropoda; class Insecta; order Diptera; family Culicidae; genus Culex; species Culex quinquefasciatus. Next base: position 60,335,952 of record NC_051863.1, read on the forward strand.
GTCACTGGAATCAGCCTCAAGATTAAATAATTGGGCTGGGGTTTCGTACATAGTTTTCTTTAGTATAGTTGTACATAACTTACTGCATTTTGAACCATTTTTCATAAGTTCTGTAAACAAAAATTACCAGCTTTTGTAAACACGCTCAATTTTGGTCTAAAAAAGAAAATTTTAAGTTTTTAAATATTTTGCATGCTTAACTTGTTATATTTTAAACACAAACGTAAAGGTTTAATGTGAAATTGCTGTAACTTATAGAAAATTAACAGTTTGGATGAATAAAAAACATTTTGCTTAAGATTTCTAAAAACGTTGAAAGGGGATCAAATTACCCCCAACTTTTTAAAATGCCGGTTTAAAATATTTTTTTAAAACGCTTGGCATGATTCGAAGAGTTTATCTGATGAAATACCCTTATAAGCCAAACATAGTTGAATGTTTAAGCTTTCAATTCATACAAAAAGTTCATAGTTTTGTGAGAAATTGACAGAGTTATGTGCGATACAAAAAAAGGGGATCAAGTCTCCCCACTCTCCCCTACAGACTTTTTAACTTTTTTACACATTTTGAATTTTGAAAAACGCAAATAAATAATATTTCAATAAATTTATAGATATTTTGCTAATTTTTGATAGTACCATGACTGTAATAATGTTTCAAACATTTGGAGATAGCTTTTATTTCGAAATTTTGAAATTTGTAATTATTTTTTTTTCTAGTTAGGCCGTTGCAAAATATTCTTTGAAGTTTATGTCCCTCGGCTCTGACCAAAGTGGAGGGGGGGGGGAGTTATAAAATTGAAGTTACAGTCTCGACAAAAACTTTGAAACATATTTGCAACGGGATTAGGACTTGTCAGAAAAAAAATTCAGCAGCACACGGTTTTTGCCTTCCTCACGTTACTGAGGAAAGGCTATAAAATCACTCGAAAAATGAACTTCTCAATTAGACCTCTTAGACCCACCTTCATGTATACCTATCGACTCAGAATCAAATTCTGAGCAAATGTCTGTGTGTGTGGTGAGATGTTGATCAAAAAATTGTCACTCGATTATCTCGACATTGCCTGAACCGATTTTGTCCGTTTTGGCGTCATTCGATCCGTCTTGGGGTCCCATAAGTCGCTATTAAAAATTATGCAGTTTAGTTAAGTTCTTCAAAAGTTATGCTAAAAAAACGATTTTAACAAAAGTCCGGAAGATTGTAAAAAGGGTGGTTTTTGTGAGAAAACCCGTCATGCTATACATTTTTAGAAAGGTATTAAAAAGACCTTTCCAACGCGTCCAAGACATTGAAGATTTGACAAATCTATCAAAAGTTATAAGCACTTAAGTGTTATTTATACGCTTTTTGGAGGCCGGATCTCAGATATGTTGATGAAAACGTTGTCCGGATCTCTCATGCGACATATCGTTGGATATGTATTCAAAAGAGCTTTCCAATGCGTCTAAAACATTGAAGATCTGACAACCCTATCAAAAGTTATAAGCACTTAAGTGTTATTTACGCACATTTGGATTTTGGATAGCACCCTTTAAATGTGAGGAAGGCACCAACCACCTAAGGGTGGATTAAGTATCGTTTTTATTTCATTTTTAATCACTAAATGTTCATTAATTTATTTTCGAGATTTTTATATGTGTGTGGTAAAGAAATCTAGGCCAAGCACGAATAACACAAAACTCTAGAAATTGCTGAAAGAAGCAATAGATGTTGAGTTGCTTAAACTTAAAATAAAAAAAAATTATTGAATGAGGAAATCCTGCTTGAAAACGATAAGATCATATGCATAGATATCTAAAGTTTAGAAGCGAGTAAATCTCATGATTTCTGTTTTTTTTTCAATTTCAACGCATGCGCATAGCTTGCAAATCTGCAGTCCATCGATTTTCCATCATTTGCAGAAGACATGCCAGTAATTCACCGCCAGGCAAACCCACTTCAACAGATTCCAAACTATTTAACAACTTAATTCTCACATCAGAGGGTGGACCTTCATCAGGGCATTTCGGTTCAATGATTTACACTCGCAGACTTTTAAACGTTTTTATTTAAATCGTTTTGTACTCAAAACACTGTCCATTTCATCTCTTAACTATTTAATAAAAACCAACTTTTTACAAAATAAATATCACAAACGCACAGGCACGCAAAATCTCATTCTCACAATCGAAGCCACGTGGTCATCACTGCGGCCACCGTAATCAATACTTGTAAGGCACTTGCTCTATCAACTCCGGAATTCTGCAGCCTCCCGTAATCCGGCGTAAAGTCCGAACACGTGGGAAAGTTGGCCGGCGCCGACAACATCTCCGACCGATCTCCCACCTTCAGCACCAGCGCCATCCCAATCTCGGCGTGGAACTCAATGTGGCAGTGGAACAACCAATAGCCCGGATTGTTCGCAATAAACCGAATGATCGTGTAACCCCGTCCGGAATGGTAACGGTGTCCTTGATCAGGGCACCCCTCAGCCGCCGCGGTAACTTGCCCTCCTCGTCCAACCGTTTGACCTCCTCGGCCGTTACGTTTCCCCCAAGTCGCTCCATCCCGACGACCCGGAACGCGTGTCCGTGCAGATGAAACGGATGGTTGGCGTCAAAGGTGAAGCCCTCGTCGATCAGCACCATCTCGACGGTCGAGTTCAGCGGAACCTGCAGCACGTGCGGACACTGGCAAAACTGCTCCCGACAGTTGATGCCCTGTTCCCGCAGCGAGCTGGCGTTGCAGAACTGACTCTCGTCCAGCAGGTCCTTGCCGGGCATCAGCGGGATCTTGGGCATCCGCATCGAGATGTGGTTCAGCTGGGGCGTGTACAGGCGGTTGGTGTTGTTGATCACTGGCGGGGAAGGAAGGAAAATTGTTTAAATCTTATTTTTATATGTAATTAAAAACTAAACTAAAACAAGGGTAGGTCCTAAATCACTTTAAAGTTCGAGAAATCGAATTCTGGATTCTTTCAGCATTGGTATTTTGCTTTTGGTGAATGTACCTTGCGAAATAATTTGTAAATTTACACCAAAGGATCGAATCTTGAAGACAAAAAAAATCATGTTGGCCATTTTGAGAATTCAAACTAAAAACATATCATTTCCGTAAATCCTAAACAAAAACTACGAAATATGATTTGATTTGTATTTCTCAAAAAAAAAAACACAGATAAAAAGAACACAAATATCAAGCAAAACAATGTAAGAGAGCCGAAGCCGAAGTGTAAACAAAGAGTCAATCCTGCTCACGTCAGTTGATGTTTACATTTGGAACGAGCAGGATAGACTCTTTGTTTACACTTCGGCTTCGGCTCTATTACAATGTTTTGCTAGAAATATTTTTTTTTTTGAAAATGTTGTGTTACTGCTGTTTACAAATGAACAATTTACATGATTTAAAAGAAGGAATTTAAAATTCTTACATTGACCTAACATCATCGTATCTGTCTCAAATAAATAAATTCAAAGTTTTGCCCCGGTTATCACCAATAAAATTGACAGTTCATTTCTTTATTCCAAATTCATAAAATTTCGACGCATTACAACTTAAATGGTAAAATTTGTTTGGCAGGATATTCAAAAACAATTTACTGAAAATGAAGAAAAAACAACTCTTCTTCGGGCATAACAAAATTAAATACAAAATTTTGCAAAACGAAAAATACAAGAAACCATCATTTCACTAAAAATTTAATAATTAAATTAATTGTTTAATTAGGCTGCTACTTGTTTAGTATGCTCAACAAGAATATCTCGAAAATATAGCTATTTCAATGTCAAAAAACAATATGAATGTTGTACTTTCTTACTTTCTCTCTTCTCTTCTCTCTTTTATTAATTTCTCTCCAAAAACTGAATTTCATTTGTAGTTTTGGTACGATATGTAGTTACGATCAATCGAATATCAGTATAGTCCAGACTTGATTATCCGAAATCCTATGGAAATTTACACTTCAGATAATTAAAAAGCGAAAAAATATATAATTTGCAGTGTTGGTATTTATCGCGCTCTCGCGAAAAATTTCTCTCTCGAGTTCTCGCCGCGAGTCTCGAGCTGCCGAGAGAAACTCACCGATTTCCCGTGCTCTCCTCCGTTCGCGAACGGGCTTTCTCGCGAGCCAGAATTGCCCGTTCGCGAGAAGTTGAACGTGTCAGAAACGAAAAAAAAACAACACAACGATTGAAGTTACACCTCTATACCATCGCCTGGTTCGTATTCAGAAACCAAATAAACAAATTGCTAGCTTTGGACGAACGGCTAGCACGAGGCGCTCGCGAGCGCTCGCGGCGAGAGCGAGAACGCGAACGAAAATGCGAGCGCGAGCGAGAAGAGAAAAGTAATACAAGTTCTCTTCCTCGCTCGCGAGTGAGAAATGCTTTCCTTCTTCTCGCTCGAATTCCAACACTGAATAATTTGTAATTCCCCCTGTAAACTATTTACTTTTCCTGTCATTCTAGAACGACAAAACCTACTTTACTCTACCAACAATAAAAGATTTAAATAGAAACACGTTTCAAAACAAATGCTGAAAAGTTCTACTTTTCAGCACTGACATTGATACTTTTCAACATTGTTTGGATTGAAACGGTGGATTGATTAAATACATTGACTTACAATTCTATTCAAAGGGTGTTTTCCGGAATTAAGCAATTCTCTACGAAATCGATTTAATTTTTTTAATTTCAATTTTGTACTTTTTGTGGTGCCTTCGGTATGCCCAAAGAAGCCATTTTGCATCATTAGTTTGTCCATATAATTTTCCATATAAATTCGGCAGCTATCCATACAAATATGATGTATGAAAATTCAAAAATCTATATCATTTGAAGGAATTTTTTGATCGATTTGGTGTCTTCGGCAAAGTTGTAGGTATGGATAAGGTCTACACTGAAAAAAATGATACACGATAAAAAAAATTAGGTGATTTTTAAACTCACTTTTTGTCACTTTGATTGGTAAAAAAAACACTATTTTTCTTTATTTTCTAATATGTTTTCAAATGCCAACTTTTCAGAAATTTCCAGAATGTGCAAAAAATCTTTGACCGAATAATCAATTTTTGAATAAATACTGATGTAAAAAAAATCGAAATACTGGTCGCAAAATTTTTCAACTTTATTTTTCCATTTAAAAACTTTTTGTAATCAAAAGTACTTTAGTGAAATTTTGATAATGTGCACCGTTTCAAGTTATAGCCATTTTAGGTAACTTTTTCAAAATAGTCTCAGTTTGTCATTTTTTTAAATTAGTGCCCACTTTTGAAAACAAAATATTTTCAATAAGCTATGAAAAATTCTCTATATTTTGCTCTTATGAACTTTGTTGATAAGACCATTAGTTGCTGAGATATTGCCATGCAAAGATTTTAAAAACAAGAAAAGAATTTTTCGGAGAAAAAATCATAGAAATTGGAAGCTTAACATTGTAAAACCATGCTGGAAAATTTTGAGCATCGTAGGATAAAAACAACTGAAATTATTGGCAAAACTTCAAAATGTTGTTTTTTGATCTAATTTTCATTGAACTTTCAATATGATTTTTGGACACTATGAAAAGCATTTAATGATAATCTTCAGTATGCTATAGATAGATTAGTCCAAAAATATCAAAAAATGTATTTTTAGTTGAATTTTATGCTAAAACCGTGGTCGGGGCAAAATGCACCGCTGTGATGCTTCTTTGTAAAAACAGCAGTGTCATCTAGTGGTGACTAGTGAAAACTGCTTTTACCCGGTGCTTTTTGTGGTGTATCTTGCCCCGTTGTTGTAGTGCGAGTGCATAATTGACAAAGGGAGCGCGTGGTCGTAAAAATATTCGGAGTGAAAAGTGATTTTTTTTGTGTGTGCCTTTTGTTTCGCATTTTTGTCGTGTATTGTGTGCTGCGAAGAGATTTGAAATTTGCTCGCGTTATCTAAATTGTAGAAACAGTAAAAATATACTGATAAGTCCAGCCCATAGCACTTATGCTCGGTTGGCACGCGTTCGATTAAAAAACTTTCTAAATCATCACTAATTTATCTTTCCGCAGCCGGCTGCCTAAGATTTAAAAAATTCAACCGATAAACAAAATGCTCATGGTCACATCACTGCCATTCGTGAATCCTGACCTCATACCCATCTACTAACCCCCTCAAAACTCATGTGATACTTTGTCGGAGAAGCAGTCGATTGGGCGGTCTCTATCACTCAAGTATCGGACTAACATTCCCATCCACTTCCCCGTGACCCTACCACTGGTCGTGGCCGGCGCCGATATTGATCAGCATGATAGGGGCCTTTGAGAAGTTGCGAAGCGAGGAAAGATAGCACCCACTCATCTTCCACGGCTCGTGGATGTAACTTCTGGAGGTCCTGGTCAATAACGGAGTAGCAACTGCGGGTGGGCACCTATGCTTATGCTTATCTTGCCCCGTTGTTGTAGTGCATTTTGCTCCAATGTTGTGAAGCATGTTGCCCCGCATGATTGTTTGAAATAAATCTAAAATGTTTTAAGAAAATTGCTATTTTTAAACAATTTTGAGGGTTTTCAAGACTTTTTTCACATGGATGATGAAGAATAATAGTTGTTTTAGAACACATAACAAAATTCTTCCATAGAAATGCTGTTATTGTTGAGAAATCACAGTTTTCCCTTAGGGGGCGCATATTACCCCCTCTTCCCCTAATTTCACCGAAAGTTTAACTTTTGCGAAAATTATGAAATTATAAGATTTTTTTCGCATACAATGTTAGTTAGTTTTTGAATAGTTTGGAAAACATTTAATGGATCCGAAAAAAATTAAGATTGTACTTTTTGAGGTTACAAAAACAAAAAAAAAATCTGTAAATTTTTATTTTTCCTTATTAAATTTGAGAATTTTTGATAATTTTCGTTTTAATAAAAAAAATCAAGTTGAAAGTAAGAAATGGCTTCAAATATTTGTACTAGGGTACGTTATCCATTAGTGGACCCCTTTCCTATAGTGGACCTTCTGAAGGGTTTTTGGTGAAAAAATCAATAAAATCCCAATTTCGAGCATGTTTTTGTCTGCAAATCTTTTATTTGGCATGTTCAGCATCATTTAAAACAATGTTGACTGACATTGAATTGTCCTTTTTGCCAAAATAAGCGTTTTGAGTTCGACTTCTGAAATCAGCCATGGCCACCAGCATTTTTACAACAAAACAGCATTTCTATTTTATGATTGAATTAACTATCCAATCATTTTTTGACTGGTTATTTAACTTCAGTAAGTCGAAATAATGTAAGTTTAATTAACTATACTAAAATAAAGCGAAGAACTGCTCATTTTCAAGCAAAACTTAGGGGGGTCCAATATAGGACAACGAAAATCCTAACTTTTCCAAAAGTGGACCCCTGTTAATTTAACTTCCAAAAATGAAGAAAACTGTGTATTTAAGCACAAGTTTCTCTTAAACATACAATAAATCAGGGGTGCCCAACCTTTTGGCCCTGCGGGCCAGATCTGATTTTTCTGAAGCAGTGGCGGGCCGGAACTAATGTTTGATAACAGTTGAAAATGTAAAAAAAAATCATAACATTATTTTCATCAGATCCTTTTAAAATTAACAACTAACGTTGCAAATAAGATTCATTTATTTGGATAATAAGATATTTTTTAAATGTGTTTTTTGATTTATTTGATTATCACAAAAATATTTATTAAAATCAGACACCATTATAATTTATTTAAACGAAATTTGGATTCAAATCTTTTTTACAAAAATAACAAATCTTACGTTATTGTGCACTTTTATGCAAATATCTTGAAAAAATAATATGTCTTTCAACACACACAAAATTTAAATAGTTAATCTTCGAATTTCTTCAAACTATTGAAGCTTATTTTAAAAATATTTTTTTGGTTAAATTTCATCAGATCCTTTTAAAATGACTCATTTTGAGACATTTTTCAATAATTCATAAATATTTGCTGCGAACTATGTTATCTGTACAATTAATTTGCTTTTTTTTCACTTTTTCCTAACAAAATTTATTTCCTAAATAATTTTCTAGTTTTCTGAAAACTACATTATTTTTTGCTAACTCCTTTATTCAAAAAAATCTATTTGATTAAAATGCCTCAAAACAGAAAAAAACCAAAACATTAAGTGAACACATTCAAAATAGTACGAAATCAATAGTAGAATTAATTAATTATTATTCTGTACAACAATTCAAGTTTTTTTTATCGTATATTTCACAATTTTACGAAATTGATAATTATATTTTCTTCTCCCAGGCTTCAGTTTTATTCTGAAAACATCAATGTAGAAATGATAAAAATAAATTCAAACATAATGTTTTTTTTTTAATTTAAAATTTTCTGTAAGTTTTTTGCAAACTTTTTCTTACTCTTGTCTATTCCATAGTTATAAGTAATAATTTTTCGATTGAATTACGATGTAAAACACAGCTGAAAGGAACACCAAAACTCTGTTGTGAACCTAAATGAACTCATTGTAACTTGATTATTTACAAATAAAACAGAATTGAATTGAATTAATTTTAAACAAAAACACTGCTAAAGCAAAAAAAAACTAAATGCTTTCATTAAATTTTTGGTTAAAATATGTAAATATTTGATCTAAAGCTTATTTTTTTAATAAAGATTCTAAATTTATTTATCGAATATTTCATTACCAGCCTTAAAGGCCAGTCATAGAACTATTTTGAAATGCCGTCGCGGGCCGGACGTTGGGCAGGCCTGCAATAAATGCTTGTTGTAATAAACCTAATTGCATATTTTTCAATTATGAGTATAAATATAGCTGTTTTCATGTTAAAAGTATATCATAAATGCTGAAGCCGCAAGAATTCAGAATTAATAAAAAACTATAGTTAATTGTTCATAACTGAAGCATCATAATCAAAGTTTGAAATTATATTTTATAATAATAAATCAATAACAAAACTTTGCGTAGTTTTATCAGCATCTGTAAAGAAATCTATTGTTTTGTTTCGGTCAACTGTTTATGTAATTTATGTGGAAAAATGTGCATCAAAATTACTTTTTTAATCATTTTAATGTTTACATTTGTTTTTGAAACGTTTTCTTTGATCTTTTTCGGAAATAAATTTGTTTAAATGTCTGTTAGGTTTTTTGTTGTTTTAAGCCAAATTTGTTAACAGAACATATTTGTTTATGATGGAAAATCTATCTTTTATTCATTATATCTATCATTAGACCTACACCATACATCAAAACACCAAATATCGGCAAAATTTGGTATAAAAATAATAGTTTTCCAAATAGTGGACCCGGGTCCACAATCGGATTATGGACCCGGGTCCACTATAGGAAAAGGGGGTCCATAACAGGCAAAAAAACTTTTTTTTTCAAATGGATATTTTTCTGCTCAAAAACAAATTACTGATGAAACAAATAGTCAAAATTGTTCAAAAGACTTCAGATTTCATTGTTTTGAACAAAGGGTTATGAAAAAGTGCTTAGAATATTGAAAAATTGTGAAAAATGCGCGTTGGCTCTACTAGGGGGTCCACTAATGGTTAAAATACCCTATTTAAAAGTAGAACTTACCATCCTTAAACCCGTACAAATCCGGCACGTGAAAGTGCGGATTATCCTTGGCGTAAAAATCATAATACACGTAAAACTTAAAGTCAGTCTTCTCCCGCAACAGCAGCAAATCCTCCTGATCCCTCGAGGTAGTCTCCGCGATCGACAACGTGTCCACATTGCCCGTTCCCTTGTTCAACGAGTTCAGCTGCATTCCCTCCAGCGGAAAATCATAACTCGGCCAGCGCTCGTACTCCACTTCCGGCGCGCCACGATACCTCAACACCGCCACTTGATAAGCCGAGGTGAACCGCTCGTCACAATCCATCAACCCCCGGAACCGCATCAGGTAGTTCCCAACGGGTTGGTTCGCACGCACGATAAAGTCGAACCGCTCGCCGGCGTAGCTGACGAACGACGCCAGATCCTCGATCGGGTTGATGTCGAAGCTGTCGGACGAGATCACCGTCAGGTTGTGGTTTTCGATCGAGAGCTCTACCGGGCAGTTGAGGAACTCGGCGTTGATCAGGCGGAAGCGGTAGCGTTTCTTGGCCTCTACGTGGAAGACTTTTAGGGGGATGTGCTGCGACTCGGGGAAGATCTTGGCGTTGAAGTCGATCGTACGGGATTGGCGCTTGTTGCGGGTCTGCAGCTTGAAGCTGCGATTGCTGGAGGTTTGAATGAGTTCGGCGTCGTCCAGGTTGTTGGAGGTGGCGGTGGTAGTTGGGAGGTCGAGGGGTTTGGCGGTGGTTGTAATTGGACCTTTCGGGAATCGCTTGAAGTACTTTCCGCGTCCGTTGACGAGAATGTTTGGAGGTTTGTTGTCTCCGATTGAGTGGTGGTGAGCGACGAACATCTGCACTCCGGCTTCGTGACCCCAGTCTTGGATGGTGATCACGTGCTCTGGGAGATCGTGATCGTACATGATCTGTTGGGGATCGTTGTCCCGGCGGACGATCAGCGCTCCAAACGCGCCGTCACCTCGCTGCATTCCGGTGTGTGAGTGCCAAAAGTGCGTTCCCGGGTTGTCCGCCTTAAAGGTGTAACGGAAGGTAGTTTCTGGACTGATCGGACACTGCGAGATGTGCGGAACGCCGTCCATGTAGGGAGTCTTCTTCATGTGCAGCCCGTGCCAGTGAATGGTCGTACTTTCTCCCATCAAGTTGTTTTCTACGTCCACTACAATGATATCGTTCTCACAAACCTCGATCGCGGGTCCCGGCATCATCCGGTTGATAACCATGACGCTCCGCTTGACTCCATCCGCTGCGATGCAATGCGGTCGATTACAGTCGGTTGAGTTGTACGGACACTCGTAACAAGCCTTGCTCATCGTCTGATACCATTCCATACGGAACTTGTAGTAACAGGTCATCGGCTTCCTCCCTCTCAGGCACTCCCTGTTACACTTATGGTTGCTGTAATCCAACTCGTCATAATACTCAATCCCTCTACGTGGAATCGGCGTTACCGGATCAACCCGCGTCGTGTTGCACACGCTGCAGCAATCCTGCTCCACAACATTCTCCGCTGGACAGTCCATCATCATCGGACACTCCTTGCGACTGGACATGATCGACAGCAGACCACCTTCTTTAACGCAACGATACCTCAGACACCCATCCCCGCTTGGCCACGACTCCCCCTCCCCGTAGAATCGATCGTTGAACCGACACATGGCCTGAACACACTGCGGACAGCAGTGTCGATCCGAGTACTGCAACGCGAAGCCCTGAAATCGAAAAAGATCGCGTCAAGATCATGTCATACAAACCCAGATGACCAACTAACCTGCGGACAACTGCCATTACACGTGATCCCAATCGAGTTGACAAACAGTTCCGACGACAATTCGCCACCACTGCGCAGACACTCGTAGTTCATACAGGTCGTCCGGTTGACCATGCTGAACCATTTCTCGCCGATGCGCTTCCGCGTGATCGTCCCGTTGATCTCCACCTCGCACTGGTCTTGCTGTTCCCGCACCTCTTGCTGAACGCGACCGTCACACTCGTACGTGGTGCAGCACCGGCCCTGGACGATCCGCGCTCGGACGGTTCGCGCCGCGTCACAGAACTGGACCGGCTCCGGACACGCCTGATAGTCGCAGTGAATGCGCGTCACCTCGCAGCAGTTGACGATCTCTTTGCCGGTTCGTTCGCCCACCTGCAGTAAAGTCTCCGGTATTTCGACCGCGGGTGGGCACTTGGACGGATCGCAGTCTGGGGATGGAAAAGGAGAAAGAATGGAAGTCGTTAAGCGTTGAATGATGATCATGAAATCTTGTTAAAATTAAAATATGTCCATGTTTCAACTCTGACCAACCATCAAAACCGAACTGTAACTCTAATCACACCCTAGTCATCGCCCATAACAGAACGGCCAAGTTCAAGTCCACTTCACCGACGTTCGTCAACGTAGCCGACGACGACGACGACGATGATACGCCTCGATCAACCTAGGCCGGTTTGCAAACTTTGGTTCGTGCAAAGTGTTTCCGACCTTGGCGCATGCAATTTTTCATGTAACAGACCTCAACAAGAGTGTTAAACAAGTCGGCAAACAAAAGCCAGGCAGACAGCCGTGCAGTGGTGGTTGAGGTGCAAAGCCGATCAGCTGATTTGTTACTAGTATTGAATTTCGTTTGGTATTTTATTGGCACGGTCGACGGTGATGTATCAAGGAAATGTTTAATCAATGATCGACAATCGATCGCCGCGGCACGTGCTTTTATGTTGCGCCGTGGACATGTTTTGAGGGAAGCACGTGAACGCGTTGCTGCTGATTCTCCGCCAAGGTATGCAAAGGTTCGTTGGTCAGCCTTTACGCGTAATCAGAAAACCGATTGATTGATGGATTTTTTGTGTTAGAAATATTGATAAGCTAAGAAAAAATGGCACGAGCTGATGGTAATCAAGAATCATTCTTATCCAAATCCAATGCTATGCAGTATTCATGACGCCAAGCGCAATAAAAAAAATAAACCATCTCAGAAAAGGAGACAAACATTAGTTTAAATTTTCTACATTCAACCTGAAAGCATTCATTTATAACTATACTCATTGTACAATATGTACCATTAAATTTGAAATCTCATGAATAGTTCTAATTCCTTCTACGCCCAAACCCCGTCTCTTAAATTAGAAAATTACCAGAAATCCAATTTAAAGTTAATTTTGAACTTCAAAAGCATTAAAAATTTACTTGAAAGCTGTTTCTGCCACTGAGCAATTCTCTAGCCATTCGCATTTAACTGTGACACGAATACCAGAGCAGTTGGAAATAACTGGAAAAGTTAAAGTTCTGTTATTGGCAGGAGATCAGAATTTGTTATTGTAACACCCAAGTCGTATTGTTAAAAGGATTTTAATTTTTTGGGTTTATATGATAACTTTACAAACTTAAAATATGAGCAAAAATCGATATTTTGACAATTTTGGTAAATTCTGAGGGCAGATTCGGATTCAGCGGGCAAAATTACATACAAAAACATATAGTTGGACAATTTTTGAATTTTGTTAGGGTGGTCCCATACCCTTTGCTCGCGAAAATGTGACATTTTCAAATGAAGATATCTCGAGTTTAAAGAAAAATACCCCCGAGATTTTTTCAGCGTTTGTAGTATTGAATGCCCTTTCGAATGCAATATGGCACTTTAAATTTTGCTTTTTCATGATATTTAAGTTTTCAATTTAAATCTTTATAACCTTAAAATGGCTGTAATTTTTGACCTTAAGTTCAAGTTGACATTACTCTCTTCTGAAGACACCAAAGTTGTAATGTTAATTTGATTTTGGTTAACCGCGGTGGATTTTTTTGAAATAATTCGAACTGTCGAAAATCCACCAAAGCATCGATCTACCACTGTGGTAGACTTGGTGGTAGATGCTTTGGTGGATTTTGACAGTTCGAATTATTTTAAGAAAATCCACCGCGGTAGACCAAATCAAATTAACAATGTAACTCAGACTCCGAAACTTCACAATTTTTCCGAAAATCCATTTTCCACTTAATTTTGCGGCCTGGATCACTGTGCAATGTGGTAGATGCTTTGGTGGATTTTTGACAGTTCGAATTATTTCAATCTACCACGATCCATCGAAATCGGTTTAACAATACTGCTTTATATTACCTGTTATAACTCACAAATTTTGACTATTATTTGTTTGGCATTCTTTAGGTCTTAAAAAATAAATTAAAAATTCATGTCAGAAGAATAGATATTTTGTATAACAGTTTGCTAGGATTTGAGAAGATCCATAAATTTCTGCTTTGATTTCCCGTTGATTAGATTAACAATGCTACACGGAAATTCTAAGCATGACGTTAGAAGTTCAATCAACAGAAAACAATTAGAAATGCATTTTCATATAATTTTTTCAGCGTGGTTGGGCTCGTTTGAAATACAGTGGACTCTCTGGCTGTCGATGGTCTGGATATCAATATTGCTCCAGCTGTCAATAAATATTTCAGTCCCTTCAAATAGATTGCTTTGATTTTTCGTTCTATTATTTGGTAGCTCCTGCTCTCGACAGTCCCTTCAATATCGACAACGAGAGAGTCCACTGTATTAAAAATATAAATTACAAGCTAAACTTTAGACATTTGCATGAAAAAAGTGTTTTAAAATGCATTTTACATTAGACCAAAAAAAAATAAAAAATGTTTGCATGGGTGACTTCGATATACCCAAAGAAGCCATTTTGCATTATTAGTTTGTTCATATAATTTTCCATACAAATTTGGCATTTGCCCATACTAAAATGATTTATGAAAATTCAAAAATCTGTATCTTTCGAAGGAATTTTTTGATCGATTTGGTGTCTTCGGCAAAGACGTTGTACACAGAAAAAAATATGTGAATTTATTCGACACGGAAAAAATGTAGTACGTGTAAACTCAGTTGATGTAAACGTGAGATTCGACGTAAACGGTTGAATCACACGTAAAATCACGTTTTTACGTATAATTTGTTGCAAATTTACATCAAATTGCATTTAAATTTAAATGTTTAATGACGTGCAAAAGTGTTACATCATAAATGATGTAACATTCGGAAATATTTTTTTGTGTGTAGGAAAAATATGATACACAGTAAACTTTTTGTCACTAAAACTTGATTTGCAAATAAACGCTAATTTCATTTTTTTCATGTTCTGATATGTTTTAGGGGACATCAAATTCCAACTTTTCAGAAATCTTTGGCCGAGAAATTTTAATAAAGTGGACCGTTTTCAAGTTATAGCCATTTTTATGTATTTTTTTTTTTTTTTTTTGAAAATAGTCGCAGTAATTTTGCCTTCCTCACTGAGGTAAGGCTATAATCCTGCTCTAAAAATGAACTTCGTATAAAAACGTCGTAGACCCACCTTCATGTATACATATCGACTCAGAATCGAAAACTGAACAAATGTCTGTGTGTATGTGTGTGTATGTGTGTGTGTATGTATGTATGTGACCAACAAACTAGCTCATGTTTCTCGGCACTGGCTGAACCGATTGGACCCGAACTTGTTGCATTCGACTTGGTTTAGGGTCCCATAGATCGAGTTTTATACAGATTGAAGTTTCGATAAGTAGTTCAAAAGTTATGTATAAAAATGTGTTTTCACATATATTTGGATCTCACTTAACTGTATGTAAACTATGTCCGGGTCCATCATCCGACCCATCGTTGGTTAGGTTATCAAAAGACCTTTCCAACGAGTCTAAAACATTGAAGATCTGGCAACCCTGTCTCGAGATATGGCCACTTAAGTGATATTGATGTACTTTTTTGAAGCCGGATCTCACTTAAATGTATGTAAACTATGTCTGGCTCCACTATCCGACCCGACGTTGGTTAGGTTATTAAAAGATCATTCCAACGAGTGCAAAACATAGAAGATCTGGCAACCCTGTCTCGAGATATGGCCACTTAAGTGATATTTATGTACTTTTTTGAAGCCGGATCTCACTTAAATGTATGTAAACTATGTCCGGATCCACCATCCGACCCATTGTTGGTTAGGTTATCAAAATACCTTTCCAACGAGTCTAAAACATTGAAGATCTGGCAACCCTGTCTCGAGATATGGCCACTTAAGTGATATTGATGTACTTTTTTGAAGCCGGATCTCACTTAAATGTATGTAAACTATGTCCGGATCCACCATCCGACCCATTGTTGGTTAGGTTATCAAAATACCTTTCCAACGAGTCTAAAACATTGAAGATCTGGCAACCCTGTCTCGAGATATGGCCACTTAAGTGATATTGATGTACTTTTTTGAAGCCGGATCTCACTTAAATGTATGTAAACTATGTCTGGCTCCACTATCCGACCCGACGTTGGTTAGGTTATTAAAAGATCATTCCAACGAGTGCAAAACATAGAAGATCTGGCAACCCTGTCTCGAGATATGGCCACTTAAGTGATATTTATGTACTTTTTTGAAGCCGGATCTCACTTAAATGTATGTAAACTATGTCCGGATCCACCATCCGACCCATTGTTGGTTAGGTTATCAAAATACCTTTCCAACGAGTCTAAAACATTGAAGATCTGGCAACCCTGTCTCGATATATAGCCACTTAAGTGACATTTATGTACTTTTCTGAAGCAGGATCTCACTTAAATGTATGTAAACTATGTCCGGATCCACTATCCGACCAATTGTTGGTTAGGTTATCAAAAGACCATTCCAACGAGTTCAAAACATTGAAGATCTGGCAACCCTGTCTCGAGATATAGCCACTTAAGTAACATTTATGTACTTTTCTGAAGCAGGATCTCACTTAAATGTATGTAAACTTTGTCCGGATCCATCATGCGACCCATCGTTGGTTAGGTTATCAAAAAACCTTACCAACGAGTCTAAAACATTGAAGATTTTATAACCCTGTCTCGAGATATGGCCACTTAAGTGATATCGATGTACTTTTTGGAAGCCGGATCTAAAAAAATAGATGAAACTTGTGTACAACCATTGTTGTGAGGAAGGCTCCAACCACATAGGTGGATTAAGTTAGTTTTTTTTATTTTTTGCCCATGTTTGCCCACCTTGGAATTTTTTTTAAAGCTGAAAAAATTCCCTATATTTTGCTTTTTTAAACTTTGTTGATAAGACCCTTAATTGCTGAGATATTGCCATGCAAAGGTTTTAAAACTTGAAAATTGATGTTCTCATTTACTAATGTCGATATCTCAGCAACTAATGGTCCGATTTATAATGTTAAAATATGCAACATTCGTGAAATTTTCCGATCATTTCGAAAACAATATTTTCAAAATTTTAAATCGAAACAAACATTTCAAAAGGGCCAATATTATACCCTTTTGAAATGTTAGTATTGATTTGAGTTTTTTTTTTAAATATTTTTGCTCCCTGGATGGCCCTTAAACTGTGAAAAATATTTGCAAAGACCTGAGTTTTAAATACTAACCTATCCAAAATGTTGACACAATACCCCACAATAACAATAAATAACAGTTAAGTCTTAATTCTTTGCCTAAGAGAGTGGCATGCATTTCTAAACATTGTTTCTTGAACCGCATAATGTATAACGATCATTGACCCCTTCGCTATTGCTGCTTTGAACCATTCTAGCCCCTTTCAAAAAATCACCGAAGTAAAACGTCTCAAATATGGGTAAATAGTCCACTCGCCAATTTCAAAGTGCCATAAAATCTTAATTAGGGTCTTCTTGAAATCGGTCAGTGTTCCAAACCGGACGACCTTCACCCAGCAGCAACCGCAACGGATTCGTTGACCGTTCATATTTTGCAAATGATAAATTAAACATTAATCATCACAAAAGATCGTTACAAGTTGTGTTTGCTTGGTTGAAACCGAAAGGAAGCGTTTATCAATCGGCACTATCGGCTCAAAACCGAGTTTGTCTTCCTAATCTGAATTTATTCAATTAACAGTTTGGTGTCGTCTTAGTATTTGAATAAAATAAAGCTTACATTAGTTTGTTTGATTCAAACAAACTATCGTCAGCTGGTGACATATGTATTTTTTTGAAAGTTGTGCCTCGATTTAATTACTCAACTTTTTTGTTATCATACTTATTCATATTTTATAATTTAAAAGTTTTTTTAAGCTTATTATTCTTTAGTTTATAATTCAAAAAAAATCAGAAAAAAACCTAGCTTCAACCCTGTAATCTTAATATGTCACAGTTAGTTTGACCGTTTGATGGAGACATTCGATTGCCGGTTGAAATTCCATCACCTGCCGTCATTATCATCTCCGCAAGTGGACCTGTTTTTTTTTTATAAATTCATCACCTGTTCCGTCAACGGCAGCTGATGGCATTGGTCGGGGTGTTGCCAGGTGTGTGTGTGTGCGCCACATATGAGTGTGAGCGGCTGCAACCGCGCGCAATTTGCATCTAATGTGGGGGGTGAATACGATGCAGATTATCTGGATTGCCTGACCGAGGTTTCCCCCGATTTGTTGTTTGGCTGGACTCTGGGAACGCTTATCGGCTTACGTTCAAGAATTCGTTCCGTGATTTGAGGAATTTGAGTTTCGTTTTAAGTCATTTGTTGCGAGCATCTGATAATTACTACAAAGTTGTACGAACTGAGCAAAAGTGGACAAACATGAGTATTTTCTAAAAAAAATAAAAAATTTAAATATGAACACAAGGATTTTTAATCAACCTGTCAACTTATTACTTTGTTTGAGCACAAAACAAAATTTTAAGTTATTCAAAAAAACATCTCTGTTTTAAAAATTTCTGACTTTCTTTCTGACCAACTTTTATTTATTACTTGATTTCAATTTAAAACGACTCAAACGTCAAATTAAGTTAAAAAAAACTGAATAGCGAGAATCGATAGACTTTAAAATGCTGGGTGAAGATTAGAGGTGGGCAAAACCGCTCTTTTTTTGGGAACCGCTCATTTTCGTTCGCTCTTTAAAAAGAGCCGCTCTTTTGAACAGCTCTTTCGCTCTTTTTCAAAATTTGAATGAATAGGGTTTTTTCAAGAATTGCGTGATAAATTTGGCCGTACCAAATATTTTTTGAAGTTCATGTCCCTCAACTCTGGCCAAATTCGCAAATAAAAAAGTAATAGCAAGACATTTTAATGAAAAAAGAGTTTTAAAATGCATTTTACACATCCTCAGTTGTATTGAAATCATTAGTGTTAAAAAGATCGAAGTATTGATGAACTTTTTTTTTAAACCGAAAAATAAACTTTTGCATTAGGTACTGTGCAACGGAATTTCACCAAAAATCAAAATATTTTTGATCGATCCCTGTTGGAACCCCAACGTTTAAGAAATATCGGCAACACTGGTCAACGCCATTTTGACAGTTGGCTGCAATCTGAGCGAACCTGCGCACATCGGCGGTTGCTACGATCAACGACAGAACCAGAGAGAGAAAAGGCGCGCGCAGAGCAAGTTCCGTCAAGAGTCAGTTTACACCAGTCGGCGCGAAATGTCTTTGCGAAACCAATTTTAGTTGATTAAATTAGTTAGCTCAGTAACTGTAGTGTTTTCTTTCTTCGCCCACGACTACGTCCAACAGTTCACAGTCCGCCGAAAGTGTCCACCGTCGCTTTCTGCTCCGGCACACCGAAGAATCGGGTGGTGCCAACGCCGTCGTTTTTGTGGGGCCAAGCCTGGCCCGAAAGTTTATTTCATTTTGTTTAGAAAATCATTTACTTTCGGAATTAATTTTTAGAAGCATTGAAATTTTTGAAATTGCATTTTAAATTCTCAAAAATAAATTTAATACTACATTTTTAGGAAATTCAATGAATTATATTTATAACAAAAATCATGCCATATTGAAACGGTTCTTACAAAATACCGGAGTTTAAAAAAGAACCGCGGTTCTTTTTTTTTGTGAGCCACGGTTCGTTCACTCTTTTCAGTGAACCGGCGCTTTGAGCGGTTCGCTCTTTTGAAAAAAAAAAATTATGGCAATTTTACTCTCGACCGTCTGCTGACAATATTTTTTAGTTTTTTTTTTAAATCTTTATTGTTATTTTCAATATTTTGTTTATGACTCTCTGTCGGAAAATGTATTGATGCCTCGCCATATTAATTTTACTCACAGCCAGAACGCATAGAACTGGTTCCTTGTCAGTGGCGATTCTCAACTTGTCATCCTCCTTTAATTTATCGTGTGGACTTATGTTGCAAAGCGTTTCAAATGAGAGTTTAGACCGGTTCGATCCAGCTCGGCAAACAGCGGGATATTCAAGGTGAATCACCGGATACCAGCTGAGAGCTGGCGATAATTATTGGGGATTCAAGATGCGACAAAAAACCAACAACGACGTTTGTGCGTTTGTTACTTTTGTTGAGACTTCGGGGGGATTCACCCAAGGATCAAGTTTCAAACAAGTGAGAATTCCCGGGACGTTGGCAAATTTCCGTCAAGAAATCAGGTCACCGGGAATTTTAAGTCAGGTAAGTCACCTTCAAACTGGAAATTCACTGTACAAAATCACAAAATAATTGTGCAAAGTGCAACAATTTAATTTGCTTCATTGTCTAGCCATTAAGACTTTAAAATGACGTGTTTCATCAAAGGCATTCCTTCCGAAACATTGTAGCAATTTACTGGACAACCAACAAGTATCCACTTGAAGTCAAGTCAAGTCTCGCGGGTGGATTACTAAGTAGAACGCGTTGAAAAAAAATAAAATAAAAGGATTGTTGCCACTCCACTCACTAAACCGAAAGGAAGGGTTGAACTAACGATCCTCACTTTCTGGCCCGATATCCGGCTGGTTGTAGGGGCTATTAGAACGATTAATTTATGCGCATGTGATTTGCGCGCCCGAACTCGAACGCGTGCGAGCATGCGGAACGAACGGTCGACGGTTGATTAATTGTGGTCAGAACAGAAGCTTCACGCTGGGGGGGACAGTAATTGATGGAAACGTGTTGATACATTATTATTAATTACGTGTATGTAAAGCATCAGATTAGATCATACTCATGATAAAATTAAATATTTTAAAAAAATGGAGTTATTCGGCGGCGTCAATTAAAAACAAATCAAGGATTTAATTGTTACTCAAATTTCGGCCAATAGCTCATACTTATACTTAAGCTTTAGCCCGAAAGTTTATACATTTTATCAGGCGTTGCATCATTTTACAACATCAAGCATTAGATGTCATTTGTTTTACGTTATGTTTGATACACAATCGTTTCTTCTAGAGAGTGTCCATCGCGTTTATATTGTTATCATATTTGTTATATTTTTTTTTCTAAATCAAAACCAGCAACTTTTCAAAGAATACAACCATTCCACGTCAAAAAGGAAGTCTCCAAACCAAAAGTGCTCCGATTTGCCTCAAATTTGGAGTGGGTTTAGACCCGTATTTTTTTGTTTGGTGATTAGGGTGGTCCTATCCAAAATAGGGTGGTCCAAAAAATTGAATTTTTCGTCGATTTTCGCAAAAACCACAAATTTTCAAGTTATCGCAGTTTTAGTGAAAAAAGTTTTTTTTTACCCGTTTTCGTCATTTTCCCATTTTTACGCGCGGCGCGTCGAGAAACCCAGTTTTTATGTTAAAAAAAATCATATCTCCGAAACGTGTTAATGGATATCCGCAAATTTTTGATATGTTATGTAAAATATAACAAGGAATCAGGGAAAAATATTTTCAGACATGGGCTCTTTGGTCCCGAGACCTTGAAAACGGCAAATGAAATTTTCATAGGACCTTTTCAAATATTCATCTAGTTTTTTTGGACCTCAACATATTTTTCTTTAAAAGCCGAACTAATAACCTTTCTTTTGAATTGTGGCGCTCTAAAATTGGTTCAGCAGTTCCGGAGATATGTTTTTTGAAAAATGTGGTTTTTGCGAAAATCGACGAAAAATTCAATTTTTTTGACCACCCTATTTCGGATAATCGCCAAACAAAAAAATACGGGTCTAATTCTTTGGGCCAAAGAACCCCCACTCCAAATTTGAGCCAAATCGGAGTACTTTTGATTTGGAGACTTCCTGTTTGACGTGGAATGGCTGAATAATAAAAAAAAAACAAACAAAAATAAATTAAACCATCAAATTGAAATGTTATTATGTACAGAGCCATTTTTTACATTAAAATAGTAAGAAAGGCAAAAAGCTAGTGTTTAGCCCCTCGATTCCTGGGGAATATGGTCAAGATTCCCGGGAATTTCGACACCTTTAAATTACTGTGAACAACATAAACAACATAATATAAAGCCAATAAGCGAAATTAAATGAGTTCAACTCAATCCCTACAAATAAAATATTTTTTTCAATGTTCAACCAATGCATCTTCCACTTGTTAAAAAATGCCAATAACTGCAAATTATTGGCAACATATCTAATAATTACCGGGAAATAGCCGAATTCAACTTTCGATTCCCAGGAAAGTGGAAATCTCGAAAATCGTCACCCTGTAGGTGACTTTGAACTTTGAAAAATATTTGCAACGGCCTTATAAATAAAAAAGTTTTTCATATCAGATTTACAAATATTTATTGAAAATATTGTTTATAAGAATATTAACAAAATGCAAAACGTTTCTTTATTCCACAAAATTCCAAATAGATTTTAAAACAACATTTATCAGCACTTCTCTGAAAAAAAAGTTATGTTTGATACACAATCCCACTACCAAAAATAACAGATTTGAAAATCAAAAAAATCAAATCAAATTATTAGCTCTACAGCATTGCCTTGGCGTTCTCAATTGCGAGATTCCTACTTGAAACTAGGTGTCCGAAGGCTTGATTGTTGAGGCAATTGCAAACCTCTTTTTACACCTCAGCTTCCATCCACCCCGGGATTCGACCTGACGACCTTTGGATTGTGAGTTTTAGCACTGAAATGGGTGCTGAAAAGTTGAACTTTTCAACACTTGTATCGAAAAGTAACATTTTTCAATATTGTTTTGTTTTGAACGGTTAATTTATTAAACACATGAATGTTTGGCAGAAAATTCCTCTCAAAAGGCGTTTTTCGGAATTGCAAAAAATGTTGTAAGTAACTGGTTGCAAAACTTGATTTTTGGACAAGTCGTACATTTATCCAACGAGGTTTACCGAGTAAATATTCTTTTTGTAACCTGTTGCATAACCTACTTTTTGTCATTTATATGTTAAAACTTTGACACCCTCCCCCCCCCCCCTTCGACTACGGCCAGAGTCGAGGGACATAAACTTAAAAAAATATTTGCAACGGTCTAAATAAAAGTCTAAATAAAATACTTTAAAAGTTATAATAAACAAACGATTCTTTCTAGAAACCGGAAGATATAAACGGGTGTTAGTGAATGGCCGTTCTCTAATAAGCTCCAGGCTCGCTAGGTGCCAAATTAAGGGCAAAACGGACATTCCTAAAAATTATGCATTTCTGAAACTTTGGTGTCTTCAAAAGAGTTCTTGTAAATGGGAAGAGGCAACTTTGGGTTTGGTTGAAAATTAGGGTGGTTTGTTTGAGCAAACCTTAAACATCAGTTTTTTTTAACTATTTCGGGGCACTACGCTCTAAAAAAACAAACATGCTCGTTTTTTATAGTCAAATTTGAACTTAGGGTAGGGTAGTCATCAATGAGACACTTTTGGTTTTCAACTTTCAACGATTTTTCTAATTTTTTCATTAGCATGTTTTAATGAGCTTTAAGTTGCATTATATTTCTTTTAATGTGTTCTAACATTGACCAAAATATGAGATCGATCCGACATCTACAGCCAGAGTTATTCAACTGTCTCATTGTAGACGCACTTAGCAGGAACAATGAGACAGCTGGGGAACAATGAGACACTTTACGAAAATCAACATTTTTCTAGCAAAACATCATGTTTTTGTATTGTTCCATTGCAGGTGACTTGCCTTGAACATTTTAGAGCAATTTTGCCAACATGAAACTTTAAATAACAAAAGTTACACTAAAAAGTATTGAAATTTTGTAAAATCCATATATTAATACCAAATAACTTAGTATTTTTGGTTAAATGAAGTTTAAACTCTATAAATATGCCAAAAATCACTTTTAATACATGTTTTGAAAGATTTCCATCGATTTTGAAAAGTTTATTGAAGAAAAATCAAATTGTCTCATTGTTACCCATGGGCTGAAATGAGTGGGGAACAATGAGACAGCCCTGGATTCTGGGTATATTCTAAATTTTGGCCAAATCTAATGAAAGGACATTGTAGCCCAACTTAATCCCTATGGAACGTTGAAAGCAGACATGCATCGGCACTATGAGCTCTTTTTAACGGCACTCAGCTTGTTCTAGATGGCATTTTCGTTTAAAGCAATGTTATGCTTGTTGCTAGGTAAAAATCTCTTGTTTTTGGCTTGAATAATGTGTACAAAACATTGGTTCATTGGAAAATCCGATTTTAGCTATATTTACATGTAAATGTTCTCTTAAGCTCTCAAGAAGAACTTCTTAAAAGCTCTTTGAGTGCAATTAAGAGTTCTTAACCTATATCTCGGTTGGGTTTCAAAATAATCTCTCAGGGTCTTCGGGAGCCTAAAAGACAAGCGTAATTAGCGTATTCTAATCACTGGCACAACATGCTGGGTATCATTTTTATTATTGACCCTGAGTTAGGCCATGACTCTTTTTACTTGGAAGACGATATTCGAAGAAAAACGACAACTGGTAGTATCAAGTGGTTAAGAAGCGAAAAAAGGTGCAGGTGGTTATGTTACACATGACCAGTATGACAAAGAACTTTGCAAGATGATTGTTGAAATTTTCGATTAGAATGTCCGGTCCAAATTCCCCCCTTATAATAACCGTCCTATCGAACTAAGGGGACGGAAATTGCAAGTGGAGCTGAAATAGAAATCGAAGTGAAATCAATTTACTTTCCTTCACCACTCGAAAGTTACCAAGATGCGGGAATGTTTTTGCAAGGCTGTTGCAAGCAATCGGCGGCAGTAAAGGAAATTTGAACAGCAGACATTAAAAACTACCCTTTACAGGGCTCTTAATGATTACGAGATAGTTATTCTAAATTTCCAGAAACAGATTTTCACAGTGGCACAAAAAATGTGCATTGCAGTAGTCTATTTATTACTTCCTGCCTAATAAGCAATATATTTTAACTGCTTAGCATTAGCATATTTTAACTGCTTAATTTCAGATAATGGCCAAATGCAACTTTTTATGTCCAGTATCAAAAATCATTAAGTTTGATACCCATATTGCCCCAACTCTTACGGTCCGGCAAATATCCCCTCATCGGAACATCCCCGGGGCCTCCGGCCACTTCGGATTGTGGCCACTACTGCCAAAATGTCAAATTTAATGTCCGGTATCAAAAACCATAAAGTTTGATACCCATATTGCCCCAACTATTACGGTCCAGAAAATGTCCCCCCATCGGAACATCTGCGGGGCCTCCGGCCACTCCGGATTGTGGCCACTACTGCCAAAATGTCAAATTTCATGTCCGGTATCAAAAACCATAAAGTTTGATACCCATATTGCCCCAACTCTTACGGTCCGGCAAATGTCCCCCCATCGGAACATCCCCGGGGCCTCCGGACACTCCAGGTGGTGGCCACTACTGCCAAAATGTCAAATTTCATGTCCAGTATCAAAATCCCTAAAGTTTGATACCCATATTGCCCCAACTCTTATGGTTCCGCAAATGTCCCCTTATCGGAACAACCCCGGGGCCTCCGGCCACTGCGGATTGTGGTCACTACTGCCGAAATGTCAAATTTCATGTCCGGTATCCAAAACCATTAAGTTTGATACCCATATTGCCCCAACTCTTACGGTCCGGCAAATGTCCCCCCATCGGAACATCTGCGGGGCCTCCGGCCACTCCGGATTGTGGCCACTATTGCCGAAATGTAAAATTTCATGCCCAGTATCAAAAACCATAAAGTTTGATACCCATATTGCCCCAACTCTTACGGTCCGGCAAATGTCCCCCCATCGGAACATCCGCGGGGCCTCCGGCCACTCCGGATTGTGGCCACTACTGCCGAAATGTCAAATTTCATGTCCGGTATCAAAAACCATAAAGTTTGATACCCATATTGCCCCAACTCTTACGGTCCGGCAAATGTCCCCCCATCGGAACATCCCTGGGGCCTCCGGCCACTCCAGTCCAGGTGGTGGCCAGTTGCAATGATCGACTCCCGCGACTGGCATGTCTTAGCTGGTCCTTGCCTCCAAGCCATCTGCTCTCGGACCTCCAGGCCGTCTGCTACCGGGCCACCAGGCCATCTGCTTCTGATGTGTTCTCGTCGACGTCCAGCAATAGAATGAATTTTCGGGACCGACCGAGCCGAGTTTTGTTGGCTCGTCGACGATCCGAAAATTATGAGGTGGAGTGGGGGAGATTTTAGATACATCAATCTCACGTCTCTCGATCGACTGATTGGGAAACGTTCGTTCATCCAACCAGCGTGCACCAAAAAGAGGGGAAATTTGCGAGAGGGGAATTCGTCACGTAACGTTTTCGCTTCGCGAAAATTTTGGATTGACACCACGTATAGAAACCTTAGGACAAAGTTCTTTGTCAAAAAATCACCAGATCACAGACGGGATTCGAACCCGTACCACCCACGTCTCTAGCGGGGTACTCTACCCTTAAGCCACCGTGATCCTTGGGATTCTAGTTGTCCCAAGACACCAAAGTAGTGTTCAGCTGTAGATTTGATCGCACAACCACGCCTCTAATCTAGTTCTTCTTTTCGCTCTCTTAACCTTCTTGCTACCGTCGTTATTGTCGCTCTCTTCTTGGTGAACATCGCTGAGCAGTGTTTGATAGGCCATTTGCTTTATCGAGGGTAGTTGGTAGTAAGGATTGCTACTCATGAGCCCTCTCAAAGCGTGGACTCCTGTTCCTGCTCAGTACAGGCTTGTATCTTGGTATACAGAATTGTTTGTTACTTTTTTATTATTGACCCTGAGTTAGGCCATGACTCTTTTTACTTGGAAGACGATATTCGAAGAAAAACGACAACTGGTAGTATCAAGTGATTAAGAAGCGAAAAAAAATCACCAGATCACAGACGGAATTCGAACCCGTACCACCCACGTCTCTAGCGGGGTACTCTACCCTTAAGTATGCTGGGTATCTTCTACGTGAAATGCCAAACAAGTTCTTCTAAAAGAGGAGTTAGAGCGGATGCATGTCTGGTTGAAAGAAATTTGAAGAAATATTAGTTTTGGTGTAAATGGCAGCCTACGAGCGAAAAAGTATTTTTTATCCATAATTTACTTTTACACCCCATAATCAAACATTTATGAATAACTTTTCAAGGGAGCGTCCATAATCAAAGCCACTAATATGGCAGACGTGTATACAGTAGACACACCTTTCCCCCAAATATGAGCCTGATTGGTTGAAACTACGACTTGTGAGAGCCATTTTATCATTGTTCCCCGTGTCTCATTGATGACTACTCTACCCTAATAGTAAAAAATTACAGCATTTTTGAAGTAATTTGCCGAGCTTCCGTGGCCGTGATGTTACTGATTTCGTCTTGTAAGCGGAAGGTGACGGGTTTGATTCCTGTCTGGCTCGGCAAAGTCAGATCCCTTCAAAGAGTTATTCTACTCACTGGGAATCCTGACTGGTAGGGGATGGGTTTCGAATAGCGGAGTTCTGGATTTCCAATCCAGAGGTCGTGAGTTCAATTCTGACCGAGCCACGTAGCCCAGTGGTAACGCTTCCGCCTCGTAAGCGGTAGATCAGGGTTCAAATCCCGGCTCGGACCAACACAACTGATAATCTTTTCCCTTCTGGAATCGATTGCTTAGTAAAGGGAAGGTAGTGTATCGTCACAAACTGGACCTTATCACGACACTTTAGGGAGGCGACCTATGGAATGTTAACATTAACCTTAACATGTTAACATTAAGTTGAGAATGAAACTGCCACTGAATCCGCTTTGTAAATGCCGGCCCCGATACTCTTCAAGGGTGTTCCCCTCAGGAACTGGGAAAGATTTACTTTACTTTTTACTGAGTTCAACTCTCGTACCGGGATGATGAAGTTTTAAAAAAAAGTAAAAAAGAAGCAGTAGAGTTGCTGTGGTGAATCGAGTTTTTTAAATCTTCAGAACCAGGAATTTTAGATTTCAATTTCACTGGTTTTTGAAATTGAAATCTGGTTTTTGAAATTGAAATGTGTAGCGGTACTCCGACTTAGCTGGTCAGGAAGTCGGATTTCAATGGACATTTTGTAAAAAATATTTTTTTACAGCCCAACCCAGCCCTGTCGCTAGACGAGCTTCGATTTTAAAAATCGCAAAAAATCATTTTTTTAACCAATTTTTGATGCTTTCTTAACATTAGAAAGAAGAACTCTTAAAATTTTAGAAATTTTTTGGTTGAAAGTTTTACTTATTTTATGTGACTTTATTTTTTACTAACATTTACTATATTTTAAGTAAAAAGAAGTATGCAGTATTTTTTGTAGTGTTCCAGACTTTGCCTCTACGTATTTTTTACAATTGAAATGATAATGATGCCATCCTATAGCAGAAAATGTGAAAACAAGCAAAAAATTTAAAAAAGTATATGTAAAAACATGAAAAAATAGATAGGGAAAATGTAATGATAGGAGGTGGTATAATAGGCAAAATACTACCTTAAACAAACATAAACTAAATGCAAATTAAAATACAAAAAATAAAACAAGAAAAACATAAAACAAGAGAAGTGAAGTTTTTTGTAGAACAAAAGTTGCTCAAAATGACCTCCTGAAGGCCATAAATCAAACACTGCTTGATACACAAATATCATTGTTCTTGAGTACAAAATTTTCATAAAACCTTCCATTCATGTAACAATGGAATTTCTCCAATAATGAAACAGCATTGATGAGAATCCGCTTCGCTAATAGCTCATTCAGTTTAAATATGAACATATATACACTAACAATTAGCGATAATCTCGGTGTTACGGTGCATCAATCGGGAATATCATGAATGAACGAAACGTAAATCTCACCCCGCCGAACAATGCCAGAAGTTACTATCAAACTGCTCGCTCATGTGTGTATGCCTGCTCGTTTGTAATTGATTTGCAAAACTATTTCACGATAAGGTTGCCATTATCCCCTCGGGCGAGCGAGGGAGATGACGAGTATGGAATCTAAATGAACGACCAACTACGGGGCCGTCGAGATTGTACCGGTTCATCCCAAGGTATGGAAGATGTGCTAACAGCGGATCGAAATTGCATAATTATTTCGCACTGACAGTGCGACTATCGGTAGGGTTACCAGGTGAGATTTGTAATTTTTTGTATTGTTTACAATTTGATCTGATCTCATCGCATCGCAATTAGAAATTGGATTGAAACTTTCTGAAAACTTTGGTCACCGCAAGAATCTTAACCTAGGTCAATGTAAGCCAACTTTGAAGCTTTATCAATTTCTCAGTGTGTAGAGATTTGCTGTTGCTTGGGTGGATATTGCGGTATTCAGCACGATCGTAATCGCGTGTGAAACACGCATCAATAATCGCACGTGAATATTTTATTAGCGAAAACGATGGCTGCGAGGTGATCCAGCTTATTTTATATTGACACCAATTTATTCTGATCAAGTTGGGCATTTCATTTTATTTGAAATTGTATCTTGCTCAGCTTTGACTACATGACAGATTTTTTTTCAAATTATTTTATAAGAAAGAGATAATGTTCAAAACAAGCAACAAACAATTTGAATTTATTGAAAAAGAGAAGCTATGTGCCATAAAGCTATTTTATGACACTAACGTATTTTGATCACAATCTCAGCCGTTAGCAGCAGCTACTTAAAAGCTCCTTCATTTGAATACCCAACCACATAGCTGATGCCCTTTGCCTCACATGATTTCATCAGTAAAACCTATTCATCTTCACTCACCTGAACTAACTAATTGACCGTGAACGGTACTCATCACCGAGGTCAACCCGACGCCCAAGGCCATGACGAATGCCGCAAATTGCCACCGGCTGCTGCTGATCATCACCATCTTAAACTCAGCCCGATTAAGTTCGAGCTAATCTTCACAACCTTTTTTCGCGAATTACCACGCGTGTCAAACACTGTACTGTCCCCGGCGAATATCGGGTCGCATCTATTTAACGACTGTCGATGACAGTAACTACTTGTGTAGACTTGCAAAGTTTCTTCAAGTTCTTCAGAGATGCCTTCAGGGTTCACTTGGTCTTGGTCCGCAATTAAAGGAGTGGGTTGTCGCAGTGCTTAGAAATGCCCAGTCATGTTGTCTCATCACATTGTACCGCTCAGTGGGTGCCAGGCCCGGATAGGATTTTTTGTTCTTCTGTACGGATCTACGAAGGTTTCGTCTTTACGGCTGCCAGAGCTCTGTAAAAGAAAAGATTGTTGATACATGTTGTTAGTTTTGTTTGATCTTTGTGCTTATTTCATTACCAATATATCATCATGATTACACCTATTCAAGAAAGGATCCACCTCTTCAAATACATTTAATTTGGTAGGGAACAAAAGATCCTGACTTTTTTTCAGTTCTGCCTTTTGCATTCCTCACTGAGGTAAGTAGACCCACCTTCATGTGTACATATCGACTCAGAATCGAAAATTGAACAAATGTCTGTGTGTGAATTTATGTATGTAACCATTACAGACTAGCTCATGATTCTCGGCACTGGCTAGATCGAATTTTGTCTTCCTTGACCTGATTAACAGTGTAAACTAACAAGTTGTCGTACCCAATAAACCAACAAATTACAAAAATTCTAGAGTCAGAAAAAAAAAATGGAAAGTTTCGATAAGTAGTTAAAAAGTCATGCATCCGGATTTGAGATAAATGGTCAGTAATTGATTCAAATACCACCATGTTACACATCGTTGGATGGATAATTGAAAGACCTTTCCAAAGAGTTCAAAACATCTGGCAACCCTGTCTCACTTAAGTGATATTTATGTACTTTTTCTCAATTAACTGTATGTAAACTATGTCCGGATCCATCATGCGACCCATCGTAATCGAAAGATCTTTCAAAAGAGTCCCAAATATTGAAGATCTGGCAACCCTGTTTCCCAGTTCCTGAAGGGAACACCCTTGAAGAGTATCGGGGCCGGCATTTACAAAGCGGATTCAGTGGCAGTTTCATTCTCAACTTAATGTTAACATGTTAGGGTTAATGTTAACATTCCATAGGTCGCCTCCCTAAGGTGTCGTGATAAGGTCCAGTTTGTGACGATACACTACCTTCCCTTTACTAAGTAATCGATTCCAGAAGGGAAAAGATCACCAGTTGTGTTGGTGCGAGCCGGGATTTAAACCCCGATCTACCGCTTACGAGGCGGAAAAATTACCACTGGGCTACGTGGCTCGGTCTGATTCAGGGTCTAGAATAATACAAAATAAATTTGTTTCCAAACCCATCATATCAACCATTGTTGGAAAATAGTGAGGAAGGCACCAACCACGTAGGTGGATTAAGTTAGTTTTTTTTTTGTTTTGAAACAGTTTTGAAAAAAGAAGACTATTAGAAAAAAATAATTCCAGTATAATCACATTTCAAAAGATGAAATTCCGTTTCAATTTTTATTTGGAAGAAACAAGAGATAAATCTTTTTTTTTATTTATTTCAAATTTTCAGCATTTTTGATTTTTATTATTTTTTGGTATATTCTGAATACTCAACAACGGGAAATATACCCTTTTCAATGTTAAACATTGAAACTCTTGCCAATTTTTCTGATCTTTTGAATAAATATATATCAAAAAATAAATTATAATTTGGTCTAAACTATGAAATTGGGAAAAAAAAAACATAAATTTTGAAATTATTTTTGATGAAATGATAGCAAAATTTCACATTCCATTCGCTACTGTTATGTTTATGTAAATAAATATTTACTACTTTTATTTTTGTACAAAAGAGGCACCCAAGTGTCAAAAATTGTTATTTTGTCCGATAAATCTCAATCTACTCTTAGAAAAAAGAAATTGACAATATATTGATTTATGGTTATTTCTTGTGTTTCTCTGGAGAAATATGATTAGTTTTAACATTGAAATATACAGTTTTCCATAAAAATTCTAACATCACAAAATGATAATATCTCGAGTTAAAGAGAATGGCATTTAAATGATTTTTTTGCGATTTGACTACGAAGTACGAATTTCTCAAGATTTACCTAGGAAACCCGGTGCCCAAAAAACCCGGTTTGGTTACACGGGGAAAAAGGAGTTCCCAAAATCGTGAACACCCGTTCATGAAATTGGGAACCACGAACAAAAGGTTCAAATCGTACCATGGCATTTGAACATTTTATTCGTGGGTCCCAATTTCATTAACGGGTGTTCACGATTTTGGGATTTTTTTTTCTCCGTGTAGTTTTACCGGTATCTAATCTAATCTAATCTAAACTCTTTTTCCTCCGTGTAGTTTTACCGGTATGGAAAAAAAAACCAATTGGGTCCTAAAATGAAGCTTAGATTGCTGATATTATTGTTTACAGCGATAAAGCTTATTTTTCTGAGTACAATGACCCTTTGTACGCGCACAAATAGTTTAAAATGGATTTTTAAATCAATTTTGAAAAATTAACCTCGCGGTCCTTCTTGACAGAAAAGCTCCTACTTGAGAGCTCGTTCCAAGGGGACCATAGTTGATCCATCGAAAAAATGTTGTCTTGTCAAAAAAAAAATTTGCATTAAAATGGAAAAAAGTGATCAGAAATGGTTTTTAATCGTGTTTTTTTACCGTTGTACATAAAAATTGACATAGGACTTTAGTACCCAATTGCCCACATAAAATTTTATATTTTTTTTCGTGAATTTCAGATTTTAGAATATTTTTACGTTATTTTGCTGTTTTTCTATTTTATTCGAAATTTGAGATTCAGTGATAGTAAAAATTTTAAACAAACAAATATTTTCATCAAAGTTTTGACAATACAGCCATTCTACGTCAAACAGGAAGTCTCGAAATCAAAAGTGCTCCGATTTGGCTCAAATGTGGAGTGGGGGTTCTTTGACCCACATAATTTGACCCGTATTTTTTTTTGTTTGGCGATTAGGGCAGGGTTGCCACAAATACAGATTTATCTGTATTTTACAGATTTTTGAGGTGATGAGGTCATACAGAATCTGTATGTAAAGAAATACAGATTTTAAGAAAAACATACAGATATACAGATTTTCCCGATTTTTTATTAAAATTAAATAATTTTAATTCTTTAAATATTTTTTCTCCATTGCTGGATGAGCCCAAACATTAAATTTAATATTGTATAGCATTTTTATGCACTTAAAACAATAAAGAATGTTTTGTTTTTTGAAAAATTGTTTAAAAATGTCAATACAGATTCCAAATACAGATTTTCGTCCCCCTGATACAGATATACAGATTTTTGACCCTCAAAAATACAGAATCAAATGTGGCAACCCTGGATTAGGGTGCTCCTATCCATAATAGGGTGGTCCAAAAAATTGCATTTTTCGTCGATTTTCGCTAAAAGCACTTTTTCAATATTTTAAGGCGCATTGCTAATTTGAAAGTCTCGGGACCAAAGAGCTCATATCTGAAAATATTTTTCCCTGATTCCTTGTAATATTTTACATTACATATCCAAAAATTGCGAATATCCATGCATACATGAACATAAAAACTGGATTTTTCGAAGCCATGCGCAAAAACGAAAAAATTAAGAAAACGGGTAAAAATTTGCTTTTTTTCACTGCGATAACTTGATAATTTCAGCGATGATCTACACATTGGGTACCAAAATTTTTGTAATTAAAAGACGCAACTTTTGGTACCCAAAATGTGTTTAGGTCATCGATGAAATTTTCAAGTTATCGCAGTTTAAGTGAAAAAAAAACAGATCTTTATTTTTTTTTTCAAGCAATTAGCAAAGGCAGAAAATTAATTACAACAGAACTAAGAAAAAAGCTGGTGTCAGTAAACGCTTCAGTTTCAAACACGCTTCAATCGACAGAATTGAATTTTAGTGATTTCCTGGCCATTAAAAAAAAATTGTCTGTTGTGTGCTGTCTTGTGACAACGACCATTTAGTATGGACGACGACGAAATATGGAAATTTCGAGTATCATCTCAATTATATCATATTAATCTTATCATCATTAGCACCCTCTTATTGTTGCATTTAAATTTCATAAAATAAAAATTATTTATATAAATGATTTGAATTTACTGCAAACAGTTTACTGGTTTTAGGACATTTCAATAAAACTAGCTATACTGCCCATGTTCGCATAAATGTCCCATATGCAAAAACAGCAAGCTGAGAAAAACGCATTTGAAGTTTGTCCCATACATAAGGCTACGTGTTAAGTTTTCGCGAAAAAACTGGATTTCCTCCTGATTTCTAGAACAAAGTACTGGATGTTATAGGCTCTTTTGAAAGAGCACACGATTTGGAACCAAACTGCATAAAAAACTCGAAATCGCTGAAAATGCATATGGGACATTTATGCGATCAGGGCAGTATACTCCAATTGGAATTATTAAATCAGAATTCTTTGAAGCAATCTTACGCAAATCGCTAAAAAATAACATCAATTTATTCAAATGTTAGAATACTAAGGAGGGCCCCAAATTAATGCTCTACCAAGGACCCAAGGTACGGCTCTGATTGTTTGCTTCAAAATTTAGAAAAAAAGATAAATCCCAATCAGGGATGAGGAAAAAGCTTTAAATAACATTTATAATAGCAGCAGGCTTAGCCGAATGGTTATGCTGGCCGCTTTGCAAGCGGATAATCATGGGTTCGATAAACAACACCGCAAACCAAGCCCGCTTCGGTGGAATCGCTGGCGGCGGTTGGACTTGCAATCCAATGGTCGTCAGTTCGAACCCTGGAGTGGAAGGTTCCTTGTCGGCCTTGTTGACCAACTCAAACCTTAATGGTAAAAAAAATGATACCAAAATACCTACTCCAAGTTCAGTCCTCGACATCAAGCAATTGCGGCAATTGTTCATTTTCACGTTCAAGGTCTCAAACCACCAACGGCGCGGAAAATTCATAGCTGAAATTGATATCGCTGGGCTCGTTTACGGTTCCGCCCAAAGCATCCGCAAATTCAAATGGCTTAAAGCCTTCAGCTGATTTTGCTGCGTCGGCCAGGAAGCGAACTCCGCGCGGTTAATTAGCTTGTAGAACAAAGCTTCTCCGCGGAACGAGGGTGGCTCAACCACGATGAAGAAGTAGCTATTCAAAACATATTTGTCTATTGCTTCGTCGGTAAACACGAGGAGCGCGTTTGCCCCGAGCAAACCATTCCAGTTTAAATATGATGAATAAATATTTTCACACGACCTTCGCAGAAGAAGTTCGCTTTCGGTTCTGAAGTGTCAAATTTGCAGATAAAACGCAACCGTTTCTCCACGCGGTTTGTTGCTTTGCAGTGTTAGTCAACAGTCTGATGTTTATCTTAATTGGAAAACGTGTTGTTCCGCGAGATATTCCATTGAGCACAATATTGACGAAATGGTGCCTTATCTTTCTGTTTGGTCACCTGAGGGGGGAGAATATAAAATTTACTAATTATCTTGCTTTGTCATTGTGTTCAGGAAAGCCTCGAAATAATATTTGCAACTTGAGGTTTTTCGTATCAAGTGGCTATTGAGTACCACTTGAGTCGAGATATCTACCTCACCTGGAGAAACATTGAGGTCTGTGAGCTAGCGTGGTTCACGTTTCTATGAAAAAGACAAAAGTTGTTATTTTGTCTTGCATCAACCGGAATTTCGTTCTTTTATGTCCTCAGAAGCACTCCTGAAAATTTGAGCCCATTTGGTAAGGTCTAGGAGCTCCAGTTTTAATTTGAAATTTATATGGGATTTTGCTTTATTTTCCATGGGAAACTATCTTTTTTTACATTCTATTAGGATTTTTTTTTTATAAATCGATGAAATGACTTGATTCTTATAGTAGGAGATAGGTTTTGAACTGGGGAACAACTTTGTAGAACATACCAACATGCTAGGAAGTGACCCTTTAAAGATACAGATACTTTTAGATGGTGGCTTTTGAAGGGGCTTTACTGTGTGGGCCACCATCTAAAAGTATCTGTATCTTTAAAGGGTCACTTCCTAGCATGTTGGTATGTTCTACAAAGTTGTTCCAGTTCAAAACTATAAATCAAGTCATTTCATCGATTTATAAAAAAATCCTAATAGAATGTAATAGTTTCCCATGGAAAATAAATCAAAATCCCATATAAATTTCAAATTAAAACTGGAGCTCAGACCTGCCAAATGGACTCAAATTTTCAGAGATTCCTGCAAGACAAAATAACAACTTTTGTCTTTTTCATAGAAACGTGAACCACGCTACTGTGAGCCCATTGTGCTATTACTTTCGAAAAACACTTTAAAAATCACAAGGCTTGGTTCTCGCTAATATATCTTCTGGAGAAATAATGAGGCAAACAAGGTTTAGAATCACTACTGTTAACTAATACTTTCACGACTCACATATGTCAGCAACGGTTTAAAAATAAAATAAAACCAGACCCAAGAACCTACCCCAACAACCCACTCCAGTCTCATGAAATGTGCACTATCAAGTCCAAAAATAGACCTTAAAAAATGCAAGACAATTTTGAAACGCTGCGACGGCCAAGTGTGCCACCAATCATCACAGCAAATCAATTGGTAAATAGCCACACAAGAAACAAAACTTGTTCCCCGATACATTAAGGTGGATTCCACGTGTTGGATTGAATGAAAAGAAGAAAAAACAACTCGATCTTGTAAATCCAAGTCACTAAGCGAAACCAGCAGCGACTGATAGCAGAATGTGTGTTTTAAAAGGTGGCAACAAAAGGTAAAACGGTGGCGCCGACCAGATCGTGTTTTTCGAGGTTTATCACTCAATTAATTGATGAGAAATCACCATGATTTGGCGGAACGCACGCTATCAACCGTCAGGGTAGAATCGATTTGCATTCGAAATTAAGGGGGAAAGAAGTCTGACGATTGGTAACGGTTAAATTCCTCGGTCTTTGGCGGAAATCGGGCGAATTATCGGAACTTCGGTTGAACCCAATATAGCTTTCCCGGTCGGAAATGGCGGACACAATTCTGGCGTTCGTCTGGTCGGAAATGGGGACTTTGGCGCCAGCCATCTGGCAGAATTTCCCCAGATTTACCCCAGATTTCTGCCATGGTTTCTGGCGAATATGACACAAACCGGTCGTGCACGGTTCAACCGATTGAACCGGTTGATTTTTGTGCCAGATAGCTGGCAGAACTTTCGCCCGATTTTCGCCAGATTCATCTGGCGTTACGCAAAACTTGTCTAGGATAAGTGTGCCAAGTGTGTCTGAACTGCACGGCAAACGTCCGCCAGCGCCAGACACTCAAATTTACCAGATTATTTTCCGAGTGGGTTGTTATCGTAACAGGAGTCATTAGGAGGGTTTGCCGAGTGGGCTTTACGATTTACATCAGGGGTCATTATACTGCAGCCCGCAAGCTTGTTAAAAAATAGATTTCAATCCTGAAATATTCATTAAAAACCGAAAAGAGTGTATGCATTGTTGTCACTCTCCATATGAAAAAAGTATCAACTTTGTCGTCCTATCTTGACTTACCCTGAAAGTGCGTCAACTGGCCAAAGCGATTTCAGATCAGAACGCGTTTGGCACACGTACATGCCCGACTACCGTAAACATTTGTAATTTCAACTCGGGACTCCGGCAACCAAATTCAATCAAACTTCGAGACAATGCACAGAATGGTCAACGATATAAAACGTGTTTGTTATTGTTTACATTGCGTGTTCTTTTTTTGGTTTATTCAAAATCAAACATTAAAACGCGTTTTTTCTCGGAACGTCAAAAAGCACGTCAACGTCCAAGAGTAAAAGTAACGAATATTTCGAATATTTTTTTCAATTGATTTGGGAAGTTTATTTATTATAGTTCATCAATCAAATCAAATAATAAAGTTGTAAAAAAGTATTTTACCGATCTAGAATTTTCACAAATAAGAATTTAAAATTCACATCCGGCCCGCGATTATGAGGTCAACTGCTAAAATGGCCCGCGCTGTTCGAGGACTGTAGGTGTACATGATTTGAATTTTATTTTCTTGAATAGTTTTAAAGCAACGATATCAAAGTATTACAACAACTGCTAGTAATGTTTCAGAGATGGCGAAAAAGAATTCCACTTGGTGAAGGTGGGATTTGAACCCACAACTGATCAACGGTACTGATCCGCGTTATGGCCTATCTACAATCACTTAGCTTAGAACATCTAGGTAAAGTAGTTACTTAGGAAAGTCTGCAACTTACGTTCGTCATCCACAATCAACTTAGAAAACTTGCTGGGCTGATATACGTTGCTATGCAGTTGTTTGTTTACCTTTGATATGGAAACGTCAACTTACCGTAGATTTTGAAATTTTCCAAACCAAACGTCATTTTCTAATTTGATTACTTTTCCATTGTAGAAACTCAGATTCATTTCCATTGATTCAAATTCCTAAGCTAAGTGAAATTTTCTAAGCTAAGTGATTGTAGATAGGCCATTACCAATTACTGCGACCGGTGACAAATTTGTTGTCTATTGGTGTATAGCACAATCGAATGTCGCGTATTGGATTTCAAAGCTTTCCCATACCAATTGTTTCTCTTTCTATCCTTCTCTTCCACACTACCGTCGTTGCTATTGTATCTCAAATTCTCACTGAGAAGAGTCTATTTATAGAACTAACTTTGTATTCTATGAATAGTGGCAAATCCTCTGAGAATTAAAGATGACTCACGTAAAAAGAAAAAATAACTTTGTTAAGGCATAAAACAATTAAGTTTCAGTTTTAAAATTAAAATTTATGATAAAATTCAACATTAAATTTGGTCAGCTAAAAATGTGTTAAAGTATGGGTTTGCGAAGATCCATAACCACAATATTTTAAGAGTATTTGGCCCAGTTCAACAAGGTTTCGTCTCAGAAACTTGTTGATTTTTTCCCTCTGAATTGAAATTAAGATTGGCATCGAATAGTCACAATTTTGCACCAACGTCTGCAGCGCCTTGATATGTCTAGAGAATAATCACCTGATATATGCGAAATATTTCACTTAAATTCCGATTTTTTGGAATTTTGGTAAATAACGCCAAAACAACACTTGGCTTCATTTTTTGTATCTATTAGCAAATGATAAAATCGATAAAGAACCTTTGTAATGTATTATTCTTCGTTAATTTAAATTCTATCTATTTTCCAACATTACATTTTCTTACATTAAATTCTTACATTAAATATTCTTACATAATTTGTCAACAAGATCAGAAAATCTCCTAAGAGGTCTTTTAACCCCTTACCATAGACAAACAAACAAAAATCTCTATAAAATCAATCATTCAATAATGTAACGATATGTTTGAAAGATTGGAATCCCACCACGGAAATTAACAATTTACCACAGCTCAATAACACACACATGACAGTAACAGTAAGCATTCATGTTGTTTAAAAAATTAATTATTCAGTCTGTTTGTCTGAAATCTAGAATTCTCTGGAAGTAAAATTTGAATAACCCCTAGGGTGTCCAGAATATGGCACTTCTGTTCAAAACCTTGCTCCCCAAGCTGAATATTATTCCCTGTGATTGAAGCCTCTGAGCCAAATATTAACAAAGTTTTTCAGCATTCATTCAGACGGAGCCACGTAGCCCAGTGGTAACGCTTCCGCCTCGTAAGCGGTAGATCGGGGTTCAAATCCCGGCTCGGACCAACACAACTGGTGATCTTTTCCCTTCTGGAATCGATTGCTTAGTAAAGGGAAGGTAGTGTATCGTCACAAACTGGACCATATCACGACACCTTAGGGAGGCGACCTATGGAATGTCAACATTAACCCTAACATGTTAACATTAAGTTGAGAATGAAACTGCCACTGAATCCGCTTTGTAAATGCCGGCCCCGATACTCTTCAAGGGTGTTCCCCTCAGGAACTGGGAAAGATTTACTTTTACTTTTTTTCAGCATTGATAATAGAGGGTGAATTTTGTATGGAAATAATCGAAAAAAACGCTGTTTCCATTCAAATAAAGTCCAGACTCGATTATCCGAAGAAATCGTTTTGTTTTGGATTGTTTTTGTTTTGGATTGTTGAGCTCAAGTATGACCACAAAAACGCTCTAATAGGGTTGGAAAATCAAAATAGCGGTGATCTTCCTGATTTAAGCCAAAATCGTATTATTGCCAAAATAATTATTAAAATACCAGACTAAAAGAAATTGCAAAATAGACAATTGAATGGTTTCAATGAACATTCATATAATAATTTTGTTTTTTCTTAATTTTGATACACTTTTGAAAATCTTTATACTGATAGTTTTTAACACGTAAACTCCCAAGCTAAGATGTATGTTAGATATCAATGTGTGTTTCCTAGAACACAGATAAAAAAAATCGGCAGGTCTGATATTTGGCATCATGAAAGAAGGGCTCTTCCCCCCGGTTTTGCGGGGTCCGCCGAAATATTTCGTCGGGGGTTCTAGAGCAACTTTTTCTTTTTTGAAGATATTTTTCGATTTTATAGGATTTTTCTTCAGAAAAGTCGATAGAAGTCGCTGGGTTCATGTCCATATCCATCAATTTTTTTAGGAATATCCTCAAGTGAGTCTAAATTGCACATTTGACCTCTAATCATAAGTTTCCAACCCAAAATTATCAGATTTCTAGCTTTCTGTGAAAAAACCCAAAATTCTAGCTGGAAACCTCAAAACGACCAAATAAAAATCTTTTATTTGTACAATTTGGCATGAAACTACAGCAACAGATTGCCCGGATACAAATTCGAGCTTAAACCATTGCTAAACTTAGAGTTTTTCATTTAAAAGCTATTTATTACCCTAAAGGTTCCCAACATTATTTTTTTCAATTCTCGGTCATACAACACTAAAATATTTTAAAATATTTTCGAATCAATCACATTGTAGACACCAGTTTGCTGAACAATTTCCATAAAAAAGTATCAATTTTGGTTCAGTATAAGCAGAGATATACCCAATTTCGTAAAATAAAAAGTGACTTCATCATTCCTTTGTGGACCATCATTCAGTGAGGTACTCCTGGATTTTAGCACCTGAAAAGTGCTTAAAAAGTGCAAAAATGCCTCACGGCAAGAAAAAGAGGCGGTCCTCACCAGCAGGATCGGCATATTTGAAGAAGCTAAAGAATGCCGAAGCGCTACCTGCAAAGCCAGGCAGTTTGAGCAAGGACGCTCAAAATCCGTCTGGAAACCAGTTCGCTACCCTCCCTGTGGACGTGAGCGAGAAGGAAGAATTTGAACGACGGGAAAAGTTGCCACCCATTTTTGTGAAAACATCGTCATCGGATTCGGTGCGAAAGTGGCTGACCGGATTTATCAAATCTGGTGCTTTACGAGCTTCCATTCGCTTGTGTGCTGATGGACTCAAAATTCTGCTACCTACCAGAAAGGATTACAACTACGTCCGGGATTTCCTGAACAACACAAAGATCGAATACTACAGCCATGACGATCCAGGTAAACGCCCCATGAAACAGGTCCTCCGTGGCCCTGCTCAAAACTCTTAAGT
Source organism: Culex quinquefasciatus (assembly GCF_015732765.1). NCBI lineage: Eukaryota > Metazoa > Arthropoda > Insecta > Diptera > Culicidae > Culex > Culex quinquefasciatus. The sequence goes on from NC_051863.1 coordinate 60,376,975, forward strand.
TGAACGTGATTGAAGTCTTCAAGATGACGAGACACAACAAGGACATCAAGTATCGTGATCAACTGTACCTGGTTCATCTCGAGAAAGGATCGACAACGCCGTCTGAGCTGAAAGCAGTTCGGGCAATTTTCAACATCATCGTGACTTGGGAACGTTATCGTCCAGTGCACCGTGACGTGACACAATGTTCGAATTGCTTGCAGTTTGGACATGGTGCAAGGAACTGTTTCATCAAGAGTCGTTGTGTAACCTGCGGAGGTGAGCACAAAACTCAAGCTTGCAACACAATCAACGAGAACATCGAAGCGAAATGCTTCAATTGCGGCGGCGACCATTCTACCAAGAATCGAAGCTGCCCAAAACGTGCTGAGTTTGTAAAAATTCGGCAGCAAGCGACGACGAGGCACCAACCAAATCGTCGCAAAACACCACCAACTTTCACGGACGTGGATTTTCCTGCTTTGGCGTCACCTGGAGCGGGATCTGTTCGAGTGGTTCCAAATCTGCATCCATTGCCGTTGAATCAGCGGCAAAGAGTTGCAGAGCATACAACACCTCCAGGCTTCGGTCAGCAACCGAGGGAAAACCACAAACATCAACGGGTGAAGGCAGTAGTGACCTGTTTTCACCACAAGAACTTCTGAACATTTTCATCGAGATGACAACAACTTTGCGTGGGTGCAAAACTCGCCAGGAACAAGTAAGAACTCTTGGAGCATTCATCTTAAAATACAGTTCGTAGTTTACTCGTTCTAGTGATTTTGAATATTTCAATGGATTTATTTTTTTAGTTTTAGGTTAGGATTAGCTGTTAAAGTGATTTTTTTTCTTTTTCCCAAATGTATTCAATTCAATGCAATAATGTAAAACAATTTGAAGCAAATAAATAAATGTGATCAGTTAACAATAAAACGAAAAATACAACAAAGATGAAGAGCATTAGGCCATACCACTTAGCATGTAAAAGAAATGTAATTATTATAAGAATGTTCAATAAAGACATATTTAATTTCAAAAAAAAAGTGACTTCCTCCAAAAATTTCTGGATTTATTTCCCATTCAAAGGACGAACACCGCCTACTGAGTTTTTTATGATTCTAATAAAATTATTTCAATATTGCGCAATTCCCACTAACTTGGACTTCGCACTAATTTATTGCTATCGATCGCACTATTGCGACTTGTCAAACTGGCTTGGAAAATTTCAAATTTCCTAGAAAATGATCAAAGCGAGCCGAGGTTACCCGCTTGTTTTTCAGCTGTCAATCGCAATTTTGAAGTGCGGAAGTCTAGTTTGGTGGAAAATGCGACTGGAAATGTAAATAAACAACCGCTGGTTGCCAATTTTTTCAAACCCCTTGTTGCCAAAAGTGCGAGAGAAAAGTGTGGGCCAAATCCAAGTTACAGTGCAAGGATCAATAAATTTCATCAACATTTTATATACATTTTATGTTTTAGAAAAATGTTTTCATGCTTTAAAATATCATAGTAGGCAGTGTTCATCGTGTTGTTCGTTTCATGACAAATTGTACGAAGAAATGATTTTATTTGGTCGTTTCCAGCTTGGATGTTGGGTTTTTTTTTTATTTTTTTTAAAGAATGCTAGAAATCTGATAAGTTTGGGTTAGAAACTTTTAATACGAGATCAAATATGTTATTTAGAGTCACTTGAGGAACATTCATAAGAAATTTGATGCATATGAACATGAACCCATCGATTTCCATAGACTTTTCTGAAGAAAAATCCTATAAAATCGAAAAAAATCTTCAAAAAAAAGGTGCTCTATAGACCCCCGACGAAATGTTTCGCCGGACCAAGCAAAATGTCGGGAAAGAGTCCTTTTTTCATGATGCCAAATATCAGACTTGCCGAATTTTTATCTTAATGTTCTCGGAAAAATACACCCAAAAATATTTCCACCTTGTTTACAAGCTTGGGAGTTAGGGGATTAATCCAATTTTGGCAACACTAAAATTTATTATGATATTGCCTCGTAAAACTTTCAAAATAAATTTATTAATTATCACTTATTTTTTAAGGCTAATAATATCTTTTATCGTAAATCAATCAATTTTTGAAAGTCGAAAAATCATCTATTTCGCCGATTTATGAATATTCCCTTATTCTACCCCTGTCATTATGAAGAGTTCACGATGTATACACAAATATTAGTAGTTTTTTCTTCAAAATACACTTTTGAAGATTTTGTCAACATAAAAATCGACGTGATTCGACGTGTTGCCAAAAACGGGGAAAAAAACAATTCAAGTAGGGGAACTATACCCTTTCTCAGCCTATTTCTATTATCGGCCTATCAGCACTTTGATCATGAATTACAGCTTAAATAATGTGTTTTTGACTGTTTCAAAGTAATAAATAGCTCAAATAAAAGTGAGCAAGCAACTCTTCAGTGTTGATACATCTTAAAATGTTGATTTAATAGATGAAAAGGGCAAAAGTGATGAGAATTGGTCGAACGGCTTAGTGTGATTAAAATGGGTATATTTCCCCTATCAAAATTCTAGAGCTGATTACAAACAAACATGAATTTCACACAACCTTCACTAAATTACAAAACAAAACGCGAAACCATCACCCACCTCGGCTCAACTCCACGTGTCCGGCGTTATGGCAATGAACTTGGAGTTTGATCTTGTAGCAACTTTGATGCGACGATGACGCTGCTTTATCACCTGTAGTCATGCGTCGGTTCTGCCCGGCTGGTAATTTATCTTCTCTCTTGTGTCTAAATCAGGTGCCAACTAAACTTATACAATAAACTGAACAGGCAGAATGGCAGACACTTCGCACTCGACGATAAGAGATAAGTACACAATTATTCAAGAGTCAGGGGGATTTTATCTCTGAATGACACTTGTTCTTTTTGGGGAAATTTTTGGCACAAACTCAAACAGATTTCCGACACTTTTCTTCTTTGCCTCGGCAACTTATTAAATCTTGCGAGAACTCGGCGTATATTTCGACACTACTAAGATGATTTCCTCGCGGTATACGCAAACACCAGAAGTAAAAAAAGAAACAAACACCAAATCCGCGCAGACGATGATGCGCGAGCTGCTTTCGTAGATTTGCGCGCGTTTTCCGTGGCCGCAACCGAGCAACTGAACGCGAACGAATGTTGCGCGCAAAGCCCAATTCACCTGTTTCTGGCGCCACGGACCATGCTGCTGGTTGATGAGTGGGCGTCGCGACGCCGAGCGTCGATGTGGTTTGAAATGACGCGCCTAAGTGAGTGCTGCGTGAGTTGGGATTTTGCAGAGCTTAAGGCGAATTTTGAATTTCGTCAATGTCCTGAACAGGCATTAGCAGACGAGTGATAAGAAAAGTTTCATATTATTTATAAATCTTTGAATGAACTCATTAATTTCAGTAAAACCCTCGATAATAAAATAAAGGTTGAAAGTTAGACTATGTATTGCTTATAAATTTTAGATATTTTTTAATTTATTTTACTCGTTCAGTGACTCATTTGGTTATTTGTTACTAAGATCCCCTAGGGACCTACATAGGGAAATGAAATGTTCTGGGAGAAATTTCAAACACTCAAAGTCATTCAATTTTAAGGTTGAAAAACTTGTAGTTTTTCTTTGGTGCTGGCACTTTTCTTGTACCGAACAAGCACAAACATAACAAAAACTATCAGATTATTATCAACAAAAGTTTTACAATACTTTTGATTGTTATAAGTCTCGTTTTTTGCCAAAATGATTTTAAATTGATTCCATATAGGCTCTCTAAGATCCCCCTGTTACTTCATTCACCAACGTGCTATTCACAGACTGATGTCTTCTATTGAAATTCCTTTCTTTTAAGTTTCTTTCATGATTAAACAATTCAAGATGTATGCTATACATAGTATTTGCTACTCATGCTTTGTTTGTGTGATAACAAGTCTACGAATAGGCAAGAGACAATAAAGGGAGAGGAACTCAAACAGAGATAAAGAAATCACTTGCCAGATAATTTGAGTTGGAGTTTGGTTGGGAAACTGCAAATATCAATTTAAAATTGAAATTGTTTTGTTTTAGAGTGTTGTTTATTCGGGAAATGTCCGAAATTTTTAAGTGCAAAAAGTTGTTTTGTTATTTTGTTTAAAAAAAATATTTTAAAATTCGGAATTCAATCAAGCAAGTTTTTATTTTTTACTGGTTGCGTTTGGATTTTTTTTTCAATGCTGTAGTGATAAAAATCACCATCACAGTTTTTTGAGCATATTAAATCTATCTTCAAAAACTCTGTTTCTGAAAGCCTTGAATCGTGTTTGATTTATGAGTAAAGTTTATCAACCATTAAACTTTTTAAGCTATATTTAAAGAATGAACTTTAGTATTAAAGAAATAGTCTAGTGTAACGTCACAGTCTCACCTAAAGTGTTGCATCAATAAAAAAATATATAAAAGCTTTAAAATGCTCTATTTGTTAAAAATAAACATTACTTTATGTACCTAAATAGTTTACAACCAATTTTAAGGTTTTCAATTTTCAATATAAATTTTAATTTATAGCAATATTTTTTTTTTCAACAGTTCGTGCAAAACCAAAAAGTGCAAAGAGCTTCTTCCACTTCGAAGTATGTTACAGGGTTTATAGAAATCGACCTTCAAAGCTCAAAATTATTTTCAAGCTAAAATGTCAGAACTTCATGCTAGGGATTGTTGGCATTTGCAACCGTTTGAGTTTTAAGGGCGATGTCATAAATTCTGTGACATTCTTCAGAGACGACAAATCACTTTGCACTTTTTGGCAAAGTTGTTCCCTGGAATGATGTCCGGAAGATCATGATCATGAGGTATAAAGGAGAGGAATTTTCTGATCGATTTGGTGTCTTTGGCAAAGTTGTAGGATAGCCCTCATTTTTAAACTCGCGATATCTCGAAAACTATTGGTTTGATTATTAACTTTAAAAATGAAACTTTTGTGAAATATTCAATAGAAATAAATCCAAAATTTTTAAATCAAAAATATCATTTTGAAATTGCTTAAAATGTAGGCCTATTTTTATTTAAAAAAGCAACACATATCACAAAAGTTATTTTTTAACATTGCAATCGAACCATTAGTTTCCACGAAATCGCCAGTTGAAAAATCTAAAAAGTCTAAAATCAAAAATTGTAAGATTTTTCTTAATCTTTCAATAATATTTTTCGAATGAAAAGCAAGCCTTTCAAAAAAATTAAATGGCAAAAAACTTATGCAATTTAGGAAAAAAAAATCACCGTAAATTGCCTATAACTTGGAAACGGTGCACATTATCAAAAAATGAGTAAAGTAAAATTATTTTTGAATTTTTGTTCAAAATCACAATTTGTTCACAGATTTATATCTTCGGTAAAAGGTTTTTTTTTCTCGAAACACTGAGTTGATTTACAAGTGCCATGATGGCTCGAGACTGGATGCACCAAATTAGCTAAAATTTGGGTATAGACTCTCAATACATATTCCGTATGCATGACGAAGCCCGATTTTGTTTTTTAATGTTCAAAAATCAACAACCCCCCCCCCCCTCCCCCTTCAAAAACAGTTCTAAAAATCAGGGTGCAAAAAATATTTTTTCAAAAAACTTCAAAATTTTAAAGAAAATAAAACCAACTGAAAACAATAAGAATACCATTTTTTGCATGTCTGAATCGATAAAAAATATTTTTATTTTTATGTGGAATATCAATGTACAGGACCGTTTTTTTTTCGGCGAGGATATTGGGATATTTTGAAAACTAATAATTGCAAAACAACTAGACAGGTGTAAAATGCACTTTAAAACCCTTTTTTCATTCAAATGTGGAGACCCGCCCCCCCCCCCCCCCCTCGGCCCCAACCGGAGTCGAGGGACATCACCTTCAAAAAATATTTTGCAATTGAAACGGCCTAAATATCAAAAAAAAATATATAAATACGCAAAGTAATTTCATCTTCATCTTCATCCATAACGGAAATTACCTGGACAAAAATCCCGAGATTTCCCCTGAATCGGGAATTCTCGAATCCCGGGATTTTTGATATTTTGTCCCGGGAATTCCCGAAATTGAAAAAAAAATCATTTTTTGGTTTGGAAACTCAGATTTGGTTGTAGAAATAGATCAACAGTTGAATACTTAGTAATCGATAACAACTTTAAAGCATTAGCAAATCTGTATTCGACATATATCAACATGTAGTTGGCTTATAAGGACAAATTATTAAAATTTTAGTTGACGGATACGCAAAATGCCTAGGGCTTTAAATGTTTTTCATTAAATTTTATTTATTTTTTTAATATTTACGTTTAATGATGATTTTAAACTTAAAAAGTCATATTTAATTATTTTCATCGGACATCGGCAGACATCATAATGCTCTGATATTTTTTTAATTACCAAACCAATTAGCACACCAATTTTCAATTTTATTACTCTAAAATGTCCTGTACCTATTCAGACTGCAGTCCCGATTCCCCCAGTTGGCGGTAGTGACTCAAAGATAGTTTGTAAAATATGTTTTATATAAAACATGAAATTCTAAACTTTCTAAAATTTTACATTGGATGGTTTCATTTTATTTGATTTCGTTTCTTGTTTTTTTTTTACAGTTTCAATGAAATTTCGACTACAAAACATTTCATATAAAAAAAGAAATATATTAATAAGAATTTTATGATTATTAACATGAAATAATTTGAATCACATTGGATTAAAAATTATGATTCATTAAAAATCCAAAGCATAACAAAGAACAAAAAAACATTTTTTCAATATTTTTAAATTAACCAAAAACTGCTGTTCTTGTTCAGATTGAAGTAAAGATTATCACCAATTATAACAGTATTGAGCTTCTATGAACAAATTTAATGAAAACACAGATTTTATGACGGTTTAAAAAATTTCCCGGGATCCCGGGAACTCCCGGGGCTTGGAAAATATTTTTCCCGTTTCCCGGGAAATTCAAAACCCAGGAAAATTGGACGCCCTAGTCAGCAAAAAATATTGAGGCGATTTGTTCAAAGCAGTGTTGAGATACCGTGGCACACGTTTTTTTTTCTTTAAATTGCTAACTTCAAATGCATAATAGCTATATTTCGACAGTGACAAAACCAAATGTAACCCCTTCAAGCAAATAAAAAAATCGAAAAACTCTAAAGTATTACTTCAAAATATACTTTTCAATTCATTCTTTAAAATAAATAAAATCAGTCACTGAGTTTTTTTGTTTAGCGAAAATCACTGATAATGTGAATCTAACATGAAAGGAACGCCAACCCAAAGCCAATGTTTGGCCTGATCAGAACTCTTTTGATTCATGTCGTGCTGAATTCATGGATAAATGAAGGCAGAAGGTGTTAGATGTTCGGATTATTGAATTTGTATTGTGTTAAGTTTATATACTTGTATTTATTCTTTAGTATTTACCATCAAAACTTTTTTATATGTGTTTTGATTGTACAGAGATATGATATTTAGTTATTTTATTATAAAAAATCAACAAAAGATACCCGAATAATAATAAATAAAATAAAACAAATGCTTGCAATAATATATCACATGAAAATGACCTTAAATCTACACTATAATAACCTCACAATGACTAGAAAAATTCACTCTAGTGGAGCAAAACTCCTGACTGATCTAAGACTGGCTGATCTTGCTCTTAGCGACTGCTTATTCTTCTGCTTCTTCTTCTCCTTCAATATGGCGGAAAGGTCCAGCCGGGCGCTGGACAACTTTCGAACGGTTCCGTTCAAATGAGGTGTGGCGGCGGGCCACAGCCCATGCTCTCCGAGGAGGAACCCAGCGCCAGCGAGGTTAGAATCGTGCGTCGGCCCGGATGGACGCCCAGATTTTCCCAGTTGATCCAGGACAGGCGGGCGGTTAGATCTGAAGATTAGGAATCGAAATTAATAACTTGTATTGTGAATAGAATTGATTGTAGAACCTACCACTCGTGTTCCAGTGGGCACGATCTGCTTTGATCTCACCCCGGAGACACTTTTCGACGTAGGTCAGGGGGTCGTAATCCGCCTCGAGGACTTCCCGGAGCAGGGCAATGTAGGCGATGGCCAGCCGCAGGGTGTCGATTTTTGAGAGGCGCTTTTCGTACGGGAAGGTGGGCACGTGGACGCGCAGTTCATCAAACGCTGAGTTTATGCTGCTGTGAAGAATTTAGAGAAAATTTGGGATTAAAATCTGTTTCTAATTGAATGAAAATTGTGAAATGGTTATCCCTTAGCTAACCGAGTCACGTTCAAAGGGATGTAATATTTACCTAAGTGAATCCCTGGTAGAGTTTTTTCTAGACAAAGATATCGAGTAAAAAAAGGTAAATTTTGATTTTATAGTAAAAATTCCAACAAATTCTGCTCCAAAACGAACAGACTAAAAGTTAGCCAAGGGATATAAAACTTTGTTAAGAAATGTAAGAAAAATTAACCTTACCCATTTGGTGCGGATCGCATGACGCGTTTGCGCTCTCGGACGTTGGACGTCGGCTGACGTTGGATTTTGTACGGGGCCGTGTTGTACGGATGGCTGCCGATGGACGTGGACATCGACGGGCTGACCGAGTTGGGCGAGTCCAGACAGTCTGGTGGAGGATGAAGAGGGGAAATTAGCAAGATTTCAATAAATTTTGAATAGTTTTTTGAAGAAAAATCAAAGTGTCTCATTGTTTCCTATGACCGTAAAAGAATGGGGAGCAATGAGGCAGCTCTGGGTTCTGGAAATAGGGTATTTGTTCCTATTTTGGGCCTACTAAGCCGAGCGCACTTTTTATTTGATGTATTCTCAAAGGCTGCTATAGGCATCCTTGCTTTTATTGCATGAATAAGTTGGTTTTTAATGATAATGCTCTTAATCACATTTTGACGAAAATACTTTATATTTCTGTACAAGCCCGAGAAACTGAAACATTGTTTGTCCCTATTTTGGAGATATTGCTTCTAGCATACGACCTTCTTTGTGCATATTTGCGGCCTACCTTCTGAATGGTTGAAATCTCGAAGCACGTGGCGAACTTTTTTGATGTACGGTCCAGCCCCAGCTCGTACAGTACAGCCGCACAAATTCGGTCGACAAACATGTTCAATCATTGTGATGTTTTAAGCCACAAATCAACATTAAAACGATTGATTTCACTTGCATTACGTGCATAATTAGCTTGAACATGACTTATATCATTCTTTCCGAGTTTTAAACATAATTAAACATTTGTTGCCTAGCCAAACAACAAGCCCGTAATATGCAAGAAAGACTGTAACTTGTGAAAAGCGCACACACACTGTCACAATTTGTAGAAGTGTCAAATGGACTGAATATAGAGTCATTCTCTCCTAAATGGACGAAGTTACTAATCAGTTATTTTATTGATTTGGTGGCAGTTTGGTGATTGTTTTTTTCAACGGGATTGTGCAACCCACCAAAAAAAACATATTGCCGGTGGTTGGAAATTCGGGGGACGGCTCTCATTCGTGTGCTGAGCGATGAAAGCTGGGCGCTGAGTGTCAACAAGCTGTAAGCAAAAGTGGTGAAAATTTTGGCCCTAATGGGCAATTAGCGATTTGACAAGAAAAAAGTGAAGAGCGCTATTTTATTGCTAAATTTCTAATTTAGAAGGAAAAAGTAAATTATTCTTGCCACCAAAATGAAGATAATGACTGCAAGTATCATTTTCAAGTGGCAGATTCCTGCCAGATTTGGTGAAATGCTCATTTCGTTGAATTATGTTTGGTAGACCAGAAATAGGTACTAGGCCCAAAATAGGGACAAATACCATATTCTAAAATTTTGTTAAATCTAATGAAAGAGCATTGTAGCCTAACTGAAATGACAAAAAATAGAAATATTAGTTTCGTTGTTAATGCCAGCCTAGGAACGAAAATATTTTTTTTTTTGTCATTATTTAATTTTACAACCCAACCCAACCTTTTGGAAACAAATATTTTCATAAATTCATGGATACTTTGCAAATTTTCCGTAGAAATTTAGATTTTTTTTTTATTTTTAGGAATCAAACCGAAAAACAATAAAGGTAAGATCAAGATTGTCCGTCAGGACTGAACGCAAACGCAAAATTTTGTGCCTGTCATCATAGCCTGCCAGTCATCGACCATTGAACAAAGCAACCCCTGCAGATTGTTCGACTGACAGTTGATGGAAAAATCGAACTGGCACAGCGTTCTGCGTTCACCACTGCGTCGAACGGACAATCTTGCTCTTAGCTTAACACTCCATCGCATTACCTGACGGAGATTCTTTTTTTTTTCAAAAAATACTTCGTCAACAAACCATAATCTCAAGTACCAATGAATTCTCGCTTGCTTTTTCAAAAGATCTTAAGTACATAGGGAACCAATGGCGCCCATCAGTCAATTCAACTTAATCAAAAGTGTCTCATTTTTGCCTACTCTACCCTACCTATTTTACATAGTTTACAATCAATTGTATCTTCAACTGGGGCAAATCGGGACTACAGCCTGAATAGGAACAGCAGTTTTTAGAGCACTAAAAAGCTTGAAATTTGGAAAACGTTGTTTATTGTTTGTTGTCTGTCCTATCCGAAACTAATCAAAAATATTAAAATATTGTGCATTAATAAAGCTAAAACTGCTGTCCCGTTTCGTCTCAGATGACAATACATGTTTTTTCAGCCTTTAACTTAAGTTCAGTTAACAAAGAAATGGAATTGCATTTCCTTTTTTATTTTGCATCTAGCATTTTAATCAATGCAATTTTTTTTCATGTTTTTATCTCTTACCTTAAGGAGTTACATACATGTAAATCGACAAAAACGTCAGAGGTTGGTGTAAGCGCACACTTTTTTAAATCTGTTACCATGGCATTAGATTATACATTTTTATCTATTATCAAAACCAATTTGAAGACATTTGGTTGTATCATTGCCGAGATATAGCTATTTAAATTCAGTAGTTTCAATAAACGAGTTCCACGATATCTTAAAAAAATGATAAAAATATTTGTGTGTTTTTCATATACAAATTGTTAGTTTTTGATTTATGTATTTTTCAAAAAAGCAAAATTTCAAAATCGAGCTTCGTCATGCACTCGTGATATGTCTTGAGAGTCTTCACCCCAAATTTTAGCCAATTTAGTCCATCCCATCTCGAGATATCGTGGAACCCGTAAATCAACTCGGTGCACCGTCAACACTCTAAATTGCGGCAAATGGCGACAAGGGTCCATTTTACCCCGTTTACTCTCTCTTGAGATGTTTTTCGTGAATATCTTGAACGTACTACTACAGTAACATTCTTGTAAACTGTATTGGAAAACACGACACGTTTAAAATATTGACTAAAAACACATGAAATGGGCCAAATAGGCCCTTGTCACCATTTGCCGCTAATTAGAGTGTTCTCAATCGATTCCTCGTGATTTTCTGCATAAAATAACATTTATTTAAAGTTTGGTAAACCACGGCAATTCAAGATATTAAAGAAAATACATAAAATGGGGTAAATGGGACAAAACGAGCCTTTGCCGTCGTTTTCCGTTTATGAGAACACCACCAATCGATTCCTCGTGATTTTCTACATAAAATAATATACGTTGAAACTGTAAGAAATAATGTAATTTCAAGGTATTTTCGAAAAACACATTAGAAAGGGGTTAAATGGGGCAAAATGGTCCCTTGCCGTCATTTGCCATCAATGAGAGTGTCACCAATCGATGATTTTCGTGATTTTTTACATAAAATAGTATACTTTCAAAATGTAAAAACAATGGCAATTAAAGATATTCGCGAAAAACACATAAAATGGGGTAACTGGGGCAAAATGGGCCCATGCTGGCATTTGCCGCCAATGCAAATGTGGAAAATCGATTCCTCGCGATTTGCTACATAAAATAACATACTTTAAAACTGCAGGAAACTACAGTAATTCAATATATTAATGAAAAACACATAAATAAGGGGTAAATGGGGCAAAATGGGCCCTTGCCGCCATTTTTTAACTAATAATAATAATAATAACGTTTATTTCATCAATTATTTCGTACCGCAATTACTTCCCTAATGAACAGAGTTGTTCCTTTAAAGGGTTGTAATCTTAGTTACTGGTAACAAATTACTGGTAAATCAATGCAAAAGATAATTATTAACATTACTTCTAATGTAAGCAGTAAGCTTACTTTGCCGTTATTGAGAGTGTCACCAATCGATTTATCGTGATTTTTTACACAAAATCAGATACTTTAGAAGTGCGGCAAACGACAGTTTAAGATATTCGAGAAAACACCCTAAAAAGGCAAAATGGGGTAAAATGGACCACTTCTCGTCATTTGCCGCTAATGAGAGTACCACCAATCGATTTCTCGTAATTGTTTTTACATTAAAAATCATACTTTTGATAGGCGTTTCTGCCTGACGGCATCAAAAGATCCGTTTTTTCACCCGTTTTTGCCCACTGTGGCGGTGTTTCGAGAAAACGCTCAGAAAGTTGGACAGTCCGCTTTGCGCACGGCAAAATGTTGAGCTTAAAATAGTCTCTAACTCAGTTTAATCATCATATAATATCTTCATGAAACTTTCAGGACTGATTAAAAATCTGTTTAGTGGATTCAATAAATTTTCTATAATATGTAATTTTGTGATTTTCTACATGTATGTAACTTCTTAAATTTTTTTTCCAAGAAACAGGGACAACAAAATTAAATTTGCATTGAAAAAAACTTTGAGAATCCACAGTAAACTAGTTAAAATAAATTGTAAAACATTTATTTGTGTTTTATTTAATAAAATTATACACTTTTAGGCCTTTTAAAAAAAAATATGAGAAGAAGTAAAACTTAAGAGAAATATTTTTTTTTAATTCAATGATATTTTCCTATTTTAAACAGTTCTAAAGTTTTTTAAAGGTTCTTTAAACATATGAAACACAAAAGTCTTTTTAAAAAAAACAGTAGGGTTGTATAACTGTAATAATAAATAATGCATTTTGGGATACTTTTTGAATAAGCCCCACTTCGAGTTCATTTTTAAATCAATAATTTAGTTTGCTGGATTTTTTACATTTTTTTGCATTAGATTTTCACCAAACCAATGATTGCTACACGATGTTAACATTGTTTTATAAATTTGATAATGATTCTATATCTCCGTTGATTCCAATAAGAATTTAGTGATACAATTAAACAAAAATCCCGTTTTCTTTACTTTTGGATTTTATATCTTTTATAACTGTAATAACTAATAATTATGCATTCAGTATATTAAAGATTCCTTTTTTAAAAATGAGATTTGAAAAAAAAAACAAATATTCAAACTACTCACCGGTGTGATGCAAATACTGGTGCTGAATCTGCCGCAGGCTGTTGGTGTTCAGCCGCAGATTCGTCCCGGAAGTGGCACTGGTTGCCGTCGCCACCGCGCCCAGCTGGTGGTTGGCGTAGACACACGACGGCAGATCCGACATGAGATCCTCGTCAAAGTTGTGGAAATTCATTCCACTGTTGTACGGAACGGTATCCATCATGGTCATCATCGTGATTCCGGCCCAACGAATGCAAGAAATGGGTTGAATAAATTGAATTTAATTTAATTAATTATTCCTCGCCGAGAGACACTTTGCACTTAGTTTTTTTTTCTCTAGAAACACTGATTGAGTGATTTATCGTGCTTTTTTTAGGGTACTGTTGTTTCAATAACTGGTCTGATTAACATAGAACACAAATCACAGGTGGACACTTGAAATCACGACAAAATAATTCAATTTCTAAAGGCACCTCAGTGGGGGAGATGACGACGAATCCGGCAGCTGACTGCGACAAATCTTATCCATCCTATGCAAATGAAGATCCAGATTGCTCACAAACCACCAACTAACTCTTACTAACTGCACCCCTTTTTCCCCTAAACCAATTCAATTAACTCTGATGATGACCGAACTCCGGAAGCTGGCGAAATAACTGAATGTCCGGGCGAGGGTGCGAGCTGGTTTTATAGGATTTGCAGCATCCGAAAAAGGAAAGCATAAATTTCCCAACATTGAAATTGATCAGCCAAAGGTGAGAGCTGCGCATGAGCATAGAATCATAAGCCACTCCCCTCCTCGGGAGGAAAGAGAAATGGTGGAACAATATGGTACGACATAAATGGCTGCCATCGTGTTCTCGGGAGGGTGCAGGCTCAATTTGATTTTGAAGATAATTTCGATATTTGTTTAACTTTTATGCCAAGTTGAAATATTTTTTTTTCTCTTAAAATTGTTCAAGCAGTGTTTCTCAACCGGTGAGGAATTCCCCTCTGGGGGGAATGGGGATGCAATAGAAATGGAATGCTTTTTAACAACGAGCTTGCAAAAATAATCCATGTCTAGAACATTCAATCAATCTATCGAATTGGAAAGAATATTAGAACTTTTAAAATAAAAGTCCTTTGGGTTTTTATACCTTTTCAAACATTAGCTGTTTTTACAAAATAGAATGGGTTTGTAAACACATTCAATTCAATTCAATTCAGTTTTATTGGTGAATAATCATGATACAATGAGTTATTTTGGAGTGCATAACAGAGTTTTGGAGTTCCTTTCAGCTGTGTGTTGCATCATAATCCATTTTGGAACAATTATTTCTTTAACTAAGACACTAGCAAGAGTAAGAAAAATTCAAATTCAAGAAGATGTTGAAGATAACTGAACTGCACTTATTGCTTAAAATTGGAATATTTTTTCAAAATCATAAATATAACCAGTTAATTTAAGTTTGCTCAAATTATACTTTTTTTATAAACTTTTCAAACGTTTCTTTCACATCCAGATTATTTTAACTATATGTGAAAAAATCGCTCTGAAGTTTTATTAATTTTGAACTACATTGTGAAGTTTATTTCACAAACTGCATATTTATATCTTTTGCAAGATTTTTGTTTTTTTTTTATTGAAACTTCAGTCTTATGATAACAATTTAATCTTAAATTATGAAATTTGTTCCAAATTTAAGGGGGGAATGGAGTTCATGAAAATTAGCCAAGGGGGGAATGAGACGAAAAAGGTTGAGAAACACTGAACTAGGGGAACAGCATCTAAATCCATCGTGCCTCTATAGTGTTGCATATCAGCACTTTGACGTTCAATTATATTTGAGCAGTTCTCTCAGATTTCGGTCATTCGATTTTTTTTTTTGTATTTTTTAATCCGACCGAAACTTCTATGGTGCCTTCGGTATGCCCAAATAAGCCATTTTGCATCATTAGTTTGTCCATAAAAATTTGGCAGCTGTTCATACAAAAATGATAAATGAAAATTCAAAAATCTGTATCTTTTGAAGGAATTTTCTGATCGATTTGGTGTCTTCGGCAAAATTGTAGGTATGGATGAGGACTACACTAGAAAAAAATGATTCACGGTAAAAAAATTGGTGATTGTTTATTAAACTTTTTGTCACTAAAACTTGATTTGCAAAAAAAAAACACTATTTTTAATTTTTTTTTTTTTTTTTCATTTTTTGATATGTTTTACAGGACATAAAAAGCCAACTTTTTAGAAATTTCCAGGTTGTGCAAAAAATCTTTGACCGAGTTATGAATCTCTGAATCAATACTGATTTTTTCAAAAAATCGATTTATTGGTCGCAAAAATTTTTCAACTTCATTTTTCGAAAAATCAAATTTGCAATTAAAAAGTACTTTAGTGAAATTTTGATAAAATGCACAATTTTCAAGTTAAGGCCATTTTTAAGTAACTTTTTTGAAAATAGTCACACTTTTTCATTTTTAAAAAATTAGTGCACATGTTTGCCCAGCTTTGAAAAAAAAAATTTTAAAAGCTGAGAAAATTTTCTATATTCAGCAATTCCCCACGAAAACAGAATGATTCGAACACAAAAATTCTTCGATCGGGCTCAAAATTTTTCTGGGGGTTCCTTGGCCGAAATAATTAGACCCGTATTTTTTTTTTGTTTGGCCATTAGGGTGACCTACATTATGTTAGGATGGTCCGAAAAATGATAATTTTCGTCGATATTCGCCAAAACCACATTTGAAAAAATCATATCTCCGCGCCATTTCATCCGATTTTAGCTGTCCTAGGCGCAAAAGAAAGGTGATTAGTTTGGCTATTTGGGAAAAAATAGTAAGAAGTTTTAAAAATCTAGCTTAACATTTGAAAAGGTCCTATGAAAACTTAAAATGCTGTTTCGAAGGTCTCGGGAACAAAGAGCCTATGTCTGAAATTTTCTGCTAACCGTCATAGCATACTAAGGACAATGCGTACATTTGAAGGGTGAATCGTTTATTCTGGAGACACCGGACGTCGATCCAATGCGCACCTTGGAGACAGAATGGACAACTCTAATACCTTCTGGAATTTGTTCCTTGGACCATCCCCTACACACCTATCTTTATTCCGAGTGAATCCATGTTGTCCCCAGACCTGTAGGAACGATTGAACGAAAAGCATAAAAATCTTATAGTAATTTACATGTAAACTTTGAACCGCTGGGGACAGGCCAATTCTCAACCAAATGGGCTGATATTTGGCATGAGAGTCCCTATGGGTATCCTCTACTAGGGGAACCTCGGTTTGCCTGATTCTGAGAACATTTTTGTTTGGATGAAACACCCTAACATATATAAAAAAAAATAAATAAAAATATGGTTTTTTTGCAAATCAAGTTTTAGTGACAAAAAGTTAAATTAAAAATCACCCATTTTTTTACCGTGTATCATTTTCTTCAGTGTAGTCCATTTCCATACCTACAATTTTCCCGAAGACACCAAATCGGTCAAAATTCGTTCAAAAGATGCAGATTTTTGAATTTTCATATATCATTTTTGTATGGACAGCTGCCAAATTTGTATGGAAAATTATATGGACAAACTAATGATGCAAAATGGCTTCTTTGGGCATACCGAAGGCACCAAAAATGTTTCAGTCGGATTAAAAAATACAAAAAAATCGAATGACCGCAATCTCAGAGAACTACTGTAAAAACATGAAAAATTAGAAAGATTACATGTGGGTCATTCCATCTGAAGCGGAACAGCATTTGAAAATTACCCTCTCCGATCCTGCTCAAATTTGGCACAGCTGTTGATACTATCAAAACATGCAAGAATCCCGAATTTCATCCAAATCGGACCACCCCCTCCATTTTTGTACCTCCCCAAAAAATCGACTTTTTGGCGATTTTTGGCCAAACCTCCTACACTCATCCCTCATATTCGGAACAGTTTCCAGATCGGCCAATGTTCAATAAATCATATAAAATCGATAATTGAACATAATGATTTGCTTTTACCTTCATGTGAAAGCTTTTCTTGCGATCTTTCGTTTGATGTATAGACCGGCTGTACATTTTTACGATTTATATCATGTTTTCGAAGAAAAACATTGACCATTGAAATCCACAAATTCGGAACACTTTTTTCTTCCGATGTAAACAAAACTTTTTTTTTTTCTCCAGGTGTACATATTTTTTGCAAAATAATGACTTTGCACTCTGAAACCAATAGAACTCATGGTTAGTGTTGTTTTATGAATGGTCTGATAACTTTTTTGTGAAAATATCAGTTAAATTCAGGTGTTAAATCAGTTAAATTCAGGTGGGAGACACAATAACATCCCACAATCATGGAACGGGCAATTTGGAGGCAGTATTTTGCTGCTCGGGATAAAATAGTCTTGAAATGCAGTTTTTGTTTGAAAAGTATTACTTTTACTGGTGAAATAGCAAGAGAATGTCCAAATAAAGGCCTTAAAAATAGCAGGGTCAGCAGAAAAGTTGCATTTTGCATTCTATTGACAAATTACCACAAAAGTGTTCCGAATTTGTGGGTGTTCCGAATATGTGGGATGACTGTAGTTTCAAACGGCGATAGCTCAGGAACCACAAATGTCAGAAGGTCGGTCTTAGACTCAATTTTGAAGGAAATTGGACGTAGAATCCATTTCCGTGATCAAAATGTTGATTAATTTATTTTTTCTACCTGTATTGCGCAATTGAAAACTTTAAACGGCCGTATCTCAAAACACCCCAACTTATTTTTTTTATTTGACCTCACCATCATGCTCCCCGGCCAATTTTACATAAGTATCACCTATCGACAGAAATGAATATGTTTCGTTCCAGAGATATCGAATTTTAAAGTTTTGTGTTTTCGAGATTACCTGCATCAGCTTCATTCGCCGCATCTGCTAGAAGCACACAGGCGGGCTGATCAATAACTGCTACCTGGCCATTTATTGAAATAATATTTCATCATAAATAATCTTCATCAAATTGAGCAAAAATTAACTGTATAATACTGTAGGAAACTGAAGTTTAATCGCAAATGTTTATCTGCTCAAAAAATTATTGAAGTGAATTTCTGTGTTAACCCACTGGACAGAGCAATGACGACACACAGTAAAGGGCAGAATTGGATTCCGACGGAGCGAGAGGAAAATGCAATTCTCGGATTAGTTTTCAAAAAGCCGTAAGAGCCATTGTTAAACAAAGTCCTTTTGCATCGGTATTCGACCTACTTACGAAAAACCAATATCAAAATGCTCGAGATTGTTCATCTACACGTCCTTCAAGTGCCCCAAACTTAAAATAAATGAAATTTTGTTTCATTTTCTAGAAAAACGAAAATTAGTGTCAGAGGTCACAATGGCTCTTACGGCTTTTTAAAAACTCACCCGAGAATTAATCTTGTTAGTAGAGGCACGCTGGAATTAGATGCTGTTCCCCTAACACTGAAAAATAAGTGCACGATACATTATTGAGTAAAAATATGAATTAAAATGAATAAAATTTGTTGATACGTTGTACTCTAGTGAAGGACGATCACAAAGAGTAGGAAAAGGATTTCTGGAATGTATAAAACTGAAAAATGTAAGAAAATCACAAAGTTTGATCTGCTGCAAAGCGGCTAATTCTCCAAATTTAGTTGCGATGATTTCGACACCGTCCGAACAACAGTGTTTTTTTTTTCATCTATCATTCTTGGATTCTTGGAACACAATACGGCTGCTGTCCTCACGTATAAGGATTTTTTTAAATCAGAATTATGGTAAAGTGTCAATAATAAACTATAATAATAATAACAATAAAGCAGGTTTTGGGGTTTTTGCTGAATGGCACTATTTTGCTCCACTTCATTAATTTTTTTGAGCAGATAAACATTTGCGATTAAACTTCAGTTTCCTACAGTATTATACAGTTAATTTTTGCTCAATTTGATGAAGATTATTTATGATGAAATATTATTTCAATAAATGGCCAGGTAGCAGTTATTGATCAGCCCGCCTGTGTGCTTCTAGCAGATGCGGCGAATGAAGCTGATGCAGGTAATCTCGAAAGCACAAAACTTTAAAATTCGATATCTCTGGAACGAAACATATTCATTTCTGTCGATAGGTGATTCTTATGTAAAATTGGCCGGAGAACACGATGGTGAGGTCAAATAAAAAAAATAAGTTGGGGTGTTTTGAGATACGGCCGTTTAATGTTTTCAATTGCGCAATACAGGTAGAAAAATAAATTAATCAACATTATGATCACGGAAATGGATTCTACGTCCGATTTCCTTCAAAATTGAGTCCAAGAACGACCTTCTGAGATTTGTGGTTCCTGAGCTATCGCCGTTTGAAACTAGGAGGTTTGGCCAAAAATCGCCAAAAGTCGATTTTTGGGGAGGTACAAAAATGGAGGGGGTGGTCCGATTTGGATGAAATTCGGGATTCTTGCATGTTTTGATAGTATCAACAGCTCAGCCAAATTTGAGCAGGATCGGAGAGGGTAATTTTCAAATTTGCACTTTTTCGTGCACAGTTGAGATGGAATGACCCATGTAATGATAGGAGGTAGTCAAAGGGCAAATCTAAAGTTTTTTTTTTGAAAAGGTCCAATAAACCAAATTTCCAGTTTTTGCTTTTTGGGTGTTTTTGAAACCGCCTTGAGTCAGGGTTATTAAAATACACCCAAAAAGCAAAAACTCAAAATTTGGTTTAGGGACCATCCATAAACCACGTGGACACTTTAAGGGGGGGGAGGGGTATGGCGATTGTCCACGCTCCATATAAAAAAGTTTTTTTTTTGTATGGACAATTGTCCACGAGGGGGGGGGGGGGGTGGTTTGAGATTCCCGAAAAAGTGTCCACGTGGTTTGGGGATGGTCCCTTATTGGACCTTTTCAAAAAAAAAACTCCAGAAATTACTTCTGATATTGCTTCAATATGAAGCCAATATTGTGGATTTCAGAGATTTTTAGACAATCGTGCAAGTTGCAAAATGGCCCGCCTAAGTAAAATGCGCCAAAAACCATCTAAAAGCATACAAATTCATGAATTCAGTGTAGTAGGCTTATGCTTTGAAATGTTGCCTTCAATGTTGTATACTTGGTTGATGATTTTTGAATCACTGTAAAATAAATGTAAATAAATGACTACTTTTCCAGGATGCGGCGCAGAATAGTCCACCTTAGAAAACAAGCCATTTCGTTTAATACAACGTTGAAGGGAGATAAGAAATGACTTTGGGGACCTTTCTAACATAGTTTCCATGAAGTTAGACCACATTTATAAAAATAGTCGCTTACCAAAACAAACATTTTTGAAAGTAGTGTTAATATGTTGTATTAAGACATTATTTTGAAAAAATAAGCATCAAAACAAGTAAAAAATCAACGAATGTTGCATTAAACGTGATTTTTGAAGCTACCAGGAGTGAAGTAACGAGTAGGTATTACTTTTCGATTCGAAAAGAATAACTTAACAGCTCTTGCATCGCAAAATTCTCATTTTTCGATTCTGTTATTTTTGTTGGCTGTTCCGTCATTCAAGAATGTCAGTTTTACGACGAAAATGCTAAAAAAATGTTGTGTTCAACCTGTTTCAAAACTTGATTTTTCAACACTCGTATCCAACTCGGTAAACCCTCTTTCAAGAAAAGTAGGGTAGAGTAGTCATCAATGAGACACGGGGAACAATGATAAAGTGGCTCTCTAAAGTCGTAGTTTCAATCAATCAGACTCATATTTGGGGGAAAGGTGTGTCTACTAGATACACATCTGCCATAATAGTGGCTTTGGTCATGGACGCTCCCTTGAAAAGTCATTCATAAATGTTTGATTCTGGGATGTAGAAGTAAATTATGGACAAAAAATACTTTTTCGCTCGAAGGCTGCCATTTACACCAAAACTAATATTTCTTAAAATTTCTTTCGACGTTCTAAAGGGATTAATTTGGGCTACAATGTCCTTTCATTAGGTTTGGCCAAAATTAAGAATATACCCAGAATCCAGGGCTGTCTCATTGTTCCCCACTCATTTCAGCCCATGGGTAACAATGAGACACTTCGATTTTACTTCACTAAACGTTTCAAAATGTATGGAAATCTTTCAAAACATGAATTGAAAGTGATTTTTGGCTTATTTATAGAGTTTTTACCTCATTTAACCAAAAATACTAAGTTATTTGGTATAAATATATGGATTTTACAAAATTTAAATACTTTTAAGTATAACTTTTGTTAACTTAACTTTCATGTTGGCAAAATTGCTTTTAAATGTTCAAGGCAAGTCACCTGCTATGGAACAATACAAAAACATGATATTTTACTATAAAAGTATTGATTTTCATAGAGCGTCTCATTGTTCCCCAGCTGTATCATTGTTCCTGCCAAGTGCGTCTACAATGAGACAGTTGAATAACTCGGGCTGTAGATGTCGGATCGATCTCATATTTTGGTCAATGTTAGAACACATTAAAAGAAAGAAAATGTAACAAAAAGCTCATTAAAACATGCTCATGAAAAAAAAAATTGTTGAAAGTTGAAAACCAAAAGTGTCTCATTGATGACTATCCTACCCTACGACTCGTCATGATTTTGGTTACCAGATTATGTTTTGATGAAATGTGATATCAGTAAATAAACAACCAAATAACCATTTTGTTTAAGAAGTTTTTTTTATTGAATGATCTCGAATGAAGTTTTAAATAAGTTAATTTCGCGCCAAACGTAGCGGACCCTCACTAGAAACGGTGCGTTTCGTCAGTTCAGTTCGTTTTCTTGTTTATCCTACCCTACTCCCTCAGCGGGGGAGGTATTTACCAACTTGATCTTAACAGGGTTGAAACTAATGAAAAAAAAGATGCCTTACAGAGATATCGTTTGTACAACGATGGTGAAAATTACAATTAAGAGAAACAGAAATAACAGTTTTAATAAGAACAAACGAGTAAAGGGGGGGAAATAATAATAAACAGTTTTGTCGAGTGACGTTGGCCTATGAATGTAAGTTTAAAAAAATACTCCTGCTCGCTCCTTACGTACAGCAACCGAACAAAAAGGAAAACTAATTTACTTAGTTCTTGCTCTCATCCCTTTTTAAGTATTCGTTTTGCGTTTTTTTTTTCTTTGCACTAGCTAAGCCTAACCGTAACAACTAAATTTGAATATTTCTAGGCTGGGTTTTGTGAAACAATTCGCGACGACCACGACAAATCTACAACTTGCGCTTGCGTCCCCGCGCGGCCGGCTTCTTTTCCTCGGTGGTGGTGGTGCTGACCGTGGCGTCCTTGCCATCGTCGGACGCCTCGTCGCCACCGTTTACTGCCGCCTCCTTCGGGGCAGTTCCGTTTGTCTTGGTCGTGGACGAGGTTGCTTCCTCCTTCTTGGATTTGGCGACGGCGGCGGGTTTTGGGTCCGGGACGGGGGTGGCTTCCTTCGTCGGCGCTTCCTCCACGATGAACAAGCTGTGCTGGCCTCCGCTGGAGACCTTTAGGATGCGCTTGCCTTGGACCTGCTTGCTAGCAATTTGGACCGGCGTCTGTTCGTCTTCTTCGTTGCCCGTTCCGAGCTGCTGGTTCGAGCCCATGCCCCAGGCGTAGAGTTCTCCCTTGTCGGTGATGGCGAAGGAGGTGCTCTCGCCGCAGCAGATCTCGGTGACTTTTTTGTCTGCGAGGGCCGGGACGGGGGTTACGGTTTTGGCGTCCTCGGACACGTCGCCGAGGCCGAGTCGACCGTACTCTTTGCGGCCGATGACGTGCACCTTGTTGTCGGTTTTCAGGATCAGGGTGTGATGCTGGCCACCGTCGATGGTTTTGACGTCGGTGAAGCTGGTGAGTTCGGGCACGAATACTGGTTTGACGACGTTCTCGCTGGGGTTCGGGATGCCGAGCTGGCAGTAGTTGTTGAGGCCGAAGGCGAAGATCTTGGCCGTGTTGCGGTCCTTGAAGTAGGTGCAGTAGGTGGAGGCCCAGATGGCGTCCGCGAGAACCTTCTTGCCCTTGAGGGTGACGATGCCGGGCTGAAGGAGGTCGGTTTTGCCCCGGCGGGACTCACCGGAGGCGGCCCGGGTCGAAATGCGGCCGAGCTGGCCCTGCTCGGCGCAGCCCACGGTGTACACGTGGCCGTTCTCGGTGAGAATTACGAGGTGATCCCCGCCGGAAGCAATGTCCACCGATTTGACGCCCGGGATGACCTCGATCGGGAGCCGCTTGTTGCCCTCGAGCGTGAGGCCCATGTTGCCGTGCGAATCCTGTTTGGGGGGCGAGACAAAAAAGTAAGGCGCGTTAATTGTCGCGTTCCCAAACAGTCCCTGAGACTCCCCCCGGGGAAAACCACTCCACTCGAAACTCCCCGTCTTTGCAGACTGTGCAACTGTGTTGGAGGTAAGCTAGCGTTAGACTAGTCTGAATTGAGTTCTGCAGCGATCTCGGTTGGTCTTGGGGCGTTGGGGCCAACACCATCGGACCAAAGCCAAATCGCCACAGCTCGCAGATTGTACTGAAAATGCTAGCAATTCGCTTCTCAATTGAGGCGGACCGGGCCAAAGTCGTCCGATACACCATAATTCCAACAAGCTCATCTAAGGCGATGAATTGTTGATGGCGCCACGACGACCTTTGGACAGACCCGCTTCAAATCATGCCACGCACGTTTTCTGGTAGCGAAACCCCCCGAGTTCAAGAGGGGACCTTGCTGAGGCCTTTCCACATGCTTACTCTCAGACCTTCCCGAAGCAGACGTAATGAGTAACCGGGTACTCGTGTGGGTGCTCCAAGTGCGAGATTAACACTAGCTTGGGGACAGTTGGAATGGGTGGGGAGTTCTACTCGAGTTGTGGTTCTCCGGTGGGAAGCTCTTTCCCCAGAAACCCTAAACTTACATCTTGTCTTGAATGGTCTAACCTGAACTGATTCTCACAACTCAAAGTTCTAGCCTTTTATACCTCAAAAAAAAATAAAATAGGTAGTTGCAAGACGGGCAGATGCATCACAATTGCAACGCTAATTACGTTTCTTGCCTGGCGGCAACTTCAGCAAATCCCTAGCCAGGTAACGTCCCTTTTCTCTTCCCTTTAAACTTCTTCAGGTAACAAAGGACGACCCCAGACACAACAAGGAAGCCAATTTACGCTTCTTCCCCCTTATTTAAAGAAAACGAAAATTTTCGGCAGTTGCCAACTGCCTGGGAACAACAAACAAGGAAATGCAACAGCTGTTCAGAAAGAAAAAAAAAACCGTTAGCCTTACCCGGAACGATCCCCAAGCGTACACGCGGCCATCGTTCAGCAGACACGCGGAATGTGAATCACCGGCCGAAATTTTCAAACAAGGCGCCGGCAGCTCAATCCGGCGCGGTTCAAACTCCGAGCCCTCCTCGTCGGCGGTGGCCCGCCCCAGGGCGCCCTCGTCGTTGCATCCGAAGGAGTAAACTTCCCCCCGGCGGGTTAGGCACAGGTTGTGCATACCGCCCGCCGAGATGTCCACGATGTCGCGCAGGCTGGGGATGAGCGCCGGCCGCGTCTTTTCGAACACGTCCTCGCCGAGGCCGAGCTGGCCGACTTCGCCCTGGCCGCAGGACAGGACGTTGCCGGAGAGCGTGGGGAGGGCGGGCAGGGGGAGTTCGACTGGAAAAGGGGAGAGAGAAGAATGGTTAAATCAGTATGTTTTGTAACAGGTTACGATGCTTCAGTTGAATAGATAGGTAACATTTCAAAAGGGTCAAAAAAGGGCATTTAATATATAATAGTAGTTTATGCAACAAGTTGCAAAAAGAAGATTTTTTCAGCACGAGTCGTACATTTATCCAACGAGATTCACCGAGTTGGATAAATACGAAGAGTGCTGAAAAAATCAAGTTTTGCAACGAGTTCCATACAACATTTTTTGCAATTCCAAAAAACACACACTGAGTGAAATTTTATGTCAAATCTTCATGTATTTTGTCAATAAATCGTTTAAATCAAAAAAGTGTTGAAAAGTGTTACTTTTCGAAACAAGTGCTGAAAAGTTCAACTTTTCAGCACCCATTTAAGAGCTGAAAAGTAGAACTTTTCAGCATTTGTTTTGAAAAGTGTTGCTATTCGATTCTGTTATTTTTGGTACAGAAAAGTAGGCTATTTCGTCGTTCAAGAATAACAGGAAAAGTAAATAGTTTCACGACGGAATTGCAAAAATATATTTTTGCAATTCCACTGTGAAACTGTCAACTTTTCCTGCCCTTCTCGAGAAACGAAACGGCCTACTTTTCCCTACCAAAAATAACAGAATGGAAAATTAATACCTTTCAATAACAGTGCGGAAAAGTTCTACTTTTCAGCACTGAAATGGGTGCTGAAAAGTTGAACTTTTCAGCACTGGTATCGAAAAGTAACATTTTTCAATATTGTTTTGTTTTGAACGATGAATTTACTAAACACATGAATGTTTGACATAAAATTCCATTAAATAAGCGTTTTTTTTTCGGAATTGCAAAAAATGTTGTAAGCAACTCGTTGCAAAACTTGATTTTTTCAGCACTCGTCGTATTTATCCAACTCGGTAAACCTCGTTGGATAAATGTACAACTCGTGCTGAAAAAATCTTCTTTTTGCAACTTGTTGCATAAACTACTATTTTTTGTTTTAATTAAAGAGATTTTACACAGATGTTCATCTCTAACAGTTTTATTTTGAAAAAGATTTAATAAACCAAATTTTTAATCTTCCATTTTTATGTGTGTTCAACACTACTTAGGAATGCACAAATATTTCTGAAGAGGTGTTGATTGTAAGACAACTGTTTGGGTGTAAAATGAATTATTGCTTTTTTTTTTCATTAGAATGTTGAAACTTAAGCTACAATTTGATTTCTTTTCAGCAATCTATTTGCTTCGAATGAACAATAGAGATTTACTCAAATTCACTCCCTAGCGCAGTAAATCTTTCTGAGCCATCATGGAAAATGCCTTAGGTGGATTAACGCTTTGAATTACAAACATTTCTAAAGATTTATTTGAAAAGGCCACATACACATAAGAAACACCACAATTTGATGGTTCGTTGAAGTGGATTAAGTTTGAGCCCCGAGATGGAACATAGCACAAATGCCCTGGACACTACTTGCCCTCGGAGGTATTGCGCCACCACTCGCCTAGTTGGTGCATTCTTCCAATTTATATAGAACTTTTATAAAAAAAAATCAAATATGTTTCTAATTGCAGATAGTGCCGGATCCTCAAACTTTCTGGAGTAATATTTGAAAAAGCGCAAAAAACATTTTGACATTTTGAACTTTTTTGCAAATTTCCAGAAAACAGGCAACTATTTAACATAACTTACAGTGTTTAACAAATCGTGTTTCGTGAAAAAGTTAGCGTCAGTCCAGACTCGATTATCCAAAGTTTCGATAATCTGATGTGCAGGTATCCGAAGTTTTGTATCGGACTTCGGATAACCGAATCACAATTTTCGTATTTTGTAATTTTCGAGTTCTCCGACCCCATTTTAGTTAAATTTGATTAGTTGATTGCCAGTTAAATAACAAAACATTTTTTTACAATATTTCATCATCGCCATTTTGTCAGCCATCTTGGATTTAAAAATTCTAAATCAAAAAGCTCGATAATCATAAATAAGACAACGTGATTCGATTATCCGAAGTAAAATTGATCGTGATCTTCGAATAATCGAGTCTGTCATTATTAGTTTTTTTTTTTTTTTTTTTTCAAGTATCCTCCCTTTCCTGCAAAATTCTGTGAATTTCATTCCTTTTACATAGTCCTCTCTGCGGTAAACACAACGCAGTAGGGCTGGCCCCTTTAATTTTTGTAATACATTTTCGGGTGTTATAGAGTTATCAGTGCGATTTTTGGCTCGATCTCAAACCAAATGCTTTATTTCTCAAACACACATTTTCAAATAGCAAAAAAAAATGAAAAGACGAAAAATATAACCCCTTAAAATTTAGAAAAACAGTGCAAAAGGGCCGTTGTGGGTTTATAAACAAAGATTGATCCCTTTCATGCCAGATGTAAACATCCTCTAGCGTGAGCAGGACACACTCTTTGTTTACAAACCCTCAACTGCCCTTTTGCATCGTTTTGCTAGAAATGTTTCTAACTTAGAAACCAGGGCTCCGGCGATGGCCTGATATGAGCTACCGAACAACATTGGCAATATGGCGTCGTTTGTTTACAAAAATGAGATTGATCGTGGACGAACCGAAAAAAATACTTCTTACAAAACAGACAAAATTTTGTTAAATTCTAGACCAGAATTTGCTTTATTACTATTTTTCAATTTTAACCTCTTTTATCGCGATTCTGATCAAGATTGCACAGCAAATCATCGTGCCTTTAGTGTATCTTTAGTTTCCACATCGATTCGCTGTAGATTCGTGTTTAAATTTTGAAATTTAACATGAATTTAAATAAGTTGCAAAATTTCCAACTTCAGCCATGTACAACAATTTCCACATCACCCGTGCGGGAAACCGACAATGAGGCAATTGATGCGTTCCAAACTGTCAAAATTCCAAAGCGTCATTGCCAATCTTCGGTCCGCTGCTTTTGTTCGTGTTTGAAGTTTCGGGCCGGGACTCTGTTGGAAACGAAGCACTTTATCAAAAAATGTCTTTTTCGATTGCTGAAGCATAACCCACAACTTTGCCGAAGACACCAAATCGATCAGAAAATATCTTCGGCGTCATCCATAGAGTACGTCACGTTTAAGGGAGGAGGGAGTTTTAATTTTGTCCGATTTTAGCGTGACATCCCCGTAAAAATATTGTCAGTTCGAATTCGAAAGATTTTTAGCCATCTTAGGATACAGATTTACGAATATTCACATGCCCATTTTTTATGATGAGTCCGCAAAATTGTAAGGAGCAACGTTGTCAGTTTTTTTGGGATCTGTATTTTCTTGAAAATAAATCTGTATTTTATCTGTATTCGTGTATTCGAAGCCATAGAAGATATTTTAAAATTTTTAACAACAGATTAAAGCTTTTTAATCATATTAAAGCATAACTTAATTACTAAATTGTTGAAACTTTCAAATCTAACCATTTTGGGATCGAAAAATCTGTAAAATACAGATTTATCTATATATCTGGCATGGCTGGTAAGGAGCCTTGTATACAAAACCTAATTACCAAAAATGTAATTAAAAAAACGAAGAAAAGTCGATTCCTGAAAAATCTTTCGTCCGGAACAATTTGTTATTTATTTGAAGAAAAATTGCTTTTCATATTCATATGGCGTTTGAACTCGCAATCCAAAGCTTGCCGGCGTTCCTTTCGAGCTGGGACATTATAGGAAATTCTTATAAAAATCTACAACTAAATCCGATCCGTTTCTAGATATTGAGCAAGCTATTAATAATTATTGAGCTATTTGATATCATAAAAAAACGTAAAAAAAACCATAACTGATTCGAAAAAAAACCGTTACTTTTCCTTTGCGCGGAAACGCCGCTTCGAGATGTTACCCCCCTCAACTATTTTCCCAACGAAAAAATCAATCGAAATTAAACAAACTTCCATACTCACATTTGGTGGACGACGTCCTGGCGACTTTCGCAGCCGGCGCGTCACCGTTGGCCGGATTTTCCCGCTTCGGTCTGCCGCGGCCCATTTTTGGCGGCGTGGTTTCTACGGTGCGTGTGTGATGATGCTCCTCGGTCACCGGATGGCGAAATTCCACCTCCCACACAAAAAAAAAGTGAGGTTAGAACTTCAATGCAGCAAATGCGCCGCAAAACGGGTTACGGGAATGTCCGCAACATACAGCCACAATTGCACTGGGGGATTTTAGGCGGCGGGGGGCGGAACCGATGACCAACTTTGGTCACTGAGACGGATGTTTCTTGCGCGGAAGTCCTGGGTGTAATGAGGACCCGTTTGAAGATGGATGATGACTCTTCAACTACATCCGCAAATGCAGCGCACCGGCTGGCAGTTTGCTAGCTGTCAAAGTCAAAATGATAAATCCCGCCAGGGTGGAAGTGATGCCAGTGCTTATTCGAAATTCGAAGTACAGTTAGACTCGATCATTCGAAATCCTCAGACGAAATCACTTCGGATAATCGAATCACGAGTTTTTCATCGTTTAGCTCAAAAATGACCCCAAAAATGCTTCAAAGTTCCCAAGTAACCATCCAGCACTTAAACATGGTCACTGCTTAGCACTGACAGCGCATTTACAGCTCCAAGTAAAAGCTAAACTGCTTTGACAACAGCACTAATAGCTACTCCAGTGCTGAACAATGGCCGAGTTTGGACTTTACTCGGCTGGTTTAGTGCTGGCCCCTACTGTTGTTACCCAACCCTGCAGAAAATGTCAAAAAGTTGAGAGAGGCAAAAATATTGCTCTCTCTCTCCCTTTCCTCCAGCTCCCCATGCTATTTTTAGCTGTTTTGTTTACTCTGTACTCGATTACCGACACAGCTGACCGAGTTGGATTTTTTTGTTGAAAATTAGTTGTTCGGGATTCGAAACCATTAGTTGCAAGCTGCCATCGCCGGGTGTGGATCTTGAACCGGTATCCTCTCGCCTAAATTGGAAGTGGATCACTGATGTGATTTTGGAGCATCTTATCGACTTGAATTTTAACACCAACACGAACGATCATCATGCTTTTTGTGAATGCAATTTTGATTGATTGATGGATTGATTGAAGATCGGATAAATTAAACAACAAAGTTCATCAAACAACTATTCATATTTTTATTTCACACAAAAAAAACACGCGAGAAATAACAAGCACTTGAAACAAACCCATGAGGAAAATTACGGGAAGTTTCCGGAGGTTACTTGGAGTTTAATTTATTTTCCAATGATGGCTTTTTTGGCTTTAGAAAGCGGATTTCGACATTGACGTCATCATGTCTCCCGGAAAAATATGCTAATTTCCATCGCTGAATCTGCTGTGATTGTACTTTCTTCATATCCAGATCCAAGTCAGGGAGTAAGATGAGTAACCAGGAAGAAGTTTTCTGAAAATACATAGCATTTTAGTAAAATGATAAGATTTTATATATGAATTTAGTACTTACATTATTTCTTAAAGTCAGCAAACCCAAATAAATGAAGTGAGCAAATGATGACAGTTCTGCATGAAGACATGCTATCTCACTCCCTCTCCCTACGTGGGCAAGGCCTAGTTGCCAGTTTTGAGAAAAATGATGAACACAGTTGCCAGCACCAGCACTTAAGCAGCACTTAGTCAGCAATACTGAGTGCTACAATCTTAGTGCTGATCTGCATTAACACGTGCCGGTGCATGACTAACATGCACTAGAGTGCTGAAGTATTGCCGATTAAGTTTTTGTTTTAGTGCTGGTTGGTTACTTGGGTTATTTGAAAACTTCTCTAGCCGCCCAAAAAATGTCAGTAATGAAAAATTGAGAAAATAAATTTTCCAATGGGACGCGATTGTGACGCATGGAGACAACTCCTACACCTGGAATGACTTAACGGCCTAACAACCAAGGCCGGGACCGACATTTTACTTCCTCATCCGATGGAAGGTTGCAGCAGATGGGAATCGAACCCAGAATCATCCGCTTACAAAGCGGACAGCGTAACCATTCGGCCACGAACTGCCGTTTTTACCGTTTTACATTAAAATTGACATGAGCTGAGAAAAACGCAAAACAAGTTTGTCCCAAACATAAGGCTACGTGTTAAGTTTTCGCGAAAAAAAATGAATTTCCACCTGATTTTTAGAACAAAGTACTGGATGTTATATGCTTTTCTGAAAGAGCTCGCGATTTTGAACCAAACTGCATAAATGACTCAAAATCGATGAAAATGCATATGGGACATTTGGGACCATCCATAAACCACGTGGACACTTAAGGGGGGGGGGGTTAAGTGATTGTCCACGCTCCATCCAAAAAAGATTTTTTTTGTATGGACAATTGTCCACGAAGGGGGGGGGGGTTGAGATTAAAAAAAAAGTGTCCACGTGGTTTATGGATGGTCCCTTTATGCGATCATGGGCAGTTTAGTACCCAATTCTTTATCTTATTGAATAAAAACTGTGAAATTATTCGAAGTCCTCAGACGAAATCACTTCGGATAATCGAATCACGAGTTTTTCATCGTTTAGCTCAAAAGAGACCCCAAAAATGCTTCAAAGTTATTTGAAAACTTCTCTGGCCGCCAAAAAAAAAATGTCAGTAATGAAAAATTAAGAAAAAAAATTCCAATGGGACGCGATTGTGACGCAATTTTTTGCGCAATTTAATCAATCAACCACAGAAATTTGCAAGAAATTTGCATAAAGTATACTCGGAGTCAGTGGTATAGTGGTATAAAAAAATATTACTGTAATGATAAAAGTAACTTATTTTTGATTTAAAAAGTTGCTAAAATTAGCTTGAGGGAAAGTTTTTTTCTTGTATTCAAAATTAAAACTTTTACTGGTAAAGTTTTTTGAAATCTCCTTACCAACTGATTTAAAAGTTCTAACTTTTAATACGACTGTATAATTTCTTTCATTTTGACGTTCTCGTGTAATCGAGTACGCAAAAAACAAAACTATTGGCACTACGCCCCCCGGGGCATGGCCTTCCTCTAACGTGGGATTTCTGCTCCAGCGCCTCTGACGAGACAGGAGAAACCGGGACCGACGTTTTACTTCACCATCCGATAGAAGCTCAGTGGATAAGGCGGGAATCGAACCCGCGTCTCATAGCATCATCGGGATCGGCAGCCGAAGCCGCTACCCCTGCGCCACGAGACCCACTCGATTACGCCTAAGTCCCAAATGAAAACAAATACTTTGATGGGTCCGGTGCACCGCGGTGGTACAGGTGAGTCTAGGACGCAAAGCAAAGCCGACGCGGAAACTTTTGTGAGCCAAACAGCAGCAGCGGAACGCCTTCGAAGGAGGGTGGTGCGGGTGCGGGACAAAGCCGAGTCAAGGGTCGAGTGCTCGAAAAGGACAAGACCAGCTTCCTGCAGAAACTACAGCTGTTCCAGGACCGGAATGGGTAAGAAGGTAGCTTGGGTGTTTGAGGGGGTTTGTGATTGATTTTGTTTGTTTTTGTAGGATTGGAGCTAGGAATGTGGATCCGCACCGGTTGTATTCGGTGCGCGTGGCCCGGGCTTAGTGGTAAAGGTCAATTCTCGCGAGGACTGGGGCGAGATTATCGAGGAGATGGCGCTGCCGAAGCGTTGCATGAACAACGAGGTTGCATTGAAGAAGATTAACGTTAGGTTTTGGACAAGTACGAGAAAGTTAATATTTACAGTGAGGAGAAAGATCCGACTAAGAGGAGGACGACGAGAAGCGAAATAATCGGAGGTGGTCAGCGCAGATGTTGCACTTGGTGCCGGCGTATTACAACAACGGTGAGTATTGAGAATGTGTACAGTGATTAGCCAACTTCACTTACTTCCATCTCTTTCAGCAACTTTCCACCCACAAACGACTAATGGACTATGATTTTGGGCAGATCCAGCCGAATGAACCTGGACCACGAGCCGGAAAATCTGTCATTCTCAAAGGAGGATGAAGGCCTCATCAACCCCATGTTACGGATGCGCTTCCAGGATCGGGAACCTGAATGGCGTTCAGGCACTTCACTTCCCAGTCGGGAAACGTCGATCCCCCTTCCTGAACAATAACGGCCAACTCCTCTAAGACTCTCCTGATGAAGGCCGGCAACGTGACCATCCTGTTCTCTACTTTGCTGTCGCGCGTCGAAACGTCCATCCGGAACCGTCCAGACTGGGGTCTTCAGAAGTGACCGGTGGCGTACCGTGAGAATCGGTACAGCTTGGACTATGATTTTGGCCAACATTGAGCAGAAGCGTTAAATACAAAAAAGTGTTTTTTTTAGCATGCCGTTTTAAACTTTTAAAAATAAATATAAAAATCAAGCAAATTTTTCTGAAATTATCACTGTAGTATTAAATGTAGTTTATTTTTGCCATAAAAGGTTTCTTTTCCAATCAAAAGTAAAAAACTTTTACCGATACAATGGTTTTGTTACATAAATGCATGGTAGTATCAAAAACTTTTCAACTTTTAAATTAAAAAGTTAGAACTTTCTACGAATATTCACCAATGCGAACTTTTAATCCAACGAACGATCTTTTTAAATTCAGAGTTTTTTTCTTTGTGTGGCATGGTTGCCTTTCACCCCAGTTGACCTGGGTTCGGTCCCAGCCGGCCCCGGTGGCATTTTTCGAGGCTAAATTGGTCTGATTACGCTTTCCATCGGATGGGGAAGTAAATATTTGCCCCGATCTAACCTAGCGGTTAGGTCTTTAGCTCAAAAGAGTAGTAGAAGTCTTCTCCCTGGGTTCTGTCTCGGTCGAGCCGCTGGTTGGCTATTGGACTAACAATCCAAAGTTTCGGATTCCGAGGCAGATGGGAGCTTAGGTGTGAAAAGAGGGTTGGATTGCCTCAGCGTTTCAAGCCTTCCGACACCTATAGCTTCGAGTCGAGTGGAAGTAACCCTCAAAAAGGATTTGTTTTCCTTGTGTTGGCAGATAAAGGGTACACTCAAAGTCAGAAGTATCTCTCAAAAGGGTACTTTCAATCCTCAAAAAGGATACTTTCTATCCTTTTTTAAAGTTCACCCGGCGTCACCCTTTTAAAAGGGTATGTCAAATTCAGTACATTTTCGATACCCTTTTAAAGGGTGACGACGGGTGATTTGAAAAAAGGATACTTTTTACTTTGAGTGTAGATAAAACCCTTTTTGAGGGATAATTTTGATTTTGAGGTAAGACCGGCATTTTTAGTTCAGCCGAGGTTGAAAACTTTGTAAAATATACAATTTTTATGTAAATCATGCTGTCAGTTCCCCCTGAATTTGACCCTTGCAAGGCGGGCTTCTCAATGACAACCATCTGCCAAACGCGCACAAAACACACACACACATGAATCGCGCAAGTGTCACGCGCACCAACAAGGTAAACAAAAAAAAAGTCCTTCGGCGCCGCACACCGTGTGATTGTCTCAAGCTATCGAAATTTTTAGTGTAATAAAAAAAAACAGAATGTTTCCACAAGATGAGCAGTGATCCGGAACCAAACGCACCAAACAACAACAATTTGAGCCATCACGTTCGCCACGAGTACTGCCACAATCGACCCTCGTATCGAGCCTCCCGGAAACAGACCGCCGTCAAGGTGAGCGTGCCCAGCCTACTTTAATTGCGACTCGAAGGCAGACGATTGCATTGGTCATGAAATCATGAAATTTTAATCTCATTTCTATAGGCCTACTCAGTTGCCAGCGAGTCGCGACATTTGCTCGTCTTCGGGGTGCCCCAGATCGATCTGCTGCGGGAGCTCAAGGTCGAATTCCGGCGGTACGGCACGGTCCAGCTGGTACAGAACGTGACCGAAGCGGTCAAGGCTACCGGAAGTGGTGAGTGAAGGAGCGCTGCTTTGCGGTGCGGTGTTTATGCAATACGTGCAATAAATAGTCTTATTTATTTATTGCCTTTATCAGGTGCTCTTTGTCTGTGGTTGCAGAAACGTAAGGGGGAAATTTACTTTAAAACACAGTCATCCCACAAATTTGTATCAGTTTGACTTCATGCAATGTTGGAAAATATCACACAAAAAAAAAACAATTAATATGTAACACAATTCTTTTTGCCTTATTCCTTTTAACAAAGTTTTTCACGTAATGGAATGGTCCTTTAAAAAGCAGCCTTATGATTTATTTTAGCAAATTACCCATGTAACGATGTAACGAAATAAGTTATTTTAGGGCATGTTTCCCTTAAATATGTGACGGATTGGTTACGGCAGGAACTGGTGCTCAAACTCGGAAATTCAAATGTGATTTTACAAGTTAAACCGATACTTTTTTGCATTTTGTCAGTTCTGAGTCCCTCAAGGT
This sequence comes from Culex quinquefasciatus, assembly GCF_015732765.1. NCBI lineage: Eukaryota > Metazoa > Arthropoda > Insecta > Diptera > Culicidae > Culex > Culex quinquefasciatus. The sequence goes on from NC_051863.1 coordinate 60,412,043, forward strand.
GTAAATCGGCAAAAATGTAAAGGGTTGGTATAAGCACATACTTAAGCTTTTAGTAAATCTTTTTTCAAGGCAATAAAAAGTATGTGTTCAACTATTAATAAAAAAATAAGACATTTGGTTGTATTATTTCCGAGATGTCCCATGTTCAAAAAAGTGCAACTGAGAAAAACGCGATTGAAATTTTTCGACCGTTGATTGTGTTTCTACGCATAATTGTCCCGTGGTTCCCTATTCACCCCATAAGTCCCTAATCATCCCAGTTAGCAGTTTATCACTCTTATTTGTAATCCTCTTGCTATACAATAGATAAACAAGACACATTTCTTCGTAAAACTGATAATTTCGTGAAAGAAAATACTTGGTGGGACAATTATGCGTAGCAGTACAACGATGGGACAAACAGACTTGGTGTTGTTTTCAATGATTTTCTGAACAAAGAACTAGATTTTATGTGTTTTTCTGAAAGTATACGTAAAACTTAGCTTGAAAATGATAAAATGTCAGAATCGTCCAAAAATGACATGGGACAATTCTGCGTAGAACGGCAGAAATCGGCTCAAATTTTTTGTAAAGGCTCGCTAAACGAGTAAACTGGGTCAAAAATTTAATTTTAGCAAAAGACTAAAATATTTTTACGTTTTTAATACAAAATATCGTCAATTTTAAATTTTTGTATAAGGCCGTTGCAAATATATTTCAAAGTTTATGTCGCCCTCCCTCCCTTCAAAATTAATCTGAAAAATCAAAAAAAAAATTTCCAAAAAACTTAATTTCCATGAAAATAGAAGTATAATTAACTGAAAACAATCTAAAATGTATTTTTCTGCATTGATAATCATATTAAGCATGTTTGGGCTAGTTAAAAATTGTTTTGAATTTTTATAAAATTCCAATGTACACCGCAAAAATATTATTTTTCGCAAAAAATAAAATTTTCGTCAATACTTTGATATTTTGGAAACTAGTGATGGCAAAACAACTGGACAGGTGTATAATGTATTTCAAAACACTTTTTCATTTAAATGTTGAAACCATGGCTCGTAATTTCAATTTTTATACTTTTTTATTTTTTTTGCCGTAAAAAAACCGGGTCAAATTTTTTTTGTATAAAATTTCGAACAGTTTAAAAAAGTTCAGAAAATTTGCTATAACATTGTCTAAGACCTAAGAGACATTAGACCTCTGGTTGCTGAGATACAGAGGCTTAAAGAAATAGAAACATGAAAATTTAAATTTTCTAAGTTTCACCCAAACAACCCACCATTTTCTAATGTAGATATCTCAGTAACTAATAGTCTGATTTTCAATGTTAAAACATGAAACATTCGTTAAACTTTCCGATCTTTTCGAAAACAACATGTTTGAATCGAGACTAACATTTCAAAAAGGCGTAATATTGAATGTTCGGCCCTTTTGAAATGTTAGTTAGATCTTTTCGAAAAAAATTTATATTTAATATCAAGACTAACATTTCAAAAGGGCCAAAAAATCAATATTACGCCTTTTTAAATATTAGTCTTGGTTTAAAAATTGTGAAAATATTGTTTTCGAAAAGATCGGAAAATTTCACAAATGTTTCATATTTTAACGTTGTAAATCGGACCATTAGTTGCTGAGATATCGACATTAGAAAACGGTGGATTGTTTGGGTGAGACTTAGAAAACATCAATTTTCCTGTTTTTAAACCTTTGCATGACAATATCTCAGCAACTAAGGGTCGTATCAACAAAGTTCCAAAAAACAAAATATAGAGATTTTTCTCAGCTCTTAAAATTTTTTTTTTTCAAAAGTGGGCCAACATGTGCACTAATTAAAAAAAAATGAAAATTGCGACTATTTTCAAAAAAGTCACCTAAAAATTGATTTAACTTGAAAACTGTGCACTTTATCAAAATTTCACTTCAGTACTTTTTGATTGCAAATTTGATTTTACATCGAAAAATGAAGTGGAAAAATGTTTGCGACCAATATTTCGATTTTTTGAAAAAAACAGTATTGATTCAAAAATTCATAACTCGCTCAAAGATTTTTTGCACAACCTGGAAATTTCTGAAAAGTTGGCATTTAATGTCTTCTAAAACATATGAAAAAATAAAAAAAAATAAAACAAATAAAAATAAATAAATAAATAAATGCATATCAAGTTTTAGTGACAAAAAGTAAAATAAAAAATCACCAATTTTTTTACCGTGAATCATTTTTTTCCAGTGTAGTCCATATCCATACCTACAACTTTGCCGAAGACACCAAATCGATCAAAAATTCCTTCAAAAGATACAGATTTTTGAATTTTCATACATAATTTTTTGTATTATTTGTATGGAAATTTATATGGACAAACTAATGATGCAAAATGGCTTCTTTGGGCATACCTAAGGCACCAAAAAAGTTTCAGCCGGATTAAAAAAAAAATTGAAGAAATAAGACCGATTTTGTAGAGAATTGCTCACTATAGAATGGCACCGATATTATTTAAATTGTAAAAAAATGCATAGAGGCATAGTCTGGGACACTACAAAATTATTTTTTTCATAATACACACTACAAAAATTACTGCATACTTCTTTTTACCTAAAATATAGGAAATGTTAGTAAAAAATACAGCCAAAGTTGACCCCTAAAAAATTTGCTTTTTAAACTTTGTCAAAGTCACATAAATCAAGTTCAACTTTCAAACCTAAAATTTTCAAAAATTATTTTTTGGTTAGGTTGTAGAGGGTTAAAATCGAGATCTACAAACTGACAGGGCGGGCGCCGTTGGTGACCAATGACTGTTACCTACTAATCGCAACTGTGCTGTGCGCTAGGGTGTGATTAGATTAGATTAGATTAGAAAAAAATCCCGAATTTGTGAATTTAAAGGGTCAAAATTATTCTTCAAAATTTTCATACAAAACTTAAAAGTTTGCAGTTGGTCTTTTAAACAAGAGAAAGATCTCGAGCATTTTTTTCAAATGAAGGTTGAAGGTTAATTAATTTCCTAAATTTGTGGGATGTCTGTATCACACCCTTACTAAAAGACTATAACGCGCGTTTCCAATTCCATCCCCCCCCCCTTTCCAGTCGAGGTCGAACCCTTCACCGACGTGTTCCACGTGCGCTTCGAAAAGCTCGAGCGTGCCCGGCGCGCCAAGAAGCTGCTGGACGCGAAAAACTTCTACGGCGGCATCCTGCACCTTTCGTACGCCCCGGAGCGCGAATCCATCGAGGAGTTGCGCCAAAAGTTAGCCCAACGCCGGCGCGAGGTCGCCTTTCGCGTGCCAAAGAAGCAGAAAGCTACGGTAGCGAGAGGGGACGAACCTCAGCCAAAGAGATTGAAGAAGTGTTAACAACAGCGTTCGTCCATTGTGATCGTCGCGTCAACCATGAAGATCCCCAAAGAGGTGAGGACATATTTTTGGAGCAATTTGGACGGGGTTTGATCGGATATTTTTCGCAGGTTCAGTGCCGTACCTGTGCGCAGGTGTTTTGCTGTGGCAAGTGTCGTCAGAAGCACGAGGACGTTCAGCACCAGGACGTGAAGGCGATCCGGCAGATTTGCTACATCTGCAACAATAGACCGTTCCCGCTGCGAGTCGACACGAAGATCAGCGCGAGTAACGTGCTGGTCGAGCACATCTTGCGGGAACATTTGCCGCTGCGGTGCAATCGGTGTGCCAAGGTAGGAATTCACGGGTCAACTCTCAAATGGTTTTGTAGGTTATAAAGATGTGGTTCTCTCCCTGCAGGTCTTCCACACAGCCGCCGACTTCAAGTCGATCGCTCGCTGCCTCACAGCACACGGTCCTGCCTCGGATCAAGCCTGCCACCTCGAGCACAGCCAGCACATCCCAACGATCTTGGAGAATGTCGCCGCGGAAGGAGAAAACAAAGAAAATATTGATGAAAACAACTCCGCCACCTCCTCGGAACGATCCACCCACAACTCGGCCCCTCCAACGGCCATCAAGGTGAAGCTCACCGCCAACACGCCCCAAATATCCAAAGAACTACGTGCCATCACCGACCCCCCCGAGGACATCGAACCCGTCAACGAAGCCATGCTGACGCCCCTGTCGATGATCAACCTGCGCTGGAAGCGCAAAAGTCGCCAAAGCTTCGACAGCATGCTCTCGACCACCAACAACATCTCGGCGGTGAACGCTTCGGAAGGGGCGATGCTCGTTCCGCCGTCCAGCCCGGCCAAGAAGCTTGTCCGGACGACGTCGACGCCGATGATGCACGGGTGTTTGCCGCACCATCACCATCACCACAAGATGACCAGCTACAACGAGTCGTACACCAGTGCGATGGGACAGATGTCGAGCATTCACGCGAATAGTACAAGCGAGCAACAGCAGCAGCACGTTCAGCAGCAGCAAGGGCCAGCGGCAGCAACGCCGGCTTCGCCGACGAATTATGAGATTCATAAGGTTAGTGTTGTTCGAATGTTTTCTGTTTGTAGCTATGTACGGAGCTCGAAGGGAACGCGGTAAAGAATTAGAAATTTTAATTTGGAATTATGAATTTAGGATTTTAGAAATCTAGAACACTAGAATTTAGCATTTTAAATTTTAATGTTTTTAAATTTTTGAGTTTTTGAATTTAAAAATTTTAAAAAATCTAATGATTTTCACATTTCAGTTTTTAGATTTTAAAAAGCAGATTAAAATTTAAGATTTTTTAAATTGCATGATTTGAGATTTTTTTATTTTTCAAATTGTTGTTCTTTTTTATAATTTTTAGAGCATTTCTTTTTTTGATTTTCGTGCTTTGAATTTTTTGAGTTCCTAATTTTTTTGAGGTTTTAATTTTTTTATTCTTGTAATTTATGATTAATCTTATTTATTTTCAAACTTTGAGTTTAAGATTTTTTGAATTTTAGGATTTCATGATTTTTATTTTAAAACCTAAAATTTTCTTTTTTTTAATTTAGATTTTTTATGTTTGAATGCTGGAAAATTATAATTGTTCAATTGGCTACTAAAGCCCTATGTAAATTTTTATGTACAACGGTAAAAAAACACGATAAAAACCATTTCTGATCACTTTTTTTCATTTGAATGCAACAAAAATTAACAAGACAACATTTTTTCGATGGGTTAACTATGGCCCCCTTGGAACGAGCTGTCAAGTAGGAGCTTTTCTGTCAAGAAGGACTGCGAGATGAATTTTTCAAAATTGATTTAAAAATCCATTTTAAACTCTTTGTGGTTGTCCATAGGGTCATTGTACTCAGAAAAATAAGCTTTATCGCTGTAAACAATAATATCAGCAATCTAAGCTTCATTTTAGGACCCAATTGTAGAGTTTTAGAATTTTTTTCTGTATTCCAAAATTTAAGAATTTGTGCGTGTTTTTTTTTTTCTATTTTTCTTACTGTAAGATTTAAATTTTTAGATATTTTGAATTTACTTAACTTTTGTATGATATTTTAATTCCAAGGTGCAAGATTGTTTTGTTTTTAATGTTTTAAAATTTGGACGTTTTGTCAATTTTGTAGGCACAAAATTCTTTAATTATTTTTTTTACTTACTGAATTTATATTTTTTGCGTTTCTTTTTTTTTAATTTTATTTTGACTTTTAGGCTGACGAAAATATTTTTTGAAGTTTTTACCAAAAAATAAAAAAAAAGTATTAAAATTTAAATAACAGGCCATGGTATTAACATTTGAATGAAAGTGTTTCAAAATGCATTTTAGACCTGCCCAGTTCCCAAGTAACATTTTAGGCTTTATCAAAGCTGTCACAACCGCTATAAAACCTATCAGCCAAAACCAACATTAAAACCCCTTAGGCGTAACAAACTCCCCAGAACCTTGATAAACCCCACTTAAAACCCAAAAGGACCTCCGCAAAAGGTTGTTACGGCCTATTTATAAAACCTACATAGGAGTTCAAGGCTTTACAACTGAATCCTAACAACATCCTCAAAGCATTGATAAAACCTTTGTTAAAACCTAGTCAGGAGTTAGGGAAAAATGACATAACGTCTTATGCCAAATAGGTTTTATTTTGGCAAAAATAAGTCTTCGTCTTGCCAAATGAAATTATGGAGATCGTTGCCAAAAATGGCGATGATAAATAAAAGATATTTGAGGTAGTCAAAATAATTTGAAAGCTTATTTCTCGCAATTGATGGCTCAAATTCAGCTGCGGTTGAAATTTTATTGATAAATGTAGGGGAGATAGAGCCAAAAAATTCAACTCGCTCAATCAAAAATCAATATTTTGTAATCATGGTGTTTAATGTTCAAAAATATTTTATTGCAATTCTTTGAAAAAAAAAATGTTCAAAATATCTTTAAACATCTATCGCTATATTAATCATGCCAGAAATTCAGCATAAATGTGTGTTTTCATCAAATTTAAATCAATTTTTTTAGTGTTCTAGTTTTTCAATCAAGATGGCGGTCAATCATATTCAATTACACTCAAACCCCGATGGTTTGACACCAACTGTTGTCAAACGAACGGGGTCACTTTTTAGTTTGACACCCCTTTTATACGGAGCTCACACACACACTATGAAACGTTTGTTTTGATAGTGTGCGTGAGCGCCATGTAAAAAGTGACAGTTCGTCACTTTTTCGTTTGACTTTGACCAACCAACGGGGTACAAACTAAAAAACTGTCAAATGAAAAAGTGACCAACCACCGGGGGTTGAGTGTAGAGCACGCGTTTAGCGCCATCTTTATGCACTGCTATTTGGCCGCGATAACTGCTCTTTTAGGAGCCTCTAGTTTTAAGTGAGCTTTTTACATGCCTAATGGCACTTGACAGCTACAACACCCTAGGTTTTAACAAAGCATGCGATAAAACCGTTTGGTATGGCATTGCCATGCCTTTTTATTTCCACCCGGTTATATGTCCGAGGCATAAAACCCTGTTAGAACCTATTAATTAGCTCTTGCTTGTTGGTTGCGGTGAATGCTCAAATAAAACTATTAAGCAATCAAGATGCTACAATAAAACCTCAATAAAACTTGGTGGTGGCTAGTTGGTTTAAAAATGTTACTTGGGTTGTTATGAAATTATTAGTTTTTAAAATATCCAAGCATTGAAGAAATTGTTTTTCGTAAAAAAACTCGAAATTTCACAAAAAACTAATCTTCTATGTCTAGTAATATTAAGATTTTTTTGCATACTTTTCCGACCAATTTTGAAGGGAGGGGAGGCTTGGCATAAAATTTGAAAAATATTCTCCGAGGCCTTACTTTTTTTGTATTTTGAAGTTTGTTATTTTATAATGAATTAAGGTTTTAGGTTTTTAAAATTTTATGATCGAAAAAAATTGTGATTTCAGAATTTTATGAATATTTTTTTTATTTTTTAAAAATTTTCGTTTTTTTATTTTTAAATTATTATTGAGTTTAAAAAAAATGTGGAATCCTGAAATATGCGCAAAAAATAAATATTTGATGATTTAATTATTGTTTAATCTATAAATAAAAATTGTTTTGATCTTAAACTTAAATTTTAAGATTTATTTAATTTTAAATATATTATGTTTCCTTTTTTTAATGCTACATTTTCAAATTTGTATGTGCCTAAAGTTAAAAATTCAGTAATTCCGGTGTGTTACTTTTATGTTTTGCCTTCCTCACCTCACTGAGGCAAGGCTATAAAATCACTCGAAAAATGAACTTCTTAAATACACCTCCTAGATATACCTTCACGTATACCTATCGACTCAGAATCAAATTCTGAACAAATGTCTGTGGGGATGTGTGTAGACACGATTTTTTTCCACACGATTATCTCAGAACTGACTGAACCGATTTTGGCCGGATCCGCCTTATTCTGTTCGTTTTGGGGTCCCCTAAGACCCTATTAAATTTTATTTTGTTTAGTAAAGTATTTAAAAAGTTATGCAAAGAAAAAGATTTTTGTAGATACAAAAAAGGGTGATTTTTTGCATAACCTCAAAAGGCCGGGTCCTTTTGTTTACGTGCGAGAGTCGCGCCAGATGCGAAACGCCCGGTTTCCACATTGCTTCAAATGAGAGTCTGCATGTTTTCTGGAAAAGTCTGTATCAGGTATAATTTTTTTTCATAAACTTATTTTCATTATTACTTTGCAAATGTTAGGAAGGCACCACCCACCTAATGGTGGATTAAGAAACGTTTTTTAAAGAAATTTTACATTTTTTGAAATTTTGGGATTTTAGAATATAAATAAATTTTGTTTTTCTTCTGTCAATTTTTGAATTTTCTAATTGATGAATTTTAAGGTTTTGACATTTCCTTAATTCTGAATTTCTTATGTTTTTAATTGTTTCATTAATGAATTATGAAATTTTTAGGTTAATTTTTATTCAGACTTATTTTTATTTTTGAATTTTGATCAAATTCTTGTTTTTTTTTAGCAGTGTTGGAATTCTTGCGCTCTCGCGAGATTAATTCCTCACTCACGAGTTCTCGTCGCGAGTCCCAGCGACCGGCTAGCACGAGGCCCTCGTGGCGAGAGCGAGAGCGCGAGCGAGAAGAGGAAAGGACTACAAGTTTTCTCCCGAGTTAGCAAAGCTTTTGTTTTTCTTTTCAGTCGAATTCCAACATGGGTTTATGGATCCAACTTGAAATTGGAAAAAAAGATTTTGTTATACAGTCATCCCATATATTCGGAACACCCACAAATTCGGAACACTTTTATGATAATTTGTCAATAGCATGCCAAAAGTAGCTTTTCTGTCGACCTTACTATTTTTAGAACCTTCATTTGGACATTATCTTGCTATTTCACTAGTAAAAGTAGGACTTTTTGAACAAAAAACATCATTCCAAGACTATTTTGTCCAGAGCAGCAAAACACTGCCTCCAAATGGCCTGTTTCATAATTGTGGGATGTTATTGTGCCTCCCACAATTGTGGAACACCTGAATTTAACTGATATTTTCACAAAAAAGTTATCAAACCATGGATAAAACATCACTTAGCTTGAGTTTCACTGGTTGCAGTGTGTGAAGTCATTATTTTGTTACAAATATGTACTCCTGGAGAGATCCAAAGTTTGTTTACATTCTTAAGAAAAAAGTGTTCCGAATTTGTGGATTTCAAGGGTCAAAGTAATTCTTCAAAAACTTCATATAAAAGTTAAAATTTGCAGATGTTTGATACAGTATTCGAAAGACCGCAAGAAAAGCTTTCAAATGAAGGTAAAAGCGAATCATTAAGTTCAATTATCGATTTGCTATGATTTTTTGAACATTGGCCGATCTGGAAACCGTTCCGAATAGGTGGGATGACTGTACCTGATTTTTTTTGAGTTTTGTATTTTTAATTTCTAAGAATTTTTGTAGGGGAAACATACCCTTTCTAGTCAAACACTAATCTTCGTCATATGAAGAATTTGGTGCTCAATCAAAGGTAAAAAATACTATTAAGGCTATAAACTTCCAGCAACAGCACCGCCTCAAGTAAGCACGCAATTTATGCAATTTACTGACCAAAAGGATCAAATTTAATGCACTTTGATCATAATTTCTATTTGTCGAGACCATTTCTCATCAATTTGGTGGCACACACATCCACACGCAAGATCAGAGGTTAACTGCTTAACGAAAGTCGCCATCAATATCTTTTCATTTGCGCTAACGATTTCAAAGCGCTTTTAAGATATAAACTTGCTTCCAACTACCGGCAACCTGTTCTTTTGCACATTAGTTAGTCACTCACTTGAAAAATAATCCCGAAACATGTAAATAATTAGCAAGCGCCATCAAAAAAACAAACGGGCCAAGTCTTTTGACGTTTGAATTTTGACGACCCATTCCAATCGAAGGCTGAAGAAAACCGAGCGAAGGCAAATAAAGAACAAAGGGTGGCCACCAGCAGCGCTTGTTGGAGTGAGTCAGTGATGCCAGGAAATTTTCGTGAGGAAAATGAAAAGAAAAATATTTTTGAATATTTAAAATTTGTATTATTTAGTTTTTACATATTTTAATTACTGAAATTTTAATTCTAATTTGAATGTTAAGAATTAAATTTTATAGAACCTTATAAATTTTGAATTTCTAAACTTTATTGAATTTTCACATTGAATGTCTTTCAAACTCCTTCGGTATTTTTTTAGAACTTTAGATTTGAATTTTTGTTATTTGAAGTTTTTACAGTGTCTTTTAAAACATAATACTATTTTTCTCTCACTCCTAGGTCCGCGCCATCATCCGGAGCCGCTCGAAGGCCGTGGCCGCCACACCGCTGCGCCAGGTCATGTCCAAGAGCATCCAGCGGGCGATCGCCCAGCACGGCTACTCCAAGCTGGTGGCACCGGGAACACAACGCAAGATGAGCTTCAACTCGACGGGCGGAAGCAGCATCAGCGGAAGCCCTGCCCGGAGTGCGTTGGATCTGCGAACGACGCCGGTGCTGAAGCGCTGCTCGAGCGCATCTTCCGGACATCACAGAACTGCCAAGATGGTTCGGCTGGGGGTGAAAGCGCGAAGTGAGGACAGCAGCAATGCAAGCACGTTGGAGGACCGCAGCGTTGAGGCGGGTTCCGAGTATTACGAAACGCACCAGAATGTGGACTCGCTGAACAGTACCGCGGACCAGGAGAACTTGGAGAAGGTGGGGGACGCCGAACCGGTGGTGATTCAATTCTTGAAACCTATGGCGAGTTCTTACCAGGAAACTCCGAAAGTAGCCGGAGGAATGCTCAAGAAGGTCATTTCGTTCACGAGTCCGGACGTGACTCGACTCGGCGTCGTACCCCGGCCCGAATCGGAAGACGAAGCTGACGACGACGTTTGGTCCACTCCGTGCGGTGCCATTCCGCCACCTCGCAGCTTCAGCTGCTCAGCCCTCAAAGACTTGGGCCGTTCGGAGGAAACCGACGACGATGTCTTCCTTCCACCAGCCAACCCACCACCCCCAGCCAAATCAAAATCCTGCAAGCAACTCAACCTAGACTCACCAGGCGCCCCCAGCACCGGCAAGCTGTGGACCATCGTGTCCAGCGTGATCCGGCTGGCCTCCCGCCAAGACATCCAAGACGACCTGACCGCCAACACCACCAACGATTCCACCAAACTGACCTCAACGCTAGCCCAGAAAGCCGCCTCCTTCGCCGGCTTCCTCAAAAACAAGTTCCCCGGAGCGAACCGCCCGAACCTGCGCTCCTCCTCCGGATCGGACGAATTCTCCGCGATATCCTCGAGCGGTGGCATCAAGAGACGTCGGTCGATGGCGCGGCCGTACGAATCGCGTGGAAACAATCCGACGGTGGCACCGGTGTATCGGACCAGTTCGAGTCCGCTGCCCAAGCGGAAGCGCATTCAGGGACGGAAACCGATCGAGCGGATGAGGAACGAAAGTCGCAGTGAAAGTGGGAGTGATTTTTGAATGGATGACAACGACGGTGACGACGGATTGTGGACGGAAGCGGGAAAATGGGCAATATTAGGGAGAGGAAGCGGACGAAGCAATGAACGGTGAACGAGTGTTCCTTTCTTTCAGTTTTTTGATGATCGCGTTTGAATTGTTTATTTTACCATTGAAAGGAAAGGAATGCAAAACTAATAAGAAGTAAAGTAAATCTTTTGTAAGTAGTTTTAAGCTGTGCCATATTGTGTCCCATATATTTGATGAATAAACGTATTAACGAATTGAGAATTTATTTGTCTTGTCTTTGGTCACAATTTTAGAAGTTCGAATTTTGAGCTTTTTTGGTGATGATTTAGTGGGTTCTTTCTTTTTCCTAGCTGTATAAGGGGTTTTGCCTTTCTCACCTTACTGACCCACCTGATTGTTTAAGTTTTATATTTGAACCGAAATTAAGAGTTAGTTTTTTTAATTATATAGATAGAATTTATTTTTTAATCTAACAACAACAACTTTTCTATATCTTTTTTAACGATTCTGTTCCACTTTTCCGAAAAAAAGGTGGAAGGCTTTGCGGGACACCTACCGGCGAGAGTTGCAGAAAATTCCGGTTTCACGATCTGGAGATGCCGCTAACGAGTCTGAGAAAACCTCACAACATGGGCCCATTTCGCCAGCATGACGTTTGTACGTGATCAAATGCGACCAAGAAACATGACGGGCAACCTTCAACCGATTAACCAGGAAGACGGAAGCACCAATGAAGAGTACCTTGACGACGTTTGAGGTTTCTAATCCACCTACAGACGAATGTGCGCCCCCTCCCGAGAAAAAAAATGAAAACGACGAAAAACAACCATGCTGAACGACTTCTAGATATCGAGAACAAGACCCACAAGGAACGGGACGAAGATGAAACGATCCTCGAAAGCCTTCTACCGCATTTGAGAAAACTGACCCCCGACCAAAAGTTGCGCTGCCGAATGGAGTTGCAGAATGTTGTTCTTGATCATGCGTACCCACGGGGCCATAATGATGACCTGAATATGTACGATTGCAAGATTGAAGCCGAATCAGATTAAAATGAAACAGTGAAATGCAATAAAATCAATCAAAAAAAAAAAAACAAGCCAATCAAATGAAATATGGCCAAATCGACGCCAACATGTCAAAAAGCATCATGAATACAAACCATGCGTTTTGAGAAAAACGCGTTTGAATGTTGAGCATCATTTTTCAATACTGTGAACAGACACGGACCACTGCGACACTTGCGTATCTATTGTAGTTCTGTTCTCAGGTTTTCTAGTATAGTTGACCGTACTCTAGCCGAGCATAAAGCTCGCAATAGCTAGGATGGTGCCGATAAGGAAAACAAATGCGTCAGGAATGTGCCGAATGACACATTACCACTCATTTTTCCTTTTGGTCGACTCCTCACGATCAACGGAGGAAGTGGGGGAGGGATGTGATGATTGGATACCCTATAGAGATGCCTAAGAACTTAGACGACCTCCAAGATATCCGGATTTGGAAGGGGAAAGGGTTTGATGGGATACTCCACCGACGAATGAAGTAGTGGGCATTGGTTGTTAAATATAATTAAAATTTAAATGCAGTACAATAATAAGGACAAACCTAGAACGCTCTCACCCAAATCCTGGGATCATCCAACCCGCTCCGTAAACATGCGCTGCCGAATGTGGCCGCAAGTGGTCACCGCCTGCCTCCGTCACCGTTGAACTGGTTTCCAGCTTCCGCAGCCACCTGGCCCTGATTTCCTCCGGATTGAGCTCCATCTCAAATTGCTTTTTCGTCGCTTGAGATACTTCCACTTTACGGAAATTTCTTCTTATGCTTAATCAATAAGCCGGATATTTTCAAAAATTCGTGACGGATCGAAAAATAAACGCGCCCGCACACCACGACTACTACGATCATCTCACCAATAATCAAAATTTCTACTGAATTCCTCATTATTTCTAACTAAACCAAAGGGCCCGTAAACAACATTCATTCAAAACAACAATCCGGTGACAGCGCTTTAGTGCCCTTTCAGCTCTCTTCGATATTGCATTTAGAAAGGGCCCATTATGAGCAACAGTTGGAAAGTTAAAAGGGCCCAACAACGATTTTTTTTTTAAATTATGAGTTTTATTGTGAAAATCAACAAAAATTAAGAAGCATTTAAGCAGAGTTGAGGATAATGATGTGTTTTATCGTATCATCAGTAAAAATACCATCAGTCAAGCTTATTTTTTAAATAGGAATTGAAACAAATTGTCCACTTTTTCAAGCGATTTTCTCGAATCACGGTTTTTGGTTTTGTGCCCTAATGAAATGTTTGGCTCGAAATCAGAACAAAAAGAAATCGAAAGAGTCAGCGCTGCCAGGTCGATCTGTCATACGAGGGGCTAGCCGATGCGGTTCACAGCTTATGAGTCATACTTTTTGGAAAATTTTGTTCGGAGTGTTTAGTCTTAAATTAGTCTATGCTCAAACTTACATCGCGCTTCCTTCGGGATTCGAACTCATTACAGTTAGATAACGAATCTGATTGACTACCAACTGATTTAGGCAGACAAATTGTGGAAATCGGAGGATCAAGTTTGTTGCAAATATTTTACAAAGCTTTCGTCGATCAACCCACCCCTCCACCATTATTAAAAAATTGGCTCGAAAAACAAGGAGCAAAAATATATTTCCAAAAAAAAACGAAATGTAAGTGCAATCAGCTGAAATTAATTAAATAAGCATTCCTTTGCATTTAGAATTATTTGAGCATGATTAGGTTTATGAAAAATTATTTGAATTTTAGTGAATTTTCGTTGAAATAAATAATTCTGGAGTTTTTTTTTTTTGAAAAGGTCCAATAAACCAAATTTTCAGTTTTATCTTTTTGGGTATTTTTTAATACCCCTAACTCAAGACGGTTTTAAAAACACCCTAAAAGCAAAAACTGGAAATTTGGTTTATTGGACCTTTTCAAAAAAAAAAAAAAACTCCAGAATTGTTTTTTCGCTAAAATGTTTTTTTGTCGAATCTTTTTTTTTTTTTGAAAATAAAGATTGCAGTTTAACTATACGGAAGCTTAAAACCTTTACATTGTTCAACATTTACATGTCACTATTTTAAAAACAACACGTTTTTTTAAACGCTGGTACATTCAGCTAAAAACATTTTTTCGAATACCTGAAACAATAAAATCAACAATACCGATAGAAAACCGTTATTTTGTAGTTTCTATTATTTTGAATTGACATTTTTTTTAATAACAGAAATTAAATCTTTTAAATTAAAATAACGTAATTATTTTTTTTTAACCTTTTTTGTAAATTTGGCCCGGCCTCCAAAAACTTTGAGCACCCCTGTCTTATACACTCAACCCCCGGTGGTTGGTCACCAGGGATGGTATTTACTCGTTTCCTCGCCGATGGCGAGGGCTTTCAGATATCGTCCCTCGCTCAAATCATCAAATGTTTGGCGTTCTCCCAAAACTGCATCAAGAGAGCGAAGCGAAAACGACGCCGATGAAATAGCGAGCAACGAACAAACCGATGCGTAAGACGAAAACAAAATCTCTCACACAGCCAGTCCCCTCGCTCAAAAAGCAACAGAAAGAGCAATCGTGAAATTCTCTCGCCCGTAAGCCCTGTAGAAATGAGTTCATTTGTATGCGTGAGCTCCAGTGTATGTATACAGCAATTTCGTGTGCGTGCCTCTCCGGTTGGAACGATAGTTCCATCGGAGCCAGCGATAGGGTATTTCTCGTCGATGTGATGGGCTTTCGATATTCGCGATAGCAAGCCGACCATCACTCGGCTGCGAAAGAGAAGAGAAATTTTAAGAGACGAGGAACGCGCCGAAATATGCATCAATCATAGTGCGATGGTGATGGTTTACCTACCCTGTTGGTCACTTTTTCGTTTGGCACTTTTTAGTTTGTACCCGTGACAAAGTCAAACTAAAAAGTGACGAATCCTATTATATTAAATCCGTTTTATTTTCTCACATTCAGCTGATTTGATTTTTTTTTTTGTGATATCTTGCAAAGCAACCTTCCGTTCAACCAACTTTGGGTACATATAAAAGTTTATTTAAATAATTAAAAAATACACAAAATACGTCCGAATTGGAGCAAAAATGTAGACTTTTGTAGAACATCCGATATACAAAACATAAACGATTTCACGATGGAATGTTGGCTGGTAGGTGAATTATTCATGCTGTTCATATTATCATCATTGTCACATATTTTTCAAGGGGGGGAGATTATTGTCTTGCGTGTGTGTGTGTGTTTGCTAGTTTTAAACTTTATCCGCATTATACGATTTTGAACCTGTATTCGAGAATCACTGTTTTGCGCGCGTGTTGCGTGTTTTTAGAGATAAATCCGTCTCAGATCCGTCGGCGACGTTATCATACTGCACTGGGGGCAGAGCTTTTTCGCGCCGAGCGTGTGCAGCCAGCACTCTTCGCAGTACACGTGCCAGCAGCAGATACTTACCACCGGTTTGCGGAAGTCGTCCATACAGATGAGACACTTGGGCCGGTTCTGGATGAAGCCCTCGTACTCGCGGACCTTCGATTTGAGCGATTCGATGATCTGGTCGGCGTGTTGACCGTTTTCGGCGCGGGGTGGCGTTGGCTGCTGCTGCTGCTGAAGGGATTGGTGGGCTCGACTGGAACCTTCTCCGGCGGCGGAATTGTCCGAGCGCCGTTGGAGCGTAGCCGGTTCGTTGGCCATGACTAGGCCGCGCAGGTACGAATCTTTGTACCGATTGTCCGCGATCGGGTAGATTATGTCCCGCTCGGAGTATTGTGGTGGACCGTAGATTTGCGTTTCGTCCCCGTCCACGTTCAGCTCGTCGTCCGTGTCGTCGGCGTTCGTCACGCGGACCGTGGTGCTTGCGAAGGAACCACTCTGGTGCAGGGAACTGGTTGTGCGGACGCGTGTTTGGCCAGCCCATTCGTAGACTTCGAAGTTTTCGCCACCCTCGACGTCGATGCTGGCGTCGTCATCGTCGGAATCGGTTCCTCTGGAAGTGGTCCCACCGTTGCTTCCATTTGTCTCGGACTTGCGGAGGCAAGCATCCACGTGGACCGTTAGTTCTTCCAGAACCGTTTTATTACAAATTGGACAGATGTTGTCCTCGGTTTTGCGCTTGCGAGATTTCATCTGAAACCAAATTTCAATCAACATCTTCAAATGCAGTAAAAATCCCCCAAAACTCTCACCTTCAATCTGGCCTGTCTGTTGTTCTTAATTTTCTGGTACGTTCCCCAGCACTCGTCCGGATTGACCACCGTCGACGATTCCCCATTCTCGGCGTGTCCATTCGACGACCCACTACTAGTTCCCGGAACCGCCGCCGCCGACGACGACGGTCCACCCCCAAAACACTGGCCCGTCAAATTCTGCTTCGGCTTCAAAATCTTGTCCAACCGGTCCACCTCCAGCGCAAAGTGCTGATCGATCTCGCTGGACCGCAGCGTTACGCCGCAAATCGGACAGCAAAGTGGGTCCGACGTTTGCTTCCGTTGCCGGGAGAAACCGGCCTCCGCTGCCGGATCGCCGTCGTGGTCCATCCAGAGTTAACTCATCGAATGAGCTACGAAAGTTTTGTGGACGCGAACCCAGAATGTCGAGGGAAACCTTTGAAATTTTACGGAGAGCCGCTTGGCCGGAACGAAAAGTGTTTTGTTTTGATTGTGCGAAATTTCTCTCGACGGCGCGCGCGGTGACGTTTGAGAAGCACACGCACGGAAAAGAAACTGACAGCATCGGGGTTGTTGTGTGAAGGCGCACAGCTCTACAGCACAGTGGGATTGGGAGTTTGATTCCAAGGATAAAACAGATTAAAAAAAACTTTTTGCAATTGGGTACTAAAGCCCTATGTCAATTTTTATGTACAACGGTAAAAAACACGATTAAAAACCATTTCTGATCACTTTTTTTCATTTTAATGCAAATTTTTTTTTGACTAGACAACATTTTTTCGATGGATCAACTATGGTCCCCTTGAAACGAGCTGTCAAGTAGGAGCTTTTCTGTCAAGAAGGACCGCGAGGTTAATTTTTCAAAATTGATTTAAAAATCCATTTTCAACTCTTTGTGGTCGTACAAAGAGTCATTGTACTCAGAAAAATAAGCTTTATCGCTGTAAACAATAATATCAGCAATCTAAGCTCCATTTTAGGACCCAATTCCGTCGTGAAACTACTTACTTTTCCTGTCATTCTTGAACGACGAAATAGCCTACTTTTCTGTACCAAAAATAACAGAATCGAATAGCAACACTTTTCAAAATAAATGCTGAAAAGTTCTACTTTTCAGCACTCAAATGGGTGCTGAAAAGTTGAACTTTTCAGCACTTGTTTCGAAAAGTAACACTTTTCAACATTTTTTTGATTTAAACGATTTATTGACAAAATACATGAAAATTTGACATAAAATTTCACTCAGTGTATGTTGTTTGGAATTGCAAAAAATGTTGTATGGAACTCGTTGCAAAACTTGATTTTTTCAGCACTATTCGTATTTATCCAACTCGGTGAACCTCGTTGGATAAATGTACGACTCGTGCTGAAAAAATCCTCTTTTTGCAACTTGTTGCATAAACTACTATTTTGTTATTCAAAATTTATTGGCAATTCTGGAGTTTTTTTTTAAAGGTCCAATACACCAAATATCCAGTTTTTGCTTTTTGGATGTTTTTTAATAACCCTGACTTATGGCGGTTTCAAAAACACCCAATAAGTAAAAACTGGAAATTTTGTTTTTTGGAGCAAAAAATTTACGAAAAGATGTTTTTTTCTATTAAGATGAACACAACTACTAGTCAGATGAGTTTTATATATAGTTAGAATCGTGAAATTAAAAGTGAGAGTGTGTGCGTGCAACATGGAGTTAAACTTTTCAAAGTGCCATGGTAATCTTCACAGCAACTTCACAGAAAGTTTAACTCCTTGTTGCACACACTCTCACTTTTAATTTCTCGATACTTTATCGACATGAACTGTAAAAGAGACTGTAATGCTACTTATAAATATACTTAAAAATAGAACTTATTTTAAACGAAATCAAACCGCGTTCTGGGAAAACTCTCTTAGCGACACTCTCGCACCGAATACGTCTGGTCAGTCCCATGGAGCAATCGGTTTCTTGGGGGACCGGATGCACCGAATGAACCGACCTTTGTCTTCGACCCTCCAGAACTTCACCAGCATGACGTTGGTACGTTTGTTGTTCTTGAAGGCGCACCTCCTTCACGTCGTCCGACGCGTGGAACCCAGCGCGCTCGCAGACACCACGGAACACCTCCAGGTGTTGCTTCGGACGTTCCAACTTGATTCCCTTGATAAGGACTTACTCCTGCAGCCGATCTTGCCACAGTTCCTCGATTTCCCATTTCAGCAGTCGGTTTTCAGCGGAGACGACGTCAACCCGATGCGCAAGCTGCGGCAGCTTCCCAAGGAGTTCCTTGCTTAGCTTTTCCAGGTCGTCCCGAGGGTCGTCCAGCTTTTGCAGCTTCGCGGAAATCTCCTGCAACTGCTGTGAGACGCTGGAATTCGCCGTCTCGGAGTTCGTCGACTTGCCGTTCTTTCCACCTTTGGAGTTAATCGAGCGTTGGTCGGATCCGTTCGTCCTAACCTCAATCTGTGAAACTTTTTTGAGATGATTTCACCAAAAAGCGACCACTGGACCGGAACTCCACTTCTCCCGGTTCCGCTACGTACTCCAGCAACCGGATTTATGCAAAACACAAGACAAAACGCGTGAATTAGTATTTTTTTTGATTTATTTTTTAAGGACTGTCAACAATGCCGACCTATCAGGTTGCAGCCGCTGCCGTTCTGTACGGATGCTACCAACTTGCTAAAGTCGTGCCACTAGTGTCCTAGATCGGCACAACGCGGCGGGAATCCTGCTTACTCCTGTCCGGGAGCCCCCGTTTTTTTTTTAAATCGACAATCGAGTCCGGTGAACGAGAAAAATTTGGCAAAACAAACTGCTCGACTGATTTGACATCGAGAACTGTCATTTGCCCTTGACAGTTCCCGCTGACAAAAAAAATCGAGCAGTGTGATGCGAAAACGCGAGAAAAGGTTAGCAAAAATAGTAGTTTATGCAACAAGTTGCAAAAAGAAGATTTTTTCAGCACGAGTTGTACATTTATCTAACGAGGTTTACCGAGTTGGATAAATACGACGAGTGCTGAAAAAAACAAGTTTTGCAACGAGTTGCTTACAACATTTTTTGCAATTCCGAAAAACGCTTATTTAATGGAGTTTTATGTCAAACATTCATGTGTTTAGTAAATTCATCGTTCAAAACAAAACAATATTGAAAAATGTTACTTTTCGATACTAGTTCTGAAAAGTTCAACTTTTCAGCACCCATTTCAGTGCTGAAAAGTAGAACTTTTCAGCACTGTTATTGAAAGGTATTAATTTTCCATTCTGTTATTTTTGGTAGGGAAAAGTAGGCCGTTTCGTTTTTCCAGAAGGGCAGGAAAAGTTGACTGATTCACAGGGGAATTGCAAAAAGCAAATTAACGCAGTTATCACAAGTTAAAGCATGAAAAAGCGGAAAGGCAAAAGTGAACGCTGAAAAGGTTAGCAAAGGAATCTTTATCCCTCGGTCAACGCGAAAGTGTCATCCCCCTCGTCATTTGCATTCATTCAGCAATCGTTGCTGGTTTTTCAGTTATCAAAATTTGATTTTGCTTGTTTTTGAAAATGTTTTCAGTACTGTTATTTATACATTTACAACATAAAAAAACATGTTTGAAAGAGGATTTTCTCTCGGCAGCATCCAAACCATCCAAACAATAAGTCATAAAGTGACATTCCAGTTTGACAGCAAATTTGAAATTAAATATGTCTTTATTGAACTTTCTCATAATAATTACATTTCATTTACATTCTAAGTGGTATGGCCACATGCTTTTCATCTTTGTTACATTTTTCGTTTTTTTATTAACTGTTTACATCGAGGTTTACATTCATTTATTTACTTCAAATTATTTTACATTTTTGCATTGAATCGAATACATTTGGGTAAAAAAATCACTTTAACAACTAATCCTAACTTAAAACTAAAATAAAAATTCTTTGAATTATTCAAAATCATTAGAACGAGTAAACTACGAACTGAATTTTAAGATGAATGCTCCAAGGGTTCTTACTTGTTCCTGGCGAGTTTTGCACCCACGCAGTGTTGTTGTCATCTCGATGAAAATGTTCAGAAGTTCTTGTGGTGAAAACAGGTCACTGCTGCCTTCATCCGTTGATGCTGGTTGGTTTTCCCTCGGTTGCTGACTGAAGCCAGGAGGTGTTGTATTCTCTGCAACTTTTTGCCGCTGATTCAACGGCAATGGCTGCAGATTTGGATCCACTCGAACAGATCCCGCTCCAGGTGACGCCAAAGCAGGAAAATCCACGTCCGTGAAAGTTGGTGGTGTTTTGCGACGATTTGGTTGGTGCCTCGTCGTCGCTTGCTGCCGAATTTTCACAAACTCAGCTCGTTTTGAGCAGCTTCGATTCTTGGTAGAATGGTCGCCGCCGCAATTGAAGCATTTCGCTTCGATGTTCTCGTTGATTGTTTCGCAAGCTTGAGTTTTGTGCTCACTTCCGCAAGTCTCTTGATGAAACAGTTCCTTCCACCATGTCCAAACTGCAAACAGTTCGAACATTGTGTCACGTCACGGTGCACTGGACGAAAACGTTCCCAAGTCACGATGATGTTGAAAATTGCCCGCACTGCTTTCAGCTCAGACGGCGTTGTCGATCCTTTCTCGAGATGAACCAGGTACAGTTGATCACGATACTTGATGTCCTTGTTGTGTCTCGTCATCTTGAAGACTTCGATCACGTTCAACTTAAGAGTTTTGAGCTCATCTTTCAGCACACTCACATCCATGTCATACAGGCCTCGGAGGACCTGTTTCATGGGGCGTTTACCTGGATCGTCATGGCTGTAGTATTCAATCTTTGTGTTGTTCAGGAAATCCCGAACGTAGTTGTAATCCTTTCTGGTAGGTAGCAGAATTTTGAGTCCATCAGCACACAAGCGAATGGAAGCTCGTAAAGCACCAGATTTGATAAACCCGGTCAGCCACTTTCGCACCGAATCCGATGACGATGTTTTCACAAAAATGGGTGGCAACTTTTTCCGTCGTTCAAATTCTTCCTTCTCGCTCACGTCCCCAGGGAGGGTAGCGAACTGGTTTCCAGACAAATTTTGAGCGTCCTTGCTCAAACTGCCTGGCTTTGCAGGTATCGCTTCGGCATTCTTTAGCTTCTTCAAATCTGTCGATCCTACTGGTGAGGACCGCCTCTTTTTCTTGCCCTGAGGCATTTTAGCACTTTTTTGGTTTGTGAGGGACGCACGTCTGACTCGCTTCTCTGCTGATCGCAGACTGAGTTTGACAGCAATGTTTTTGTTCATTACTGAATTTCGGCAAAAGTGATAATTACTGAATCGCATTCAGTTAATTATTTTACTGAAATGGCAATCCAAAATTTGTTGTGATATACTGTGAACCCTCTTTTTACGCGGTGCGTTGCGTTTTTCTAATTTGTCGATTTCTCTAGAACGATGCAATATTTTTGCAATGTTTTAAAAGCAATTTGTTGGTTTTTTTCAGATCTACAAAAGGATTTTTGAAGCTTGCAAAAAAAAAATAGAAGGTTTAGGAGAAATCTACAAAACAAAAAGCGTAACGCCACCGCGTAAAAAGAAGTTTCTTTGTAGTTTGCGCAACGCTCCCTCTTCTTTTTGGTTTGAGGATTTTGAAACATTTCAATCGCCTGAAAGTAGACCCCGCGGTTACCAACCGTTACCTTCCCGCGCCCTTCCAAAAACAGACGCCGCGTCACGCTACCAACCTGACGGCACCAAAGCCAACGCAAAACCGTTATCACACCAACACACACGACCACGTCACACGACGACGACGACGACGGACGGGCGCGCATCATTTTCATTTTGCTCTTCGATTCGTGTTAATGGCGTCTTCTCGCGCTCGGACTGACGCTTGGTCGCAGTAGGCAACGCAACGAAAAAAGTGATTAAATGCGCAAAGTGTGTCCGGAATCGGAGTGGAATCTGTGCTAAAAGTGGGGGAATCTGCGTTCCCTTTTGGAAGAGTGTTTTCGGAGGTGAGTGGGCGCTGGTTTGGGGTTGAATTTGCGAAATTCCGGGCATTGTTTTGGAAATAGACGCGCGTTTTTTTCGTGTGTGCTTTTGTCACTTTCTGCCCAAAGGTGGGAAAAAATTTAAAATCTTCCCTTTTGGGAGCGCGTGAGAGAGCGGAGCGGAGAGTTGGCGGCACGACCACAAGTGCAACGTTTTTGTCCACACAACTATCGGGAAAGAACCGGGATAACCTCGCGGCTATTTTTGGGGGTGCGCGCGTGAACTAAATCCGGTTTATTTTCTGTTCCCGTTGCAGGTCGTGAGCTAGAGTGACAATTATGGAAGGTCGTCGGGCAACGCGGGGCGTAGCGCCAGCGGCAGCAGCTTCGGTGGCCGCAGCCGTTGTTCCCGGACCGGCGGAGGTGGCCAAGCGGGGTCGCAAATCGACTGCACGGAATCGAACGCCTTCGCCGCCACCGCGGAAGGCCTCTCCGGCGCGGAAGAGTCCCGGGAGGGGTCGACCACCGAAGGCGGCGAGTCCGGCGAGGAGGGCGTCGCCGGCTAGGAAGGCGAGTCCGGCCAGGAAGGCCAGTCCAGCGAGGAAGGCGTCCCCGGGACGGAAACCGGCCGCGGCCAAGGTGGCCGTGAAAGAGGCTGTTGTGACGACGACGACGACGACTAAGGTTTCTCCGGAGGAACCGCGACGATCTGCGCGGATAAGGATTTCCGAACAACGGGACAAGAGTCCGGTGCTGAAGAAGACGCTTCGGGACAAGCAGCTGTCGGTTATTTTGGACGACGCGGCGGAGGAACTGAGCAAGAAA
This sequence comes from Culex quinquefasciatus, assembly GCF_015732765.1. NCBI lineage: Eukaryota > Metazoa > Arthropoda > Insecta > Diptera > Culicidae > Culex > Culex quinquefasciatus. Next base: position 60,435,313 of record NC_051863.1, read on the forward strand.
GGATCGCCGGCGAAGAGTTTGACCCCGAACACGAGTCAACGGTCGGTGGTGACCTCGACGGGAGGTCGTGCCACGGCGTCGCGATCGGTCAGCGTGGCGAATGATTCGCAGGAGTTCTCCGACCACGAGGACATGGAGTTCCAGAGCTTCCGCCGGGATGACAACGGAGTTCGGGAAAAGTCGTACGCGAGGCGAAGTGCCTCAAAACAGCTGCAGGACCTGCGAGAGTTTGGAGGAAATCTTGGAGCTGCGGCCGTGTTGCTTCTGGTGCCCGCCTTCATCTTCTTCATCAACCACTTTTGCTCGGGAGCGGCCCACCGGGATTGCTCCTTCAAACTGCCCACCAACCTGGACGAATTCAAGGCCATTTCAACGTACTTTAACCGCGAGGTCGCCGTCATCTTCCTGCTCTTCACGTGGGCCATCGCCCTGATCTCAACCATCCCGATCGGCAAAGCCGTCAAGATCGTCGACGAAATCCGCGGCCAGCAGAGCTACGTCTTCACCGGTCTGTCCTGCGCCACCTTCACCGGATTGGCCGTCTTCGTCGCGGAATACTGCTACAAATACCCGCTCATCAGCACCATCAGCAAGGGCTACAACCAACTGCTGGTCATCAGCCTCGTCCACGCCCTCATCACCGCGCTCCTAGCCTTCGCCAAGTCCCGCTACGTCCCACAAACCGCCTGGAACCCGTACGCCAAATCCGGCCGCATCCTCTCCGACTTCTTCCTCGGTCGCGAAATCAACCCGCTCTCCTTCAACACCATCAACCTCAAGCTCGTCCACTACCACATCTCCCTCACCCTGGCCCTCCTCTTCAACTCCATCATCCTGTACCGCAACGTCCACTTCCCAACCCTCCCCACCTCCGAAACCGACCTCCCCCTCCTCGACAAGCTGACCTTCATCGCGCGCAACACCGAGTTCGAGCCCACCCCCGTCCTCGCCGCCTCCCTCACCATCCTCTACCTGCTGGACCTGCTCGCCTACGAACATCACCTCACGCACTCGTTCGACCTGCAAAGCGAAGGCTTCGGCGCCCAACTCCTGCTCCGGTACGCCGTGTTCCCCTTCACGCTGACCCTGCTCCCGAAATACATCGCCGCCCACAAGCTGCCGGAAGTGCCGGTGTGGGCCCTCGTCGCCGTGGCCGCGCTCTCCCTCGTCGGACTCGCCATCAAGCGGTCCGCGAACCGCCTGAAGCACCAGTACCGGCTGAACCCACTCGGCGAGAAGTTTATCGGTGAGTTATCACTTTATTTGCATTGGAATGTTGACTCTAACAAGCGCGCCCAAGAACGCACAACACTTATGCAATGGGCACAAAAAAAAAAGAGAGCGAGAAGAATGTTGCCAACACTGGCGGAGGGAGGAACGAAACGTGTTAAAAATAATATCGACACACCTGAGACTGAGTCGATACTTGTGTGTAGAGAGAGCGGGTAAAGCGCGCGCGCTTTTGTCTGTTGTGAAAGGGGCATTTAAAACGTTTTTGTTCTGCTGTTAATGGTGATGCTGTATTGTGCGCGAACGCGCGCGGAATCTGAAAAGGGTCGTCTGATTTGCAGGTGTGAAAGCTAAGCGTTTCTAGAGGCTGGGATGTTCAAATTTGCACTAATTCGCGTTTCCCGATCACAGACGCAATATTCGAGTGCTCTACTGAAGGCTCACTCAGATTTTATTAGGCGAAGTATCAAATGAAATTGATAGCATTTTTGGCGACGTATGGCTTCCATCGGAAGGCTTTGTTCGCCGATTTCTTTTGTTACTTGGCGTCAAAGCTAGTGCAAACTTCACACTGTTCGTGACCAAGTTTGACTTCGCCCTCCCTCAATCGCTCAGAATACTATCATAGTGGTTTCTCGCTTCGGTTTTTCTCCATTTTATCTGTAGTGTTTCTCCTCTAGCTTACTTACCTTCAAAAAACAACATTATTTCATGTTCACGTCTTAACAGGTCTTAAGTATGATTTTGAAATTTTGAATCTTAAAAAAATATAAAGTTTTTAAATAAACGATGAAGTAATTATGTTACAGTCATATTCCGTAAGGCGGAAGAATAAGTGGATGTTGTCTCTATGTACTTGAATTTTACGTACGTGTTAGGGAAAGGGCCAGGGTGGCCACTCAAGTCGGAAATTCGTCAAAATCCGCCAAAAAACGGGAAAAAGTCGGGAATTTATGATTTTATGTCAAAAAGTCGGGAATTCTGAGCTTTTTTGCTCTTAAATAAATTTTGTAATATTATTTACAAATTTCAAATTGAATTCATTCATTTCTGCTTTAGTAACTTACTTTAAATTTAAGGTTATTTTCACTATTTCAATATATTTGAGTATGGAAAATCTGCAGGCCAAGGGCGAACGATGCTGATGATACCTCTTCAGTTGACGCTCAGGCGAGGAACATCCTGGAAGGAGCGTCACTGACTACGTCCGTAGTCCTGTTAGATCATTCTTGATCAAGACAGTATAGCTCTGGTTCCTTGCAAGTGTCCTATTTTCTTCCCCCCACGTTGGCTTGGTTTTCATGATGACCTGGCTGGTGGCCTGTGGAAACGGCTCGTAAACCTTTGACCACCGCGGGTCTGACAGTCAGACAATGTGGGACAGGGAAGTGATTTGTGATTGTAGACGGTATTGTTTTGATTCGCAGTATGTTGAGTCAACTGCTGTGGATGTACCTGAAACATCGCACAACGGGGTCTCTCTCCTTTCCGTTTTTATCTGCCATTAGAGAGCCTGGAGCTTCAGTTCTCCTGCTGTGCTCTTGTGTGACGGACGTGTGGCAGCCGCGCGCTCGCGGCCTTGTTTACATTTGGAGGTGTCGTGTTTTGCGGGTCAAAAGTGCCGATAGTGGCCGTCGTGGTGCTTTCGGTGGACTTTCCGCCCCAACATTCCGAGGAATGGAGGCGAACGAGCGCAAAAGGAAGAAGGAGGACGATGACAATGTGGAGCAGAATCTGCTCAACAACAACAAGTTCAGCCCGCTAGCGGAAAACAACAACAATGCCAGCCCAGCAGGAGGAGGGGACGTCCCGGCGGTTCCAGCACCCGGCCAGTCGGCAAGTAAACAAAAGCAACCACCTTTGGTGGTGAAGAACATCACGGATTTTTACAAACTCGTGGCGATAGTGGAAAGTTGTAAACTTGGTTTCAAACCGATTTACAAACTGACCCGATTTGGAACCAAGGTGACCTGCTTCTCTGTCAAAGATTTTGACAAGTTGCAAGAGCTACTCAAGAAGAAGAAAGTGGAATTCTACACCCACGATCGGCGGAGCGAACGAAATCATCGGGTGGTTCTTCGTGGTTTTCCTGATGAACTGAAACCGGACGAGGTCAAGTACCTTCTGAAGAGGGATCTCCAGCTGGACGCGTTGGAGGTGCATATCATCAAGCGGAAGGAAAAGTCCACCGTGGACGAAACTCCGTACATTGTGGTCTTCCCCAAGGGATACACCAATCTGAAGAAGCTCTCTGCAATGAAAATTGTGGCAAGCACTATCATCCAGTGGGAGGCCTACCGGAACAAGCGGCCGAACGTGACCCAGTGCAGGAACTGCCTGCAGCTGGGTCATGGAACCAGGAACTGCCACCTCAAGGGGAGGTGCAACAACTGTGGGGGTCCTCACAAGACGGACGAGTGCAAAGTCCAAGAAGCCGAGCCGAAGCGGTGTGCCAACTGCTCTGGAGCCCACGAAGCCACGGACCGCAGCTGCCCCAAGCGTGCGGACTACATCCAGAGGCGCCAGCAGGCGGCGAAACCGAAACCGCCGGCAAGGAAGGCGGAGAAGCAGAGTCCAGCAGTTCCGGCGTTCACGCCGGCGGAGTTCCCTCCGCTGCCGGGCGCAGTTCCGGACGTGAAGCCAAAGGATCGCCGTCGACCCGCAGGAAGCAGTCAAGTAAATACCGGCGCCGGTGCCGGTGTCACCAACACGGCGGAAGGAGAGGAGGTGCTCTACAGCTCTACTGATCTGTGGCACATTTTTAACGAGTACAGCGCCAGGTTCCAGACCTGCAAGACCCGCGTGGACCAGTTGAGACTCGTCAGTTACATGCTCGGCAAATACGGCGGAAAATGAGTTTTTTCTTAATGTATTCTATATTATTTTGAACCGTCCCTCGGTCCTAACCTGGTCACAGCACCTAAACGGACCTAATAAAAATAAGCTAAGAAAAAAAAAAAAAGAGAGCCTGGAGCTTAATAGAGAACGGACATCTCAAGCCTGAAGTGCCGATCGAGGCGCGGGAGCTGTCAAGCGGAGGTGCCTATCGAGCAAAATCCTTTGTCTTTTGCTCGATTGGTACCTCCGTTTGACGGTTCTCGTGCTTCGATTGGTGCTTTTGGTTTGAGATGACCGTTCTCTGATAGGCTCCAGGCTCTCTATCTACCATCTTTATTCTGTTTATTTTGTTTCACTGATTCTCTAACACGCCTTCTGTTTATTATCGTCCATTTGTTTTCGATTTTTTTTCATGATTCTCTTATTTCTCAACGCTTTTCCACTCTATTTACTAATTGATGCTGCTGTAACAAACTGTCTGTTTTCCCTTAATTTGGCAGCGATGTCAATTTTGTTTATCTTTATTTATCTATTTGAATAATTTTTCATCTGCCCTGTAAATTGCCCTCATTACAATCTAAGCTTGTTTGTTGCCTCTATCTATTAACTATTCTTAATTTCTTTCTCTACTTCGTTAATTACTATCTTTCTTTTACTATTGATTCTTCAAATCAGGGGCGCCGACTCTGGGGGTTGCACGGTACTTTTGCCCCCTAAATTTGGCTGGGGGAGCAGCCCATAGATTGTGCCCCCCCCAGAAATTTTGGAAGAAAAATATTTTTATTTCAAATATAAAAAAACACAGAAATAATTGAAAATTATATCTTAAACTTAAATGGGTAATTCTCTACCAACTCACACGAAATCGGGAAAAGTTGCCCCGACCCCTCTTCGATTTGCGTGAAACTTTGTCCTAAAGGGTAACTTTTGTCCCTGATCACGAATCCGAGGTCCGTTTTTTGATATCTCGTGACGGAGGGGCGGAACGACCCCTTCCATTTTTGAACATGCGAAAAAAGGGGTGTTTTTCAATAATTTGCAGCCTGAAACGGGGATGAGATAGAAATTTGGTGTCCAAAAGACTTTTATGTAAAACTAGACGCCCGATTTGATGGCGTACTCAGAATTCCGAAAAAAAAAACGTATTTTTCATCGTAAAAAACATTAAAAAAGTTTTAAAAATTCTCTCATTTTCCGTTACTCGACTGTAAAAATTTTTGGAACTTGTCATTTTATGGGAAATTTAATGTACTTTTCGAATCTACATTGACTCAGAGGGGTCATTTTTTCATTTAGAACAAAAATTCATTTTAAAATTTCGTGTTTTTTTCTAACTTTGCAGGGTAATTTTTTAGAGTGTAACAATGTTCTACAAATTTGTAGAGCAGACAATTACAAAAATTTTGAAATACAGACATAAGGGGTTTGCTTATAAACATCACGAGTTATCGCGATTTTACGAAAAAAAAGTTTTGAAAAAGTTGGTCTTCATCGATCATGGCCGTTCATGGTCACCCGCGACAGACACGGACGACGAAACAAAGAGAAACGCAAAAAGTAACTTTTTCAAAACTTTTTTTCCGTTAAATCGCGATAACTCGTGATGTTTATAAGCAAACCCCTTATGTCTGCATTTCAAAATTTTTGTAATTTTCTGCTCTACAAATTTGTAGAACATTGTTACACTCTAAAAAATTACCCTGCAAAATTAGAAAAAACACGAAATTTTAAAATTAAAATTTTTGTTCTAAATGAAAAAATTCCCTTTTGGGTCAATGTAATTTTTTTTTTAATTAAATATGTCTTTATTGAACTTTCTTATAATAATTACATTTCTTTTACATGCTAAGTGGTATGGCCTAATGCTCTTCATCTTTGTTGTATTTTTCGCTTTATTATTAACTGATCACATTTATTTTATTTATTTCAAATTGTTTTACATTTTTGCATTGAATCGAATACATTTGGGTAAAAAAGAAAAAAAATCACTTTAACAACTAATCCTAACTTAAAACTAAAAAAATTAAATTCATTGAAATATTCAAAATCACTAGAACGAGTAAACTATGAACTGTATTTTAAGATAAATCCTCCAAGCGTTCTTACTTGTTCCTCACGAGTTTTGCAACCACGCAGTGTTGTTGTCATCTCGATGAAAATGTTCAGAAGTTCTTGTGGTGAAAACAGGTCACTACTGCCTTCATCCGTTGATGCTGGTTGGTTTTCCCTCGGTTGCTGACTGAAGCCTGGAGGTGATGTATTCTCTGCAACTTTTTGCCGCTGATTCAACGGCAATGGCTGCAGATTTGGAACCACTCGAACAGATCCCACTCCAGGTGACGCCAAAGCAGGAAAATCCACGTCCGTGAAAGTTGGTGGTGTTTTGCGACGATTTGGTTGGTGCCTCGTCGTCGCTTGCTGCCGAATTTTTACAAACTCAGCCCGTTTTGGGCAGCTCCGATTCTTGGTCGAATGGTCGCCACCGCAGTTGAAGCATTTGGCTTCGATGTTCTCGTTGATTGTATTGCAAGCTTGAGTTTTGTGCTCACCTCCGCAGGTTGCACAACGACTCTTGACTCAAACTGCAAGCAGTTCGAACACTGTGTCACGTCACGGTGCACTGGACGATAACGTTCCCAAGTCACGATGATGTTGAAAATTGCCCGAACTGCTTTCAGCTCAGACGGCGTTGTCGATCCTTTCTCGAAATTAACCAGATACAGTTGATCACGATACTTGATGTCCTTGTTGTGTCTCGTCATATTGAAGACTTCAATCACGTTCAACTTAAGAGTTTTGAGCAGGGCCACGGAGGACCTGTTTCATGGGGCGTTTACCTGGATCGTCATGGCTGTAGTATTCAATCTTTGTGTTGTTCAGGAAATCCCGAACGTAGTTGTGATCCTTTCTGGTAGGTAGCAGAATTTTGAGTCCATCAGCACACAGGCGAATGGATGCTCGTAAAGCACCAGATTTGATAAACCCGGTCAGCCACTTTCGCACCGAATCCGATGACGATGTTTTCACAAAAATGGGTGGCAACTTTTCCCGTCGTTCAAATTCTTCCTTCTCGCTCACGTCCACAGGGAGGGTAGCGAACTGGTTTCCAGACGATTTTTGAGCGTCCTTGCTCAAACTGCCTGGCTTTGCAGGTAGCGCTTCGGCATTCTTTAGCTTCTTCAAATCTGCCGATCCTGCTGGTGAGGACCGCCTCTTTTTCTTGCCCTGAGGCATTTTAGCACTTTTTAGCACATTTTTGGTTTGTGAGGGACGCACGTCTGACTCGCTTCACTGCTGATCGCAGACTCCCAAATTTAAAGTAATTTATCAAACAAAACTAACCTCCCACCTTCCTCCCTCTTTACAGATCTAGAGACGCTGCCCACGTTCCAGGGCCGCCGGCTGCTCGTGGCCAAGGCGTGGGGCCGGCTCCGTCAGCCCAATTACGCCGGTGACATCCTGCAGAGTGTGGCCCTGCTGCCGCTTCTTTATTGGCGCTTTGCCTGGCCACCGCTGCTGGCGGTGCTCTTCACGGTGGCGCTGCTGGTTCACCGCGCCGCCCGCCTCAACGAGCGCAACGCCAAAAAGTACAACTCGGCCTGGCAGCGCTACTGCGCGTCGGTGCCGTACGCGCTGGTGCCGAAGGTGTTTTAAGGCGGTTTCGATTTTTGACTGAGAGTTTTACACACGATCGACACGTTACTTCTGTAAAAAGTTTTGGAAGGTTTCGTTTCTTAGAATTGTAATAAGAAAGCTAAAAATTTATCATTTCTCTTAGCGGTTAGGCCTAGCAAAATCGAACTCGACTTTATTTCAAAACTTTCAGTTTAACTTTGGATAGTGTTTGGCGAGAAAAGAAGACGGAATGGCTAGAATACGTAGAAGAATCTTATCGTTAGGACCAATCAGTTCTAGAAAGAAAACAAAACATTAAGCTAAGTTTTAGATTTGCCCAACGAGGAGGCATTTTTTTTATTACGATAGGACTGTACAAATAGAACTTAAGTGAGTTTTATTAGACGTAGTGATAAATGACATTTTTGTGTGAGTGCCCCAAACCGGTTGAATTTCGCGCACTGAACATGAAGAGCATTAGTTTTACAACTGAACAAAAACAGCATTTTTTCTGTATTTTCTCCTTTTTTTCTCACCCCCAACTGTAGAATAAGGTGCATTTTACTGTACTATTTTTTTTTTTTAACACAAAGTTCTCTTTATTATAATTTCGTTCTTTTCAACGAGATACGTTTGCCATCAATTGAAAACGGTGAGATTTATTTTTGCACGTTTTGTGTTTTATGGTTTAGGAAAAAACTATCTCAATGTACAGAAAACAAACGAGAGAACAGAGTTAGATTTATTTTGTGCTAGTTGATAAGACACCTTTTTTTTCATCTTTGCTCTACTTGCTGCTAGACAATTAGTTTAGCTCACAATTTTAGGAATAAAGATTTACAGACACAACACACACGCGCAAGTTTGTCGCCAATTTCGTAGGACAGTGATACATCACACACTCACAACTAAGGGCATCTCCAGCGCTGGGGTGAAAATCAAATTTGTCACCTTGAAAAAACTCCGTCATCCCCACCGCTAGGGTAGCAAATTTGCCACCGAAACAAGCCCACCGCGGGGGGCAAATATGAGTTTTTATCATTTTTTGCTCTCGTTTACCTTCAAAATCAATAATTAGGGGAAATATACCCATTTTAATCACACTAAGCCGTTCGACCAATTCTCATCACTTTTGCCGTTTCTGCTATTAAATCAACATTTTCAGATGTTTTAACAATGGAGAGTTGCTTGCTCACTTTTATTTGAGCTAGGGGAAATCTACCCTTTCCAATCAAAAACCTATCTTCGTCATATGGAGAGTTTGATGCTCGATTAAAGCTCCAAAAATACTATTTGGGCTATAAACTTACCAGCAACAGCACCGCCTCGAGTAAGCACGCAAATGTATGCCACTTACTGGCCAAAAAGATCACATTTAATGCACTTTTGATCATAATTTGTATTTTGCGAGACCACTTCTCATCATTTTGTTGGCACACACAGTAACACACACGAGAATCCCTCAAACGCTTAATGAATATCGCCAAAATTAACTTTTCACTTTCGCTTACTTTTTCACGGCGCTTAAGATATGAAATTGCTTCCAACTACCGGCAACATGTTCTTTTGATCATTATTAAGGCACTCAATTGAAGAATAATCCTGAAAAATGTAATAAATTAGCAAGCGCCATCAAAAAAACAAACGCGCCAAGTCGTTTGACGTTTCAATTTTCACTTTGCATTCCACTCGAAGGCTGAAGAAAACCGAGCGAGAGACGAAGGCAAAAAAGAACAAAGGCTGGCCGTCCACACCACCACCAGCACAGCCAGCGATGCCAGGAAACTTTCCCTATAAATGCCACTTTTCGTGAGTGTTCGTTTGAACTGTCAGCGCAAATGGCAACACTCGACAGAGTGTTGGAAGAAAAAAGAACTAAGCCGATATTAGAAAAATGGGCGTGGCCCAATGCATTTGCCTCGATTAGAATACCCTTGGGATTTTTTTTTGTTAAATGCTTGGTAAAGAAATAGAATAACTTTTAGTGAAAGTGAAAATAAACAGAAATGTTCACAAAAACTTGCTCTACTCGTTGGTGTACTTGGTTTTAGTAAAATTCAAGGGAGACTCTAGATTATCCAGCATCATTCAAACACGACCGCTTATTAGGATTAAAATGGGTAGATTTCCCCTATTTATTACTTTGGAACAGTCAAAAACACTTTATTTAAGCTGTAATTCATGATCAAAGTGCTGATAGGCCGATAATAGAAATAGGCTGAGAAAGGGTATAGTTCCCCTATGTGTTGATTCATGCCTAGAAATGCTAAAAGTTTATTAAGAGCGAGTTTTTCACCGATGTGAAACAGGTCGTATCGAGGTGCTCCGATTTGGATGAAACTTTCAGCGTTTGTTTGTCTATGCATGAGATGAACTCCTGCCAAATATGAGCCCTCTACGACAAAGGGAAGTGGGGTAAAACGGGCATTGAAGTTTGAGGTCCAAAACACATGAAAAATCTTAAAATTGCTCGCATTTCCGTAAAACTTCATCAATTCCAACTCTCTTAGATGCATTCGAAAGGTCTTTTGAAGCCCTTCTTTTCTCATAGCTTTTGCAAATTACTGTTAAAAATTGATTTTTTAAAGCCTTAATAACTTTTCCCAACAGCCTCCAACACCCATACTCCCATAGGTCAAAAGTTAGGGAATTTCATGGACTATAAGCCTACGGTATTAACTTTTTGGCCAATCGCAGTTTTTCTCATAGTTTTTCGATTTTTCTAGAACAAACATTTTACAACGTTAGTTTTTGCCCTGTAGGCCAAGAAGACGGCACTTTTTGGTCTCAATTTTGTCATATTCGGAATCCTCGGTCAATTTCACGTAAGTTAGAAGTATTGGAGCTATAATTTTGATTTTAAAAAATAATTAAATAAAACATTTTTGAAAAAAGAAATAGATCTTATTTACCCTATGATCAATACGTCAAATGCTGTATCAAGTAGGCGAAAACTTGTTTACCCCTAATCCGACAAAATTCTAAATAATATTTTAATTAATTCTAAATGGCATTTTTTCCAATCAAATTCAAAATTCCAACACCTCAATCTAATGTAAAATTTTCTGAGGATTCCGAATATGTCAAAATTGAGACCAAAAAGTGCCGCTATGGAGGCCTACAGAGCAAAAACTAACGTTGTAAAATGTTTGTTCTAGAAAAATCGAAAAACTATGAGAAAAACTGCGATTGGCCAAAAAGTTAATACCGTAGGCTTATAGTCCATGAAATTCCCTAACTTTTGACCTATGGGAGTATGGGTGTTGGAGGCTGTTGCCAAAAGTTATTAAGGCTTTAAAAAAATTAATTTTGCCTTCCTCACCTTACTGAGGAAAGGCTATAAAATCACTCGAAAAATGAACTTCTTAATTTGACCTCGTAGACCCACCTTCACGTATACCTATCGACTCAGAATCAAATTCTGAGCAAATGTCTGTGTGTGTGTGTGTGTAGGGATGTGGGTCTGTGCACCAAAAAATATGCACTCGATTATCTCAGCACTGGCTTAACCGATTTGGACCGTTTTGGTCTCATTCGATTCGTCTTGGGGTCCCATAAGTCCCTATTGAAAATTATGAAGTTTAGTAAAGTACTTCAAAAGTTATGCTAAAAAAACGATTTTGGCGTATGTCCGGAAGATTGTAAAAAGGGTGGTTTTTGTAAGAAACCCTGTCATGTTATACATTTTTAGAAAGGTATTAAAAAGACCTTTCCAATGAGCCTAAAACATCAAGGATCTGACAATCCTATCAAAAGTTATTAGCACTTAAGTGTTATTTATACACTTTTTGGAGGCCGGATCTCAGATATTTCAATGACAATGATGTCCAAGTCCATCATGCGACCCATCGTTAGTTAGATAATCGAAAGACCTTTCAAATGAGCCTAAAAAATCAAGGATCTGACAACCCTATTAAAAGTTATTGGCACTTAAGTGTTATTTATACACTTTTTAGAGGTTTGATTTCAGATATTGTGATAAAAATATTGTCTGAATCTTCCATGCAAACTATCGTTGGATAGGTATTTTTTATCAGACCTTGCCGATGAGCCAGAAATATTGATGGTCTGCGAACCATATCAATAGAAATGAGTAATAAAGTTGATTTGTTAAACATGTTAAGGGGGAATGTTGCTATTTTTACTGAATGTATTGACTTTATGAATATGAGGAAGGCACCAACCACCTAAAGGTGGATTAAGTTACGTTTTTAACAGTAATTTGCAAAAGCTATGAGAAAAGTCAAACCAATCCTGGATGTCTATAGCACATTTTGAAGGGCTTCAAAAGACCTTTCGAATGCATCTAAGAGAGTTGGAATTGATGAAGTTTTACGGAAATGCGAGTAATTTTAAGATTTTTCATGTGTTTTGAACCTCAAACTTCAATGCCCGTTTTACCCCACTTCCCTTTGTCGTAGAGGGCTCATATTTGGCATGAGTTCATCTCATGTATAGACAAACAAACGCGGAAAGTTTCATCCAAATCGGAGCAACTCGATACGACCTCTAGAACAAACCGAGCAGAATCTACAAATACTGCCTCTTAAACTTTTAAATTTCAAAGAATTTTATTCTTCGAAAATGTCGAAAGTTAAACAATTGCTACCCGATTTGATTCCCACCAAATTTGCTCTCGAGTTTGCCCCCGAGTCTCCCACCGCGCGTAGCAAAGCAGGTATCAAATTTGATCTCAAGTTCATCTGTAGAAGAAAAATATGTGTCGGTACCTTTCGGGTACTCATTTTCTGATACCCGACAAGTACCGGCAAGCCGGGGGCAAAGTTTTGAATGCAAAAATTCATTAATTCAAAAATTCAAGAATTCAAAAACTCAAAAATTAAAAAAATCAAAAATTTAATAATTTAAAATTCAAACATTTCAAAATTCAAAATAACAAAAATTCAAAAATGCGTTTAAATAGCTTTAAATAGCTTTTTTCAAAAATTCAAAAAGTCAAAAATTCAAAAAAAATAAAATTCAAAAATTCAAAAATACGAAAAAAATCAAAATGCGTTTTATTAGCATAGTTTTATTAATTTTTTTTTTAATTTCTGGTTATTTTTTTCAATTTTTTCAATCTTTTTAATTTTTTTTGTTTTTTAATTTTCCCAATTTTTAATATTTTTCATTGAAATTTTCTGATATTTTGATTTTTTTTAATTTCTTAAGATTTGTTTATTTTTTTAAATTTCTTTTTTTTTAAATTAGATTTTTTTTTTATTTTATTTTTAATGTTTTAAATTTTTTATGTTTTTTTTTTAGTCTTTTAAAATTGTTTTAATTAATTTTTATTTTTTTTTAATTTTTTACTTTTTTTGTCATTTTTTAATTTTTCTTTTTTTTTAGTTTTTTCAATTTTTTATTTTTTTTTATTTTTTAGTTTTCTTTAGTTTTTTAAAATTGAATTTTTTTTTCATAATTTTTTTATATTTTGTTAATTTATTTATTTATTTTTATTTTTTTTTGTTTTCTTTTAAATTTATTTTTTTTTATCTTGAAATTTTTAATTTTTTTATTTTTTTTTAATTTTTTTAATTTTTTTTGATTTCGCGATTTTTTTAAGGTTTTTTTTTTAATTTTTCTAATTTTTTTAAATTTTTTAAGAATATTTTTAATTTTTTATTTTGTTTTTTTCAAATTTATAAAAAAAAAACTGTTTTTTTTTCATTTTCTTATTTTTTTTAAATATTTTAATTTTTGAAAAAAATTGAAAATCTTAAAAATTTCTGTTTTTTTTTTAATTTTTTAAATTTTTTGTTTTTTTTTATTGGCCAAAAAGTTAATACCGTAGGCTTATAGTCCATGAAATTCCCTAACTTTTGACCTATGGGAGTATGGGTGTTGGAGGCTGTTGCCAAAAGTTATTAAGGCTTTAAAAAAATTAATTTTGCCTTCCTCACCTTACTGAGGAAAGGCTATAAAATCACTCGAAAAATGAACTTCTTAATTTGACCTCGTAGACCCACCTTCACGTATACCTATCGACTCAGAATCAAATTCTGAGCAAATGTCTGTGTGTGTGTGTGTGTGTGTGTAGGGATGTGGGTCTGTGCACCAAAAAATATGCACTCGATTATCTCAGCACTGGCTTAACCGATTTGGACCGTTTTGGTCTCATTCGATTCGTCTTGGGGTCCCATAAGTCCCTATTGAAAATTATGAAGTTTAGTAAAGTACTTCAAAAGTTATGCTAAAAAACGATTTTGGCGTATGTCCGGAAGATTGTAAAAGGGTGGTTTTTGTAAGAAACCCTGTCATGTTATACATTTTTAGAAAGGTATTAAAAAGACCTTTCCAATGAGCCTAAAACATCAAGGATCTGACAATCCTATCAAAAGTTATTAGCACTTAAGTGTTATTTATACACTTTTTGGAGGCCGGATCTCAGATATTTCAATGACAATGATGTCCAAGTCCATCATGCGACCCATCGTTAGTTAGATAATCGAAAGACCTTTCAAATGAGCCTAAAATCAAGGATCTGACAACCCTATTAAAAGTTATTGGCACTTAAGTGTTATTTATACACTTTTAGAGGTTTGATTTCAGATATTGTGATAAAAATATTGTCTGAATCTTCCATGCAAACTATCGTTGGATAGGTATTTTTTATCAGACCTTGCCGATGAGCCAGAAATATTGATGGTCTGCGAACCATATCAATAGAAATGAGTAATAAAGTTGATTTGTTAAACATGTTAAGGGGGAATGTTGCTATTTTTACTGAATGTATTGACTTTATGAATATGAGGAAGGCACCAACCACCTAAAGGTGGATTAAGTTACGTTTTTAACAGTAATTTGCAAAAGCTATGAGAAAAGTCAAACCAATCCTGGATGTCTATAGCACATTTTGAAGGGCTTCAAAAGACCTTTCGAATGCATCTAAGAGAGTTGTTTGTTGTTGAGAGTTTATTTTTATTTTTTTTTTGTTTTCTTTTAAATTTATTTTTTTTTATCTTGAAATTTTTAATTTTTTTATTTTTTTTTAATTTTTTTAATTTTTTTTTATTTCGCGATTTTTTTAAGGTTTTTTTTTAATTTTTCTAATTTTTTTAAATTTTTTAAGAATATTTTTAATTTTTTATTTTGTTTTTTTCAAATTTATAAAAAAAACTGTTTTTTTTTTTCATTTTCTTATTTTTTTTAAATATTTTAATTTTTGAAAAAAATTGAAAATCTTAAAAATTTCTGTTTTTTTTTTAATTTTTTAAATTTTTTGTTTTTTTTTTTTATATTTATTTAAATGTTTTTTTTTTATTTTTTTTTGATTTTTTTTTAATTTTTAATTTATTCTAATATTTTTAATATTTTAGAAACCTTTTGATTTTTTGTAATTTTTTAATTCTTTTTATTTTTTTTTATTTTTTTCAATTTCCCTAATTTTTTTTAATTTTAAATTTGAATTTTAGTATTTTTTTTATTTTTTTTTTTAATTTTTTTTATTTTTTTTTTATTTTTTTTTCATTTTATTTTAATTTTGTCATTTTTTTTTTTATTTTTTTATACATAAAAACAACAATTTAATTTTTTTCCGTGCATGATTCGTGTGAATTTTTTTAAATATTTTTTAAATGTTTTATTATTTTTATTTTTAATTTTTTTTTCAATGTTTTATTTTTTTAAAATTATTTTATTTTTTAAATTTTTTTTAGATATTTTTATTTTTTTAATTTTTTTGAATTTTGTACTTCTTTTTATTTTTTTTTTTTAATTTATATATTTTTCTATTTTGTCATTTTTTAATTTTTTTATTCATAAAAAAAATAATTTCATTTTTTTCCGTGCACGATTCAGTTTTCCGTGCATCATTCCATTTGCCACAGTAGCAAACCAGCAGAAAAGCGGGTAGCAAACAGCCCGGGAGCATGTTGACAGCTCCCATACAAACTGAGCGTACCTCTTTTTGTGGGCCCAGTGGGCCTAAGATGGCCTTTGATATTATCTAGCAAAATTTTTGAAAATGGCGAATTGTATAAATAAATATAGTTTTTGCCTTGTTTCGGTTTAAAACAACAAAATAAGCAGTTTGGAATCATTTTTGTAAAAAACTTGTTTAGAGATACGCCTCGTACAAATATTAGTCTAGAACAGTTGAAAGGAGCGTGCCGCGAAAGCCGTCACGAAAAATAAGTTTCCCATGCAAATTTTGAGTTGCGTAATTAATGGGCGGATCCGACGAGGCCCACTGGCCATCTGTCGGTGAACACGCGCAACTCACGAAAACTGTCATCTTAGGGTCCGGCTGGTAGCAAAGTGAAATCCCGAAGAACTGAGAGTAAATTTTCTACCGCGACAGGTACCGCGGTGGGGTTGACGTCAGGTGCAAATTTGATTTGCTTCGATATTTGCTACCCGCGCTGGAGATGCACTAACCCAAACAACTGAAGAAATGTATAAATCTGTTTATATTTTTCGCTAATAACAGGCGCGAGTAAAAAAAGGGGGATAAAAACCATGCAAACAAACTCTCTCTAGTCGAAATCCGTCAGAATGCCATCGCTCACGTTGAACAGATCTTCGTCGTTGGTGCCCGTCGAGGAGGGGGTTGGCGGGGGAGGCGGCTGGTCCGCGTCCGTGTCCAGGGATGGGGCAGGTACGGCAACGGGCAAGCAAAAGTCCTCCGTGAGGGATAGTTTGCCGATGGCCACTGCGATTAGCGTGCTGGAGAGGTCTTCGCCGGATTTGTTGGTTTCCTGGGGAGATGGAAGGGATAGTTATTTGGATGTGTGCCAAATGAGTAAAATTTGCGACATTTCAGTGATTGAGAACTTGGGACGTGGAACGTGGTGTCGAGAGAAAACTGGAGCTGGGTCTCGGTAGCTTCAAGGTGGCAGCCCCACGCCGAGACTAGGTATTCGCAGCCTCAATTCAGCTGCATACCGAAAATCACACCATTACGAACAATCAAGAAGGAATAAGGATCCGGAACAAACGGCATAGACCTAGGCACGAAAAGGACACCGATTGGAAACTCGGAACATGGAACTGCAGATCGCTACGTTTCGATGGGTATGAGTACGCTCTGTTGAACGAGCTCAAACCCCGCAACTTCGATGTTGTAGCACTGCAGGAGATGTGCTGGAAGAGAGATGTGGGAGGATGATGCTTTGGAACTCACTATGTACCAGAGCGGCGGAGCCGATCAACGACCGGATGTGTAGGTTGAGGATTAAAGGCCGTTCCTTCAACTATCACATCTTCAACGTACATTGCCCACACGAGGAATCATCCGATGCAGAGAAGGAAGCGTTCTTCGCGAAGCTGGAGCAGAAGTTCGACAGCTGCCCGCAGAGGGACGTCAAGATTGTCATCGGAGATATGAACGCCCGCATAGGAAGGGAGGAGATGTACAACCCGGTGATCGGGCCGAACAGCCTGCACACCGTCACGAACGACAACGGCCAGCGGTGCATCAACTTCGCAGCCTCCCGCGGTATGGTGGTACGCAGCACATTGTTCCCACGGAAATACATCCACAAAGTCACCTGGACATCGCCTAACCAACGAACAAAAACACAAATCGACCACGTCCTCATCGACGACCGATTCTTCTCGGACATAGGGAACATCCGCACGGAACCGGCTCCCACCGCCGTTCAACACCGAGCGGTTGCGGCTCAGCACTACGTGCAGCAGCTGGAAGCGAGCCTGCCAACGGAGGAGGAACTCGGCGCTGCCTCGCTCAACGATGGATGGAACAGAATATGCTCGGCCATCGGCAGTGCCGCTAAAGCCGCGCCAGGTAGTACGGTCCGAGTTGGAAAGCAGTGCTGGTTCGACGAGGAGTGCCAGCGGCTACTTGAACAAAGCAGCTTATGCGGTGAAGCTGATAGCCGCAACTGATGAAAGCGTGGGCGCCATATTAACAAGCGCTGAAATAGCAGAGAACAGTTTTCAAGCTAAAGAATCGCCAGCTGGAAGACCGCGTTCGCGCCGAAAAGGAGCAGCTGTTCCGGCAGAACGAGAGGCGCAAGTTCTACGAGAAGGTTAAAGGGTCCCGCAAAGGCTATGCGCCGCAAGCCAACACTTGTCGGGACGCCGAGGGAAACCTTATGGACAAAGGCGAGATGTTGAACAGGTGGCAGCAGTTCTTCAACGAGCACCTCAACGGCGATGTAGCGCATGGAGACGCCCAACTTGGACCGCCCGCTGCTGACCAACAGTTCCCGGCACCTGATCTGGAGACGGTGAGGAAGGGATCAAGCAGCTGAAGAACAACAGGGCCGCCGGTAAAGATCGGTTACTCGGTGAGCTCTTCAAATACGTTTTTTTTTCAAATAGTTTTCATGAAACATAAGGTCCTTA
Source organism: Culex quinquefasciatus (assembly GCF_015732765.1). Classification (NCBI taxonomy): domain Eukaryota; kingdom Metazoa; phylum Arthropoda; class Insecta; order Diptera; family Culicidae; genus Culex; species Culex quinquefasciatus. Next base: position 60,453,307 of record NC_051863.1, read on the forward strand.
TCATTTAAGTCAATGTATACAAAAAAGGTTGTATCTTCGGTATATTTTTGAAAAATAAAATACAAATACAACATATACAGGAGAGCAGTTGGCGAGGGCGGTCCACTCAGTGATTTCTAAAATCTGGGGGGAGGCGAAACTACCAGAAAAATGGATGGATGGTGTCGTGTGTCCCATCTACAAAAAGGGCGATAAGCTGGACTGCGGTAACTACCGCGTCATCACGCTTATCACCGCGGCCTACAAAAACCTCTCCCAGATCTTATGCCTTCTGCAGACACCGTACGCACGGAGGTTCGTAGACCCCTATCAGGCGGGCTTCACTGGCGCGCGCTCAACCACGGACCAAATATTTGGTCTCCTACAGATCCTCGAGAAATGTCGTGAGTATAACATATCCACACATCTTCATCGATTTCAAGGCAGCGTACGATACAGTCGACCGCGAGCAGCTATGGCAGATTATGCACGAGAACGGATTCCCGGATAAACTGACTCGGCTGATCAAGGCTACCTTGGATGGTGTGATGTGTCACGTGTAGCTTGCTTTTGCTGATGACATTGACATTGTGGCAAGAATCTTGGAGACGGTGATTGGTATCTACACCCGACTGAAGGTACAAGCAAGGCTTGTAGGACTAGACATGAATACGACGAAGACAAAGTACATGAGAGGAAGCGGGTCCAAGGACGTCGGCCCCGCAAGTCTCACCCCTCTAACTGTGAATGGTGATGAGTTGGAGGAAGTGTGCGAGTTCGTGTACTTGAGATCGCTGGTAACCGCCGACAACGACACCAGCAAAGAGATCCGGACTCGTATTTTTGTTAGGAATCGTGGGTTCTTCGGATTACGGAAGACCTTCACATCGGATCGAGTGCAACGCCGCACGAAGCTGACGATGTACAAAACACTGATTAGACCGGTAGTCATCTATGGCCACGAAACCAGGACGATGCGGCAAGAGGTGTCTGACGGAGTGTGGCGACGATGCATGAACCACAAACTGCACGCGTTTCTTGAAGAACCGACCAACGCCACCCAGGCGAGGATCGGGAGGCTCAGGTGGGCCGGCCATGTCGCCCGAATTGACGGGAGTCAGACTACTATTTGACCACGCTGAACCAGCTGGCGGAACAGGCAGAAGAGCAGGGAAACCGCGCACGTTGGGAAGATCATGTGAATGGTGATATCCGGAAGATCTGTAACCTGGGAAATTGGAGAGTAGCAGCACAAAACCGAGAAAGATGGCGTCTTCTTACTTATGTCGATTACATTGATATAATTTCGGAAGACCTAGAAACGGCGAAAGGGGTTTGCACCGACTTGAGAACGCAAGCAAGACGGGTTGGACTGACCATGAATACGTCCAAGGACCAGACACTGATTAGACCGTTTGTCCTCTACGGCCATGAAGCCTGAAAGCTGCGGCTAGAGGAAGAACTTGAAGGTTCAACAATCTACGATTCTGATTCTATCAAAAAACGTTCAACCTACCTCCACATTGAGCGTCCTCTCGTTCGCATCGTCCACCCCATCGTCGTCAAACTCCGCCATGTCCGCCTCACCAACCCTCCGCTGCTGCTGCTCCTCCCCACCAATCCCCGAGTCGGCATCACCATTCAGCTCGGTTATCCGTATCCTCGGCACCACAATCCCCCCGCCGCCGGAACTCTGCCTCCTGATCCCGCTCCCCTTCGCCGCCCCCACCAACGGTTCTAACCGCCCGGAGGGCGACGTCTGCAGCTGGTCCAACTGTAGGAGCGAACTTCTCCGCTTGGTGGGTGGTCCCAGCAGGAACATGGGATCCGGGGTGGGTTTGTCCTCGCTGTAGATGGACTTGAGACGCGGGGACGGTTGGAAGGGGGGAGTGGGTTCTGGTGGTGGTGCCGTGAGTGTTTCGTTGGCGTTAATACTGCGTCGGTTGAGGGGGCAGGGTTGCTTCTCGGGGGTTCCCAGCAGGGTGGAGGAGAATTCTGGGCGCAGGGAGATGTCGGAGAGGGACGAGATGTTCATGGTGCTGTTGACGGGGTGGAGGTTTTGGGGGGTTGATTTGGGTTTGCCTTGGGCGGTGATTTTGTTCAGCATCGAGAGTGGGTTCATTTTTTCCTTGCGGGCTGGTTTGGGGACGGCGAATACGTTGGGACTTGAGGGGGGTTTGGGTTTGCGGGCGGAGCGTGGAGTTCGCGGGACTGCTTGGCAAATGCTGGACGAGAGGATTCGCATGCGCAGGTTCAGCTGGTGGACCTGGTCGTCGTCGAGGAGGGCTAGCCGGTTTCGTTTGGAGGTTGGTCGAGTGTTGCCTTCGGTTGCTTCTTGGAAGTTGAGGGTGATCGGTGGAGTGTTGAAAATCTTGTTTCGAATTCCGAGATCGTTGTTCAGCTCGTCGAGTTCGTCCTGTTTGTCGAGTTCTTGGAATTTGGCATCGATGAAGGGCAAACTCCGTCGGAGTGAGGCCAACTCGTGGCAGATTGTGTCCGATTTGACGGCGACCTTTGAGATTTCCTTCAGCTCAAACTTGAGCGACTCGACGCTTCTCACCGAAAACGACGCAAAGTGATGGGTCACTTCCGGCAGCATAAACGTTAAAATTTCAAACATTTTGACCGCGTCTATCTTGCCATTCTCGTCGAACACCTCCCGAAAGTGGCACGCATTGTCCGGGTAGAGAACCTCCAGCCGGTACAACGTCTCCTTCAAATCGTCCTCGTTGATCCCGAGCGTAAGTTCCTTCGGCTCCAGCTTCCTCCTGGCCGTAACAATGACCTTGTTGTACTCCTCCGTAACGACCCGCATCTTCTGCCTCCATTCCTCATTCTCCTCAAACCTCTTCCGGTTGAACGTCCCCCAAAGTTGCATCAACTTCTCGAAGCTCATCTGCCTCGCCGGCCCGTCGCAATTCCGGAACATCTCCTCGAGCAGCTCGTCCACCTCACCAATCCGGCTCTGAATCGCCGCCAAATCCTTCTGCACAATCTCCCTCATCTTGGCGCCAATTTCGTCCCACTCCCGATGGTACTCCACCAACCCTTCCACATCCCGCCGGCTCACAATCTTCCCCTCGGCCACCGTCGCGCCACCACCGGCCCGCCTCAGCTCCTCCTTCAGCACGAACTTGATCAGCACCAGCAGAAACTTCATGAACTTGGCCCCGCCCGGCAGGACCACCGTGTGCGCCTTGATCCGCTCCATTCCGTCTAGCTTGCCGCGCTCCACCAAACTGTTGACGTACTCGACCGTTGAGCTGCGGAACGCACTCTCCGCGTTCTTGTCGTAGATTGGCCAGTAGAAGCGCTTCCGGAACTCCTTCACGTCGTACACGTTGAACAGGAAGTGCAGCACATGGATGAACGCCTTCGTGTTGGGCTTCAGGAACATGCCCTTCACGAAGATCGCCCGGAACTGCTCGGACGGGGTGTGCCGCTTGGCCAGCGCGTTCAAACAGTAGAAAATCGCCCCGTCCAGCTGCTCCTCGCTGGCGCTGATGTTGGCCACATTGGACAGCGTGTTGGATCGCTTCAGCACCGTTTTGTTCATCGCGCACTGCTGGGCATTCGAAATGGTTACAAACAAACGAACGGAACAAAGAAACCCGGTGTGAAACGACAGAAAAAAAAACGGTTCCTTCCCACACTCGCCGCTTGTTGCACTTTGGTTCTTGGTTGACAGAACTGCCTTTTTGAATTTGCGCGACGCATCGATGCAAACTGTCAGGTTGAAAACAAAAGCAAAAACTGACAGCAAACTTTTACGACCGCGGTGCATCTGACAGCATAGCGGTAGGGCTGTGCCGAGTGCGAGTGCGGTCACAGACAAGTGCACTGCGATTGAATTGTTTTCAAAATTGGGTACTAAAGTCCTATGTCAATTTTTATGTACAACGGTAAAAAACACGATTAAAAACCATTTCTGATCACTTTTTTTCATTTTAATGCAAAATTTTTTTTTTGACAAGACAACATTTTTTCGATGGATCAATGGTCAAGTAGGAGCTTTTCTGTCAAGAAGGACCGCGAGGTTAATTTTTCAAAATTGCTTTAAAAATCCATATTAAACTCTTTGTGCTCGTACAAAGGGTCATTGGACTCAGAAAAATAAGCTTTATCGCTGTAAACAATAATATCAGCAATCTAAGCTGCATTTTAGGACCCAATTAAAAATAAATAAACACTGAAAAACTATCGACTCCCAACGGGCACCTAATGTTGGCATATCAGAACTCAAGACTTTTTTTGAAATGGTCCTACCCAGTCACGAAATATTCTAGCGGAGCTGATTATGCCAGAATCCTGCTAGAACGGTGGAACATTTCTGCTAGAATGCTGTAAGAATATCCAGCTCTGTGATAACTCTGCTAGAACGTCGTGACTGGGTATAAGCTATTGTTTTTCATATGTTTAAAGGACCTATTAAAAAAACTCTAGAACTTTGCTATTCGATTACAATCTTTAAAAAGCTTTTTGACATGAAATAGGTGATAAATAGCTTAGTGGGAAGCTTCTGTCAACAATTTTACAAAATAGTGCAAATTTGATGGATTTAGGATCGAGTACTGCCAAACATATGAGATTTTTTTGGCAGGTTAAGCACTCGCTCCTAACTCCATCCAATTTGCTGATTTTCACTATTTAAACAACTAACTTTGCAGAACTTTCGATAGAAATTTGCTTGCTCATTTTCTATTGAGCTATTTATCACTCGATTTCAGTCGAAAACGCTTTTAATGAGTAGTTATTGAATGTCAAAGTACTGATATGGCAACATTAAAGGCACGCTGGAATTAGATGTTGTTCACCTAAATCTTAAAAAAACGAACAAACAACATTAAATCATTTATTTGTTAATAATTTCAAACGGCCGCAAATCCTTCGTGATCACAAAGTTCGCACCGTCCTTGCACATCCGTGTGATGAGCCGCGCCAGATTCTTGGAATCGTCCAATCCGGAATGGGGCCGTCCCTCGAACCCCAGCCCACGTTTGTCCAGGGCTTCGCCGAAATTCAGCGGACGATGTTGGTAGAACTTCTGTAAGATCAAAATTACATCAACAATTTGTGTTCAAGTTCAAGTTTCCCCAAACCCTACCATATAAATCGCCCGCACGTCGATCCACTGATCGAAGCAGGCCGGCTTCTCAATCCGTTTCCGCGTGCACTCCTTGCTCAGGCACTTGCCAAAGTCCCAGTCGGACCACGTGGCGAACGCAACACTTCCGCTTTGATTGCCGGGATCCGTTTTCGGCAGCACCAGGCCCCGCTCCCCAAGCACCTGCTTGAGCCACTTGCCAAACAGCGGCAGACAGGTTTTCAACGGGACGCCCCCCTCAACCTGGTCCTGCCGGATTCCGGTCAGTTTGGTGCAGAATTCGCTCAGCCGCGGATTTTCCACCGGCATCACAAACTGCTGGAACTGGGCCTCGACCTGGCCGGTGACCATGTTCAGCAGCACCGCCGGGAATTCGATAATTTCGTGAGTCTTCCACTTCATGTCCTGCTCGGGCCAACACGTGGCCTCAAAGTCCATGACCACGAGGTAGCGGAACGTTTGCGTGCTGTACTTGGACGCGGGCGGCGCCGACTGGTGGGGCTGCTGCGAGCTGGCCATCTCGGTGACGTGGATCGTCTCGACGGCGCCGATGGACCTGAAATGAAATTATTGCATTAATAAGTGTTAAATCATTCATGGTTGCAGTATTCAAACTTGGCGAATTCGAACAGCGACTTTTGCGAACTGCTCATGACTTTTTGACCTGAAAATTTAAATTTTTATTTGTAAATAAACTGAACCGTGCGTTACCTTGCGTTACTAATGTCAGACGCCAGTGTAACGCTTTCAATGTGTGAGTTTGAAATATTTCAAAATCCGCTGGGGATAGGGGATTTTGGGCTGTAGGCTGCAGGAAATTAATTCCAACATTATGTTTTGCTCATTAGGGCCCTAACCTCTATGTTTATTTATATCTAGAGTTTTTTTTTGAAAAGGTCCAATAAACCAAATTTCCACTTTCTGCTGTTTGATTTGATTGATTGATTAATTTTTTTTTATCTGGTAGGAAAAGCCACCAAAGCAGTAGCACCGAGAGTAGCACCAAAAACCTACATCGTTTTAATACATTATACAATAAATTTTAGTGTTGACAATTATTTTTAAATATCCGGTCAAACTCCATTGGTTTCCACCTGTGAAGGAGTTTGGTTGATCCTGGCAAGAGAAATCGGAAAGGATGTAAAAGAAAGTGCATAGCTTATGGCAATAAAGGCAAAATTATAGAATAAAGATAATTGTGTAGGAAAACTAACTTTTTAAACTGAGTTTAAGAAAGAAGCACAAGTGAAAAATAGAAAAAAAGATTGGAAACAAAATAGTCTACTATGTAACAAGAAAATCAAAGGATTTAAGGATGTGTTCAATAACAATGGGTTCATTCAAAAAAGAGAGCAACTAAATCTGTTCCAAAAATAATTATATCATTGAGTACCTTTGAAAGATATGCATCTTTCGCCGGCTAATGTTGATATATTGGGTCGGTCTAATAAATTATGGCTTCTGGTAAAGTGTTGATGGTTAGATAATTTGAATTTTGTGTTACTGTGAGTTTGTTCATGTAAACATAAATAAGTGAAGCAACATGTTTGAATTACATAAATAGCTCTGACAGGAATGATGTTTTTGTTAACAGTCAAAACCCGAAGCCTGCAAAATGCGTTACAGTAAATTTTCGCAGGCTTGGGAAATATGCAAAATAGCACCAAACTTCAATGTTTTATAGTGTTTTGGAATCGTCAGAATGTCTACTTTAAGGAAAAAATATGCAAATTAGTGGATTTTTGGGCGGGGCTCGGGGGGAGGGGGTGAACGAAAAAATATCCGAGCAAAATGCGTTACAGTAAATTTGTAAAATTTATATCTTATGCAAAACATGACCAAAACTCAAAGTTTTATAGTGCTTTGGAAAGGTCTTCACATGAACTTTATGTTAAAAATATAAAAAGACTATGTTTTCCATAAAGTTTTACTAAAAAAGTTAAGTAAACATTTATTGTTCTATATACTAATATCAGTAAGAGAATAAAAACATGACTTTTCATTAGAAACATAATCATGCGACATATCTAACTTCTCCAAATTTCATGAAAAGTCATTCTGCAACAAAATTGAACCGATTCAGCTGAACCGGTTCACCCAACCGGTTCAATAGTTGTACCGGTTGAACATTTCTGGCACAAAATGTATCATGCGACATGTCTAACTCTTTCAAATTGCCTGAAAAGTCATTCTGTAGCAAAATTGAACCGGTTCATCCAACCGGTTCGATAGTTGTACCGGTTGAACATTTCTGGCACAAAATGTAGCATGCGACATATCTAACTCTTTCAAATTGCCTGAAAAGTCATTTTGTAACAAAATTGAACCGATTCAGCTGAACCGGTTCATCCAACCGGTTCAAAAGTTGTACCGGTTGAACATTTCTGGCACAAAATGTAGCATGCGACATATCTAACTCTTTCAAATTGCCTGAAAAGTCATTTTGTAACAAAATTGAACCGATTCAGCTGAACCGGTTCATCCAACCGATTCAATAGTTGTACCGGTTGAACATTTCTGGCACAAAATGTAGCATGCGACATATCTAACTCTTTCAAATTGCCTGAAAAGTCATTTTGTAACAAAATTGAACCGATTCAGTTTAACCGGTTCACCCAACCGGTTCAATAGTTGTACCGGTTGAACATTTCTGGCACAAAATGAATCATGTGACATGTCTAACTCTTTCAAATTGCCTGAAAAGTCATTCTGTAACAAAATTGAACCGATTCAGCAGAGAAGGTTCATCCAACCGGTTCGATAGTTGTACCGGTTGAACATTTCTGGCACAAAATGTAGCATGCGACAAATCTAACTCTTTCAAATTGCCTGAAAAGTCATTCTGTAACAAAATTGAACCGATTCAGCTGAACCGGTTCATCTAACCGGTTGAAAAGTTATGCTTCCTTAAATTCTTTATTTTTTTTAAATTCTTTATATTCTCTAAATTCTTAAAGAATTTAAAGAATTTAAAGAATTTAAAGAATTTAAAGAATTTAAAGAATTTAAAGAATTTAAAGAATTTAAAGAATTTAAAGAATTTAAAGAATTTAAAGAATTTAAAGAATTTAAAGAATTTAAAGAATTTAAAGAATTTAAAGAATTTAAAGAATTTAAAGAATTTAAAGAATTTAAAGAATTTAAAGAATTTAAAGAATTTAAAGAATTTAAAGAATTTAAAGAATTTAAAGAATTTAAAGAATTTAAAGAATTTAAAGAATTTAAAGAATTTAAAGAATTTAAAGAATTTAAAGAATTTAAAGAATTTAAAGAATTTAAAGAATTTAAAGAATTTAAAGAATTTAAAGAATTTAAAGAATTTAAAGAATTTAAAGAATTTAAAGAATTTAAAGAATTTAAAGAATTTAAAGAATTTAAAGAATTTAAAGAATTTAAAGAATTTAAAGAATTTAAAGAATTTAAAGAATTTAAAGAATTTAAAGAATTTAAAGAATTTAAAGAATTTAAAGAATTTAAAGAATTTAAAGAATTTAAAGAATTTAAAGAATTTAAAGAATTTAAAGAATTTAAAGAATTTAAAGAATTTAAAGAATTTAAAGAATTTAAAGAATTTAAAGAATTTAAAGAATTTAAAGAATTTAAAGAATTTAAAGAATTTAAAGAATTTAAAAAAGTCGGGACCGTGGTGTAGGGGTAAGCGTGATTGCCTCTCACCCAGTCGGCCTGGGTTCGATCCCAGACGGTCCCGGTGGCATTTTTCGAGACGAGATTTGTCTGATCACGCCTTCCGTCGGAAGGGAAGTAAATGTTGGTCCCGGACTAACCTAAAAAAGGTTAGGTCGTTAGCTCAGTCCAGGTGTAGGAGTCGTCTCCTGGGTCCTGCCTCGGTGGAGTCGCTGGTAGGCAGTTGGACTAACAATCCAAAGGTCGTCAGTTCGAATCCCGGGGTGGATGGAAGCTAAGGTGTAAAAAGAGGTTTGCAATTGCCTCAACAATCAAGCCTTCGGACACCTAGTTTCGAGTAGGAATCTCGCAATCGAGAACGCCAAGGCAAAGCTGTAGAGCGAATAATTTGATTTTTTGAAAGAATTTAAAGAATTTAAAGAATTTAAAGAATTTAAAGAATTTAAAGAATTTAAAGAATTTAAAGAATTTAAAGAATTTTAAGAATTTTAAGAATTTTAAGAATTTTAAGAATTTTAAGAATTTTAAGAATTTTAAGAATTTTAAGAATTTAAAGAATTTAAAGAATTTAAAGAATTTAAAGAATTTAAAGAATTTAAAGAATTTAAAGAATTTAAAGAATTTAAAGAATTTAAAGAATTTAAAGAATTTAAAGAATTTAAAGAATTTAAAGAATTTAAAGAATTTAAAGAATTTAAAGAATTTAAAGAATTTAAAGAATTTAAAGAATTTAAAGAATTTAAAGAATTTAAAGAATTTAAAGAATTTAAAGAATTTAAAGAATTTAAAGAATTTAAAGAATTTTAAGAATTTTAAGAATTTTAAGAATTTTAAGAATTTTAAGAATTTAAGAATTAAAGAATTTTAAGAATTTAAAGAATTTAAAGAATTTAAAGAATTTAAAGAATTTAAAGAATTTAAAGAATTTAAAGAATTTAAAGAATTTAAAGAATTTAAAGAATTTAAAGAATTTAAAGAATTTAAAGAATTTAAAGAATTTAAAGAATTTAAAGAATTTAAAGAATTTAAAGAATTTAAAGAATTTAAAGAATTTAAAGAATTTAAAGAATTTAAAGAATTTAAAGAATTTAAAGAATTTAAAGAATTTAAAGAATTTAAAGAATTTAAAGAATTTAAAGAATTTAAAGAATTTAAAGAATTTAAAGAATTTAAAGAATTTAAAGAATTTTAAGAATTTTAAGAATTTTAAGAATTTAAAGAATTTAAAAAAATTTAAGAATTTAAAGAATTTAAAGATTTTAAAGAATTTAAAGAATTTAAAGAATTTAAAGAATTTAAAGAATTTAAAGAATTTAAAGAATTTAAAGAATTTAAAGAATTTAAAGAATTTAAAGAATTTAAAGAATTTAAAGAATTTAAAGAATTTAAAGAATTTAAAGAATTTAAAGAATTTAAAGAATTTAAAGAATTTAAAGAATTTAAAGAATTTAAAGAATTTAAAGAATTTAAAGAATTTAAAGAATTTAAAGAATTTAAAGAATTTAAAGAATTTAAAGAATTTAAAGAATTTAAAGAATTTAAAGAATTTAAAGAATTTAAAGAATTTAAAGAATTTAAAGAATTTAAAGAATTTAAAGAATTTAAAGAATTTAAAGAATTTAAAGAATTTAAAGAATTTAAAGAATTTAAAGAATTTAAAGAATTTAAAGAATTTAAAGAATTCAAAGAATTTAAAGAATTTAAAGAATTTAAAGAGTTTAAAGAATTTTAAGAATTTAAGAATTTAAGAATTTTAAGAATTTTAAGAATTTAAAGAATTTAAAGAATTTAAAGAATTTAAAGAATTTAAAGAATTTAAAGAATTTTAAGAATTTTAAGAATTTTAAGAATTTTAAGAATTTTAAGAATTTTAAGAATTTTAAGAATTTTAAGAATTTTAAGAATTTTAAGATTTTTAAGAATTTTAAGAATATAAAGAATATAAAGAATTTAAAAAAATTAAAGAATTTAAGGAAGCATAACTTTTCAACCGGTAAGATTAACCGGTTCAGCCGAATCGGTTCAATTTTGTTACAGAATGACTTTTCAGGCAATTTGAAAGAGTTAGATATGTCGCATGATACTTGTTGTGCCAGAAATGTTCAACCGGTACAACTATCGAACCGGCTGGATGAACCGGTTCAGCTGAATTGGTTCAATTTTGTTACAGAATGACTTTTCAGGCAATTTGAAAGAGTTAGATATGTCGCGGAGCAGTGCGTGGCCGAATGGTTACGCTGTCCACTTTGTAAGCGGATGATTCTGGGTTCGATTCCCATCTGCTCCAACCTTCCATCGGATGAGGAAGTAAAATGTCGGTCCCGGCCTTGGTTGTTAGGCCGTCCAGGTGTAGGAGTCGTCTCCATGCCATAAGTACAAACAACACACCAAACCAAGCCTACTCCGGTGGAATCGCTGGCGGCGGTTGGACTCGCAATCCAAAGGTCGTCAGTTAAAACACTGGGGTGGAAGGTTCCTTGAAGAAAAAGGTTTGGGTGCTCTCCCCATTCAAGCCTTCGGACTCCTAGGTTCGAGCAGAAACTTGCAATAGAGACCACAAAAGACCCGGGGGTCGTTAATGTGGATGGTTTGATTTTTGATAGATATGTCGCATGCTACATTTTGTGCCAGAAATGTTCAACCGGTACAACTATCGAACCGGTTGGATGAACCTTCTCTGCTGAATCGGTTCAATTTTGTTACAGAATGACTTTTCAGGCAATTTGAAAGAGTTAGACATGTCACATGATTCATTTTGTGCCAGAAATGTTCAACCGGTACAACTATTGAACCGGTTGGGTGAACCGGTTAAACTGAATCGGTTCAATTTTGTTACAAAATGACTTTTCAGGCAATTTGAAAGAGTTAGATATGTCGCATGCTACATTTTGTGCCAGAAATGTTCAACCGGTACAACTATTGAACCGGTTGGATGAACCGGTTCAGCTGAATCGGTTCAATTTTGTTACAAAATGACTTTTCAGGCAATTTGAAAGAGTTAGATATGTCGCATGCTACATTTTGTGCCAGAAATGTTCAACCGGTACAACTATCGAACCGGTTGGATGAACCGGTTCAATTTTGCTACAGAATGACTTTTCAGGCAATTTGAAAGAGTTAGACATGTCGCATGATACATTTTGTGCCAGAAATGTTCAACCGGTACAACTATTGAACTGGTTGGGTGAACCGGTTCAGCTGAATCGGTTCAATTTTGTTGCAGAATGACTTTTCATGAAATTTGGAGAAGTTAGATATGTCGCATGATTATGTTTCTAATGAAAAGTCATGTTTTTATTCTCTTACTGATATTAGTATATAGAACAATAAATGTTTACTTAACTTTTTAGTAAAACTTTATGGAAAACATAGTCTTTTATATTTTTAACATAAAGTTCATGTGAAGACCTTTCCAAAGCACTATAAAACTTTGAGTTTTGGTCATGTTTTGCATAAGATATAAATTTTACAAATTTACTGTAACGCATTTTGCTCGGATATTTTTTCGTTCACCCTCCCCCGAGCCCCGCCCAAAAATCCACTAATTTGCATATTTTTTGCTTAAAGTAGACATTCTGACGATTCCAAAACACTATAAAACATTGAAGTTTGGTGCTATTTTGCATATTTCCCAAGCCTGCGAAAATTTACTGTAACGCATTTTGCAGGCTTCGGGTTGTACAGGGAAATTTTTTTCTTCGGGTCTTGACTGTTAATGTTGTACAAATCGGCAGAGTGACTTCGCTGTGGTTTTTTTAAATAAATTATTCTTAATACTTTATTTTGGGCTATTTGAAGTTTGTTAATCTAAATATTACAGGATTTTCCCCAAACGGAAGTTAAGATAAGTGAGAATTAAATAGTGAATGATAAATTATCAAAAGAACATTAGCAGTAAATTTGTGTTTAATTTTATAGATAATTCCAATAGTCTTGTTGAGTTTGTTCAATAAATTATTAATATGTCGTCAGTTGTGTGCTATCTTGTGACAACGACCATATAGTACTTTTCGAGAAAATCGATTTTTAAAGTTTGTTGGTAAATAATTTCAAAACTATGAATGATAGAGCCAAAATTTTTGAAGCTATCGGTTCGAATACTATCGCTTAACAAACGTTCCAAGTTTCAACTAATTTGGTTACACTAGTTAAAAGATACAGTAAATAATGTAAACAAAAACCTGAAAACACGTGTCACAAGTGTGTTTCGAAAGTAAAATTGAACTACGTGTCACAAGTGTGCACAGAATTCCCATACAAACTAAAATAGACATAAATCAATAGTTTAACCGACTTAATCAGTATATTTTCAAAAACAAAAGGTTGCATTGTCTTTAGCAAGTAGGGGAACAGCATCTAATTCCAGCGTGCCTCTAATGTTGGCAGGTAAGAACTTTGACATTCAATTAAAGCTAATTAAAAGCGTTTTCAACTGAAATCGAGTGATAAATAGCTCAATAAGAAGTGAGCAAGCAAGTTTATATCAAAAGTTTTGCAAATTTAGTTGTTTAAATAGTGAAAATCAGCAAATTGGATGGAATTAGGTGCGAGTGATTAACCTGCCAAAGATACGAGAATTTCCCCTATTCCCCTATAAATTTGTGAAAAACAAGAAAATTTTTCCACATTTTCCAACAACATGTATGACGTGTCACAAGTGTGCACAATCATTTTGATGATAAATTGGTCTATGTCACAAGGGTGTATCGCGATATCCGGGAATTGGAAGCGAGTTTCCAAAATCGGGTTAGGGGAAAGTGGGGCAAGTGTAACAAGCTAAGGAAATCCTCGTTAAAACCCATTAAAACGTTAAAACATCTGTCGGATTTTTTCATAATCACCTTATTTCAGGTCTTGACTAAGACTTTGACAGAACAAATTTTGAAAAAATCCTGTTTTTCAATGTTAAAAATTGATTTTAAAATTTCTGATTTTCCGTACGTTCTACTCAACTAGTGGGGCAAGACGAACAACCCGTTGGGGCAAGAGGAACGATGCATGAAACAACATGTTAATTTGCTAACAAGTGAACTGCTATCACTTTGAAACATCAGATTAGAATGTATTTAAAACGTTTCTTTCACTTTTAGGTTTAATAATAATATTTTACTAAAAATTTGATCGTTTTTACGAAAACAAATTATTGCTCAGATGATAAATAGTAAATTTTCATAGTATCACTTTATTTTGTAGGAACTGTTTTTTAAACAATTGTTTATCAGTTTTTAAGAACTTTTTTGTATTTATTTCCCAATAAAATATGTTGTTGCAGAAATTCGTATTTTTCCATACTAAAAATCCATATGGTACACTTGCCCCACCTGAACAAGATTTCTAAAAGCTCTCAACAAAAAAAACCAAAAGTTAAATCATACTTTCTAATAGGTGCAAATCATTGGTTGGAACACTACTGATCTAGGAAAAATAGGATTTTGATAAAATGAGCCTTAAAACGAACCGTAAGCCTTATTTTGTACTTTCCAAATATTATAAGAAAACAAAGGTTTTTAAAAAACTTCATTCAATCTTATGCTCCGTGGCGTTTACGTCGTTTTGGCGGTTATGTGGTTGTAGAATCAGCTAATTGCATTGCTAGCAACAATTCCTCTTACTGGAAATAATTAAAATTGTAAAAATTACTGCCGTACGAGCAATTGTTCCTCTTGCCCCATATGGTCGTCTTGCCCCACCTTCCCCTAAAGCATCTTGTTGTGTTTGTTATAACAGTATAGCATATACACTCAAACCCCGGTGGTTTGACACCAACTGTTGTCAAACGAACGGGGTCACTTTTTAGTTTGACACCCCTTTTACACGGAGCTCACAAACACTACCAAACGTTTGTTTTGATAGTGTGCGTGAGCGTCGTGTAAAAAGTGACAGTTCGTCACTTTTTAGTTTGACTTTGACAAACCAACGGGGTACAAACTAAAACAGTGTCAAACGAAAAAGTGACCAACCACCGGGGGTTGAGTGTAGTATAGTAAGTATAGCAAAACGTCATCATTAACTCATTTTCGAACAAAATGGTCTATGTCACAAGATACCACACAGCTGACGATGTGACGACCAATTCAATTTATTGTCTAAAATGACACCAAGATATTTACATTCGTCTACTATTTTTATATCGACAAAATTAGTTCTAGTTAAAGTTAATGGATTCACCGTCGAGCGATTCGAATTTTTAATATTGATTATGTTGGATTTATTTATGTTTAGTGTGAGCTTGTTTAATCGAAAATAGTCAGTTAACAATCGAAGATCATTATTCAAATTTATATCATTGATTACCATAGATTTGTTAAAGTAGAAAAGAGATGAATCATCAGCAAACAACTTTAAATCACCTTTAAGAGACAGTAACGCTAAGTCATTTAAGTAAATTAAAAAGAAAAGTGGACCCAATTCACCATCAGGCAGCTACCACGTGGGTGAGAAACGGCTGGAATATTTAATTGCAAACCTTCTTTTATGTAGAAAATGATCATTTCGAGTAATCCTGACATTATTTAGTCGAATTCAAAATCTTTGCATAGCAAATTTGTATTTTTTTGCAAATATTTCAACCACGTGTCAGCTGTCTGCAGTGGTGTCACGGTTCGCTCACTCGATTCGTGGTTCAAACGATATGTCATGACGCTCAAGTGTGGTTCGCTCATGATTGCGAACCAAGCACGAGCGAACCACGATCCGAACGCCTGCCGTGGTTCGCATGAACCCTTGCTCTCTCATCGCGAATGAGAGTGAGAGGGACCATCAATGAGCGGTTCGCAAGAAGAGCTAAAAACAGCACTCAGAGAAAAACATTTCATGATTTTGACAACAGAAGGCTACGGCAGACGGCTTAAGTGACTATGGAGGGCTACAGAGCATGGCTGCAACAACTCATTGGGATGTTCTGGGTCTTTCAATGACTCCCTGGATTTATTATCGGTGGGTCCACCGCCGTAACAAGCAAGAGGTCTGCGGTTTATGACTGCAGATCATATCCGCATAGCTCCAGTGAGTATGGTAGACTTTATTATATTATGTTGTTATGTCCTGGGTCAACAGAGGACTCCCTGGTTCCTTGGGGACCATCCACATAGGTGGACACTTTTTTGGAAATCTCTACCCCCTCCTTATCGTGGACAATTTCCATTCAAATTAAATCTTTTTTCTATGGAACGTGGTTAATCGCCATAGCCCCCCCCCCTCACTCTTAGGTGTCCACGTAGTTTATGGATGGTCCCTTGATAACTTTATCGTTAACAAAGTTGAACAATTTTGTGGGAGTGAAGAATAAAAACAAATAAGTTTTTCTATCAGTGCCTACATTCTCCGTTGGCGAACCGTTCGCTGAACGCTCTCTTTACTCCGTTCAGAGCGGAGCGGCAAGCGAGCAGATAAATGATGATCGAAATTTTGGTTCGCGAACCGTTCAAACCCGCCGCTCTGAGCGTTCGATAAGCGCTCGCCCGATAGGTTCGTCGATTGAGTGGTTATGATACGCTCATAAGCGAACCGCGACTCCACTGGCTGTCTGACGTATGGCGTCACGGTGTTCATCAAGCTTTCATAGCATGCTAAGGAAAATTTGATGCTTTTTGAGGGAAAACCGTTGATTCCGGAGACATCGGATTGTTTGCCGATGCGCCAGCTCTAGGGACAACGAATCCATATGCTCTCTTTGGGAAAAGTGTTCTCCAGACCATTCCCCATAGGCCTGACCATACCAGAAGTTGGCGCGTGATTTTCACAGGCCTGTAGGAGCGTTTGAACAAAAAGTTCCAATTTCCCATAGTAATTCCCATGTAAACTTTAACCCTGATGCGCGCAGCCAGTTTACAACCAAATGAGCTGATATTTGGCATGAAAGTCCCTATGGGCATGCCCTACAAGGGGAACTATACTAAAACTTGATCCGAGAACTTTTTGAAAAACGTACCCACCCTAATATTCATACCCAAGTAACCATCCAGCATTACTAGAAATCATAAACCGGCATGAAATAAGCATTTCATTGCAAATCAGCCATAAACCAGCATATGTCAGAGCAAATCAGTTCTAAAAGAATTGCTCTGTGTGATGCTGAAATGATGCTGATTACCAGCAACGACTTTTGAATTTTCACATATCATTTTTGTATGGACAGCTGCGAAATTTGTATGGAAAATTATATGGACAAACTAATGATGCAAAATGGCTTCTTTGGGCATACCGAAGGCACCAAAAAAATTTCAGACCGATCAAAAAAAAAAATCGAATGACCGAAATCTGAGAGAATTGCTCAGAGAGATTTTGTCACGGATTTTGTCTTTTTTTTGAACAAAATATTTTTTAAATTTCAAATGGCTTATTAATTTTTAAGAAGGCCCAAATTGAACGTGTTAAGTCCTATTATATTTGTTTTTTTTTTTCAACGTGTTTGCGATTATGAGGAGTTGCCCAAATGATGCAAGCCACGTGAGTATATTTTTGTAGGTCAAAATTATTACGTGATCTTTCCAGTTCCTGTTCTCAAGTTGCGCTGCGTGTTAGAATCTAAAGCAATGTTGTTGATGTACGAAACGTGTGTCGTATGACACCTTTCGGAACTTCGGAATTAAAACGGTGCATAGTTGTTCAATTTCAATGTGTTTTTTTGTCTAATTAAGTAACGTAAACTAAGTAATGTAAAGTAAAATTGGGTAATGTCATTTATTTTGGTGCAAACCATTTTTAGAATGATGCAGAATCAAGATTAATGTTTTCTTAAAACAAACATGGCCGCCCAGGAATGATTCCTTTCAAAGCCTTAACGGATTTGTAAGTTTTAGTTCTATGATTCAACGCGAGAATGTCATTGACACCGGACGCATCTTCAAAAAAATGAATCAGAACTATATGCGTAATTCTTCACTCAGAACTAGGCCATTCAATGCCAAAGAACATGAGTCAACGTGACATATCAGTCCCAAGCACCATCGGCGGGTCTTCCCCCCAAAACGGACCCTGTCCAACGCTTATGCAGATTTCCCAGACCGTCCAAGGCGTAGTGAAGCCTTTCGACTTAACCAATACCAACATCGGAAAGCTTAACCTCCCCGCAACTTGCCCCAACGCCGTTGATGCAGCCGCCTTCCAACTCCGCAACTCCTCAATCAACTTCATTTGCGCTCGTATTGGTGTTAAGTCTGCTGCACCTTAAGCTTAAGCTCAAGCTCTGTTCGCAGGTCGACGCGAAGAGTCTTTTTGAGTTGGGGGGTGTTGCGAGCTCGCTGAGTCGCTGGGGCCGATCAGTTTACAGAAGTTGCTCGTTGCGTTGAGTCGTCGTCGGGTTTTCGGCGCGGTGTCTTGAAGAGTTGTTGTTGTTGTTGGATTACCGCTCGATTACCTCAGGGTGGATCGTGGTGGTGGAACCGAAGTTGTGCAATCGACTGACGACTGACTTGGTTGTGTCGAGGTTTGGTGACCATTTTTTCGGGTTTTTTTTTCCGAAAGGAAGGTTCTCTCGGGTTGTTGTTCCGGGATCTGCGGCAAAGTGTTGCTGTGGAGCGGTGTTGATGTTCTGCGTTCTGTTGATTGATCCGCGCGCAATGACAGTCGAGTTGTCGTGACTTAAGCTGACTTAACGCTGTCGTCGCCGCCGCTGGAGGAAGGGTGGTGAAATCGATATTGTGCAACTTGATTGGTGTGTTGAAGTTGTTGTGGCTGCTAGTTGTTGTGCTGTGTTGAGTGGTTGAAATAAGGGAAGAAAATGTGAAAATTGCAGTTTGATCAAAGTGAGTGAGAGAGCGGTGGATTTGCGCGAGTTTTCGCGCTGTTATCGTTGTTTAACGTAAGCAACAAACGAAGTAAAGATGAAGTAACGAAGAAAAAAAAATGCTCAAAATTAATTGCATCAAAAAAGATTCGCCAAATTGAGGAAGTGCAAAAATTTATCCCCCAAAACACACTATCGACACAAATACACAAGAGAGAGAGAGAAAAAAAGTGCAAACAAAAAACAACAACATCAACGAAGAAACAAACAAGCACACACCACACCAACCGAAACCAGGAAAGGAAAGAAAATAAAGAAATGATGGGGCATCAACACTGCAGCAGTAATGGTGGATGCAAATCCGTTGCATACTGCCTGGTTCTACTGTTGCTCAATGTTGGATTACTGGTGCACGCCGCGGCGCAACAAAGTAAGTAAATTCGAGTTATTTTCAGATTTATATATTTAAACAATTTTTTGATTTTTTTTAAATTTAATTTTTGCTTTAACTCTGTGAATTGATTATTCGTGAAATTTTATAAAACTAATTTTGAAGATGATTATCCATCTTTTATTGACTAATAATAATAATAGCAAACAAATTCAAGTTTTCACAATCGTTATCGGCATGGAAACGCTATATTATTGTAACTTGTTTGAAAAAATAGTTTACATGAATATCTAGTAGATATTCATGTAAACTATTTTTTCAAGCTTATTATCTACGCCAATGACTTGGTTTACCCTTGACTCGCCAAAATTATAAATATAACAGTTAATAAAATAAGCAGCGTAAAATATTTTTCTTCATCTATCTGATCGTCAGAAAGGATTATTTGACATAAAATATCTTTATTCATTCATGATTTTAAAATTGAATTATATTTTTTTAATTTGATGTATTTGCGTAATAACTCATAAAGCATTGCCTTCTTTAACATTGATCACTAACAAACTTTTTTCTCATTTTATGTTAAAAAAGATTGCTTCCAGTTCAAAACGTTTTAGAGGAAAACAGAAAAAGAAAATAACAATCATTTCTCGGTTTAGTTCTCCAAAGTACGCAGGGGAAACCGTGAACATCGACACTAATTTGTTTTTTTTGTTTTGTTTTTTTTTTTTTTTTTTTTTAAATAAACTAAGGCGCCATTAACAAATGACGTAGCATTTTTCACGGATTTTATACCACTTGCCATCGTAGCATTTTTTTCCATTCAAAGTCGTATTTTTATATGAATTTTATACACCCAACTTGAAGCGTCCAAATCCGTTCACTACAGCCCGATGTAGACACTATAGTATGAAATGTTTACAGTTTGCACAGAACTGACTAAGTAGAAATATATGGGTTTCTTAACAAACTTATTGGTTCAATTGAGAATACAATTTAAATATTTCACACTATGGAGTCTAAATCGGGCTGTAGTGAAAGGTATTTTTATCTTTTATGAGACTATCGGAAAAGTGTCCCCGAGCGGCTACTCTGGTTCCGGAACGATCCGGGTTATCCGACGGTTTTGTTCCGAAACGCTATTTTTAACTCCAAAATGTCAATAAAACATGTGTAAACAAAGGTTTTTCGACGGTGTTTGGTGACAAATGTTTAGTTGGAGTTCTTTTGACGCTATAAAAAAATTGTAAGGAAATGTATACTAGATTTTGCCATAAACTTACTAAACAAGGTTATCAAAAGTTCAACATCACTCCAAGTGTGTTTGAAATGAAAAACAAGCAACATTTGATTGAATGCTTCATCAAAAATCAATAAAATTTTCATTTTAGATTCATGAGGTGTACGGACAATTTGTTGGCCTAAATTTGAGACTTTTATTTGTATTTTTTTGATTACATTTTTTCGGAAAATCAATGTCAGGGTCGTAATGAGGACATTATCCCGCGTCGATTGGTATATAAAAGTTGGAACTTTACTAAGAGTTTAGGTATTAACAACGAATAATGTTTCCGTACAGGGCTGTACGGACAATTTTATGGCTTTGTTGTGTTTTATTTTATGTTATTTATAACAAGTTATTCATCGTTATGATTTTTTTGTTATTGGATTGTTATGTAAAAACAGACTAATGACACTTTTAGTTATTCTTGGAACAAATCTTTGTTATTCTTTTTTGTTATTTTAACAACTAATCCGATCATCCCAATAACAGTTGGAGTTATTGTTCCATAACAAAAAATGTTATTCCAAAGTTGTTTTGGCTTCCAGGCAATATCCATAACACTTTTTGTTATTTTAACAGTAAAAAAAATAAAAATAAATTTTGTTATTACTCTCGGGTATCAATTGCAGATTTTCCATTGCTTAATTTTTTTTTAAATTGAAATAGTTGAATTGAAAAGTATCTCAATTATAATAAGAAAAACTAAACATAAATCTTTCGATAGATATTTCCAGGATAATTAAAAGGAATCCTTCATTTAAAAAGGTTGAAAGTTTTAGAAATAAGAAATTGTTTAAAATTAACTATTTGTCCCTCTCACATGAGTGTTTTTTCGGGAATGTCTAATAAAATAAATAAACACATCCCTTTTATTGTTTAATAATGGAGCAATTCTCTACGAAATCGGTATTTTTTCTTATATTTTAATTTTTGTAATCCGACTGAAACTTTTTTGGTGCCTTCGGTATGCCCAAAGAAGCCATTTTGCATCATTTGTTTGCCCATATAATTTTCCATACAAATTTAGAAGGAGCTGTCGTGGCTGAATGGTTACGATGTTCGCTTTATAAGCGAATGGTTCTGGGTTCGATACCCATCTGCTCCCAACGAGAAAGTTCTGGACTCATTGAATTTGGAATTAATGAAAAAACTTCAAGCTCACGGCGGGGTTCGATCCCCTGTCCTTAGGATTGGCAAGCAAAATGCTTTCCACTTAACCGTGGAGCATTGGTAGCTTGAGGAGGAATTAGACTGGTATAGTTGAATCCAAGAATCGGACAAAGAGTCAAATTGAATGCAAGTTGAACATCAGAACTCAAAACAAGATTGCATGCAAGATTGCAAGCGCAAATGAAATTGAATCTAAAAATACCTCGCTATAAATAACCTGGGCGACTGATAGAATTCATCCAATAAGAGATGAGAAGAATTGAAAGCATTCCCATTAGAAATGAGAATACACGAAGAATTCGAACAACAATGCCAAAGGTCGTTACCACTCGCCTAGGGTGGCTCCTCAGACCATTCACCTTCCCAAAAACCGTCCGACTCCAAGCGAAACTTACTTGAGGATACCGTGGAGATTTTCCCTTAATACTCTTAAAAAAGTGGAGCAGCAACACTTCCCGTCTTACAATTCCCTTTCCTTGTCCCTGGTGAACGGTGGAGATGGGAGCGGCCGGCAATGGACGGCTGCCATGGTGGTGAGAATCTGGTTCAGGTGGAATTGGTTCTATTCCCAGGCAACTTGGGCTTGGTTCTATTGGTTCTATTCCCCAGGCAACTTGGGCTTAGACAATCATCACATCACATGGCGAAAATCCAGTCTGCAATCCGCTAAAATCACCGTCTCCTAGCGAAGCGAAGCGATAATTTTCCATACAAATTTGGCAGCTGGCCATAAAAAATGATGTATGAAAATTCAAAAATCTGTATCTTTTAAAGGAATTTTTTGATCGATTTGGTGTCTTCGGCAAAGTTGTAGGTATGGATATGGACAACACTGAAAACAAATGATGCACGGTTAAAAAATTTTGGTGATTTTTTATTTAACTTTTTGTCACTAAAACTTGATTTGCAAAAAAACACTATTTTTATTTTTTTTTATTTTTTGATATGTTTTAGGGGACATCAAATGCCAACTTTTCAGAAATTTCCAGGTTGTGCAAAAAAATCTTTGAGCGAGTTATGAATATTTGAATCAATACTGATTTTTTAAAAAAATCGAAAAATTGGTCGCAAAATTTTTTTAATTTCATTTTTCGATTTAAAATCAAATTTGCAATCAAAAAGTTCTCTAGTGAAATTTTGATAAAAGTGCACCATTTTCAAGTTAAATTCATTTTTAGGTGACTTTTTTGAAAATAGTCGCAGTTTTTCATTTTTTTAAATTAGTGCACATGTTTGCCCACTTTTGAAAAAAATATTTTTGAAAATCTGAGAAAATTCTTTATATTTTGCATTTTTGAACTTTGTTGATACGACCCTTAGTTGCTGAGATATTGCCATGCAAGTGTTTAAAAACAGGAAAATTGATGTTTTCTAAGTCCCACCTAAACAACACACCATTTTCCAATGTCGATATCTCAGCAACTAATGGTCAACATTTTTAAACCAAGACTAACATTTTAAAAGGGCGTAATATTGAATGTTTGGCCCTTTTAAAATGTTAGTCTTGTGTGTGTGTGTGTGGTCCAATCCAATACCCGCTTACCGGTAGCGATATTATGGGAAAGTATAATTTGTATCAGACTTTTGTATATGCCGAATGCTGATACAACTTATCTCAGTCCCGGGTATTAGGTGGTGATAGCCCTCGCGCTGCTTCCAATGACCCGTTTCAGAATGACAGAGCTCCTTGCGGTCCAATTCCGAGGTCGCTGGGCATTGTTCGGCCCCGCCTAAACATAGAAGCAAGCATCTGAAGGAAACTCGATCTATATTTAGACTTCCAATCCCCTCAGGTAAATCAGGGATCAGCGCGTATTTAATATGAGAAAGAGATAACATGTTTCAACACTACGGATCAATTCACTACTAGAGTGTAAACCTTCTGATGGCCGACTGCTTAGCGTCCCAGACCACCAATCCAGAGGTGTGAGTTCGAACCCCACCTGATTCATGTTCGTTTTTATTCATATTCAAAGTTCAAATTCCTGATTCCAAATTTCAAAGGTACCGGCCGGGATTTGATCCCTGAACCTTCTGCTTGTGAGGCAGAAGCCGTAACCATTAAGCCACGGAGCCGGTGCCCTTTTAAAATGTTAGTCTTGGTTTAAAAATTTAAAAAATATTTTTTCCAATAAGATCGGAAAATTTCACGAATGTTTCATATTTTAACATTGAAAATCGGACCATTAGTTGCTGAGATATCGACATTGGAAAATGGTGTGTTGTTTGGGTGGGACTTAGAAAACATCAATTTTCCTGTTTTAAACCTTTGCATGGCAATATCTCAAGGGTCGTATCAACAAAGTTCAAAAATGCAAAATATAGAGAATTTTCTCAGCTTTTCAAAAATATTTTTTTCAAAAGTGGGCAAACATGTGCACTAATTTAAAAAAATGAAAAAATGCGACTATTTTCAAAAAAGTCACCTATAGAAATCCTGTCCGGGAAATCGACAACATTGTTCTCGATTCGTTCTGAGATTCGTTTCAGAATGTTGTCGACCAGTCGTCCGGTAACATTTGCAACAAAATCGAGAACAATGTTGTTGATTTTGAGTCGTCACGGTTGGTGACGCCTGGCAAAACAAAAAGCACGCAGCCATCCCGAACGAAGGGTGGCGGTTTAATCGATTTTTGAATTGACCGTTGGTTTTGGTTTTTGAATTGACCGTTGGATATTTCTTCAGGTTCAGTAAAACAGTTGATTCGTTTTTTTTATTTATTGAGGCAAAAAATACATCATTTATTAAAAAACTAATCTTGTGTGTGTGTGTGTGTGTGTGTGTGTGTGTGTGTGTGTGTGTGTGTGTGTGTGTGTGTGTGTGTGTGTGTGTAAATTTGTGAAATTTGGGAATTTGGGAATTTGGGAATATGGGAATTTGTGAATTTGGGAATTTGGGAATTTGAGAATTTGGGAATTTGGGAATTTGGGAATTTAAGAATTTGGGAATTTGGGAATTTGAGAACTAAGGAATTTGAGAAATTAGGATATTGGGAATTTCAGAATTTAGGAATTTAAGAATTTGGGAATTTGGGAAATTGGGTTTTGGGAATTTAGGAATTTGGGATTTTGGGAATTTAGAAATTTGGGAATTTAGGAATTTAGGAATTTGAGAATTTAGGAATTGAGGAATTCAGGAGTTTGGGAATTTAGGAATTTAAGAATTTGGGAATTTGGGATTTTGGGGATTTAGAAATTTGGTAATTTAGGTATTTATGAATTTAGGAATTTAGAAATTTAGGAATTAAATAATTAAGGAATTTAGGAATTTGAGAATTTAGGAATTTGGGAATTTGGGAATTTGGGAATTTGAGAATTTGGGAATTTAAGAATTTGGGAATTTGAGAATTTAAGAACTTAGGAATTTGGGAATTTCAGAATTTAGGAATTTAAGAATTTGGGAATTTGGGTTTTGGGAATTTAGGAATTTGGGATTTTGAGAATTTCGGAATTTGGGAATTTAAGAATTTGGGAATTGGGGAATTTGGGAATATGTTAATTTGGGAATTTGGAAATTTAAGAATTTAGGAATTTGGGAATTTGTAAATTTGGGAATTTAAGAATTTGGGAATTTGAGAAATTGGAAATTTGGGAATAAGGGGATTTGAGAATTAGTGAATTTGATAATTTGGGAATTTAAGAATTTGGAAATTTGTGATTTTGGGAATTTGAGAATTACAGAATTAGGGAATTTGGGATTTTGGGAATTTGGGAATATAAGAATTTAGGAATTTGGGATTTTAGGAATTTAAGAATTTAGGAATCTGGGTTTATTAAAATTCTAAAATTCTTAAAATTCTAGAATTTTAGAATTTTAGTATTTTAGAATTTTAGAATTTTAGAATTTTAGAATTTTAGAATTTTAGAATTTTAGAATTTTAGTATTTTAGAATTTTAGAATGTTAGAATTTTAGAATTTTAGAATTTTAGAATTTTAGAATTTTAGAATTTTAGAATTTTAGAATTTTAGAATTTGAGAATTTGAGAATTTGAGAATTTGAGAATTTTAGAATTTTAGAATTTTAGAATTTTAGAATTTTAGAATTTTAGAATTTTAGAATTTTAGAATTTTAGAATTTAGAATTTCAGAATTTTAGAATTTTAGAATTTTAGAATTTTAGAATTTTGGAATTTTAAAGTTTTGGAATTTTGGAATTTTTGAATTTTGGATTTTTGGAATTTAGAAATTTTGGAAATTTTGAAATTTTTGAAATTTTTGAAATTTTGAAATTTTGAAATTTTGAAATTTTGAAATTTTGAAATTTTGAAATTTTGAAATTTTGAAATTTTTACTTTAATAAATTTGAAACTCCAGAATTTTAGATTCCAAGAATTTTAAATTTTTGAATTTTAGAATTTTAGAATCCAAGAATTTTGAATTTTTGAATTGTAGAATTTTAGAATTTGGAATTTTAGAATTTATTTAATTTGAAATTTGTATTTTTGAATTGTAGAATTTTGGAATGTGGAATTTTTGAATTCAATAAATTCTTAATTTCAGAATTTTAGAATATAATAAGTTTAGAATTTATTTTTTTTAAATTTCAGAATTTAAGTTTCTAAGAATTTTGAATTTTTGAACTTTAGAATTTAATAAATATGAAATTCCAGAATTTTAGAATCCAAGAATTTGGAATTCTTGAATTATAGAATTTGGAAATTTTCAATTTAAAAAATTTGAAATTTTAGAATTTTGTAATTCATGAATTTTGATTTTTTTGAATTGCAGAATTTGGAATTTTAAAAATAAGTAAATTTGAAATTTAAGAATTTTAGAACCTTAAAATTTTTGAATTTTTGAATCCAAGAATTTTTAATTGAAGAATTATAGAATTTGGAATTATAGAATTTAATAAATTTGAAATTTCAGAATTTTAGAATTTAAGAATTTTAGAATATAATTATCATTTAATTTTAGAATTTAAGAATTTTAGAATTTGGAATTTTAGAATTTAAAAATTTATTTAGAAATTTATAATTTTTGAATTTCAACTTTAACTTAAGAATCCTAGAATTTTAGATTTGAAGGTCTTGAGTGTTTTGAAAATTTTGAAATTTAGATTTTTAGAATTTTTTAAATTAGAATTGTAGAATTAAAGAATGTTAGATTACATTTTTGTGGTGGTAGAGTGTAATGTAGTGTGTGAGTGTGGGTATTCAGCGCCTTCTGCACGACCGAAGCTTGACCGCGATCGGCTCCAGGATGCCGACGGAGCTCGAGTTCGGTTGATGCGCCTTGTTCCGGGCCGCTTTTCTGGTCGTCGTGGTCAGATTTGAGGTGGCTGCAGATCTGGAAAAGGACGGCGTCGCAGCCTGTGAAGGGAGGAAGGTCGATTTGATCGATCGATTACGAGTTTTGGTGAAAATTGTTCATTAAAATCTTACCAAGTTTCTGAGGGTATCAACGTTGATGATTTGCTCCCGCTGGACAACATCTTGCTCTCGGTGGCCCTTGAGGAGGAGGAGGAGGAGGAGGAGGAGGAGGAGGAGGAGGAGGAGGAGGAGGAGGAGGAGGAGGTGGAGGAGGAGGAGGAGGAGGAGGAAGAGGAGGAGGAGGAGGAGGAGGAGGAGGAGGAGGAGGAGGAGGAGGAGGAGCCAACACCGCCAACAAAGTCGTTTCGGCCAACCGGGTCGAGCTTAACAGTACTTTCGGAAGTGGAGAAATCACCTGTCCGGGAGAAGTCAAAGGTCGATCCGCGGCAGCTGATTATTTCTTCCCGCTTGACAACATCTTCTTCCTCGCTGGCCGTGGAGCAGGTTCCGGCGATGCAATCATTCCGCTGTCCGCCTTCTAGAGTGTGGCTATTGCCAACGGTTCTGTCTTTTATTCCAAAACTGAACCTTTTCCGCTCCTTTCGATCACTGTTGTCAGAATCGACGCTAGCGGTGCTCCCGGACAGGTGATTTTTCCACTTCCGAAAGCACTTTTCAGCTCGACCCGGTTGGTCGGAACGACTTTGTTGGCGGTGTTAGCAGCTGGACACTGGGCAGCAATTGTTGCTGCTTTTATTTAGCACAGTACTTCCATTTTAAAAACACCGTCGAAACGGAACCAGTTAAAATCTGGCCACCGGGAACTTCTCCGGCTCTCCGGTTACTTGTATGTATGTATGTATGTATGTATGATCCCCATACCCGCAGGCAACTTGGTCCTGAAACACATGTGAGCGCTAGGTGAACAATTCGATCATCTTTTACTCCGTAATCTGTACACCCACGTGCATAAGTTTTTTTGCACGAATTTTAGTGCTACAAATACCGGCGCATAGAACAAAATGGTTTCCTCTTCCCTCCCCAAGCGCCGGAAATCTGTAGCGGGTGTAGGGACACTTCGCATAGACGCCCTTGCTCCCATCACGTCACTGAGGGTATGGAGCGACGAGAAATTAATAAGCATGCCCCCTTAGTCGAACCTTCATTAGAGAAGCAGGCAATCCACAACTCACAGCGAACGACCAAGGGAACACCCTACCGCGTATATAGTAATTTGGCGTGGTTAGTCTTAAATGGAATGTATGAATGTTAGAATGAGTGACAGTATATTTTGATATAAGAAAAGGAGCGATCTCACCAAATCCGGAATCTTCAGAATGTCTTGAAATGTCACTTGAATCTTCTTGGAATTCTGTCCTCTATCTGCTGAACTACCGGCAACCAAATTGGTACGGAACCAAAACAGCAAACAACTTCCTGGATTCCGGTAAAATCTTGAGGGACAAGTAAGATGTTGGTGAAAGCTACCCATCCTGGCCTGGCTGATAATCTTGAACATCAGGACTGGAACCACACGACGTTTAAACCGATGGAAACTTGGTGGTGTGCACCAGCTGCTGCTTATCCGCCGATATTGTCCGCAATCGCCATCTCCTGGACGTCACGAGGATCTTCCACTGCTATCGCTATCACTGGCCACCAACAGATTTACCGGCAAAAAATCCTTATTTTCTCTAACTTTGTATTTTTTAATCAAATATTTTAGGATTAAAAATGACACCTTGAAAAAATTACGTCCAGTCTCGCGCACGGCTCTCCGGTTACTTCACCCGAAAACTAAAAAAAAAACATTGTATAAACAAACTGTCACGAGAGCTTGGTTGACGTTTTGAATTAGGCTGCGTTTTGACAGTAGTTACGCTTCGCAAAAGTGAGACGGAAAAAGTTGCGTTTTCGAACACAAAAGTTTTCGAAATCGATGAAAATGTTTTCATTTTTGAAAACATTGTAAACGAAATCGAAAACAATCGATGTTATCGATTTTAAAACAATTTGTTGACGGTTTTTCGGACAGGATTTCTATCCGTGTAAAAATGGATTTAACTTGAAAATGGTGCACTTTATCAAAATTTCACTAAAGTACTTTTTGATTGCAAATTTGATTTTACATCAAAAAATGAAGTTGAAAAAATTTTGCAACAAATTTTTCATATTTTTGAAAAAATCAGTATTGATTCAAAAATTCATAACTCGCTCAAAGATTTTTTGCACAACCTGGAAATTTCTGAAATTTTGGAATTTGATGTCCTCTAAAACATAACAAAAAAAAAATAAAATAAAATAAAAATAGTGTTTTTTTTTGCAAATCAAGTTTTAGTAACAAAAAGTTAAATAAAAAATCGCCAAATTTTTTTTACTCTTCATCATTTTTTTCAGTGTAGTCCATATCCATACCTACAACTTTGCCCAAGGCACCAAATCGATCAAAAAATTCCTTCAAAAGATACAGATTTTTGAATCATTTTTGTTTGGCCAGCTGCCAAATTTGTATGGAAAATTATATGGACAAACTAATGATGCAAAATGGCTTTTTTGGGCATACCGAAGGCACCAAAAAAGGTCTCAGTCGGATTAAAAAATACAAAAAAATCGAATGACCGAAATCTGAGAGAATTGCTCTAACTATAACACAATTGCGCTAAGTTTGCACTTACAATCCTAATTGTAATAAAATGTAAATTAAAATTGAAAAGTTTTGCTCCAAATTGCGTCTATTTCCTAATTTCAATCAGGAAAATTTTGGAAATGGTTTTCAACAGATATACCCTTTTTTGGTAGTTTGTTGCCATGGGTTCACAGTTTATTAAATTGGTCAGATACAGTTTCTGGCGTTTTAGTTGTATGCCTCACAAACATTGGGCTCCACAACCCTTTTTAAAATAAATAAAAAGTAAAAAAACTAACTTCAAATTAAGACAAGTATTTTTTTTGTTTAGTTTGTTTTTTTCAACAATATATTTCTTGAGACAATTACGAAAAGGTAAAATGTTAAATACATTTTCAACAGATTTGGTTGAACTTAAACACTTTCATACCATTTAGCACTTAACTGTATTCAATTTTATAGCTATAAAAATCAATCAAACATTCTGAAAAATGCTTTTGGTGTTAAACCCCAAAACTACAGGCAAAAATAAAGGCCTCCACTTTTGCATGACAGCTGAGCATAACTTTTGTGCACGTCAGATGAGCTTGCGAATCCTCCCCCCGAAAAAAGGCCTCGCGTAGAATCGCATGACGTGCGCATCAGTTGAAGTCTTTCATTGTTTGCAAGCGACGAACCTCTCCCCGCCGGCGAATGATGCTTTCGTGCCAGATCATGAGTCGTCTTCCCTTCCAGTTGAGCTTCGAAGGCATTTTTTTAAGGTGGCGCGTAATCATGCAAATCAGTCTGCCATTTGCTGTTGCTGTTGTTGTTGGTGTGCGAGGGTGTAAATAATTACCTCGTGAATGCGGTTTCAATTTAATTTTTGCGCGCGGTTTTATGCCATGTTAAGGCAGCAGCAGCGACGGAAAGACGAGTTGAAGAGTTCAAAGCTGTTTATTTATGAGAATTGGAAGCGGTGTTGTGACTCATTTGGATGTCATTGGGAGATGGGAAGATTCCTAATTATTTTATGAATAACTGACTGCCGGAAAGCGGTGCTAATTTATCTGGAAATTGACATCTAATACTGAGTTGAAAATTTGAAAACTTGTACTGATTTTTGTGAGCGCCAATCCATTTGACATGATCGCTCAATTTGGTCGAGCCGGAATGATGTAACCACGATTGAGTTAGTTTTCTTTTAATTTTCTTCAAACCCGCATATTAAACAAACATATCTCGCTGTTCCAATCTCCCAATCGCTTATTAATTGGCAATATGTGGTGGTGGTGCACCCGTAATTGCCGTGCTCGAAGCTCGTTTCTTTTTAAAACAACGAAAGTTTGTGGTTGTTATGCTTTAGGTGGGCTGTGCGAGAGAGCAAATAGTTCGGTGGTGCGTAAATCAATAATGATGATTTTTCGAAAAATACACGATCCATGAGGCACTTTTCCGCGTCTATCCGAAGGCCCCCAATTACAGATCCGCTGTAAGTGCAACCGTCAGTCAGTAGTTGTTGAGCTCCAAAGAAAGAGCAAAACATGTTTCACATGTTTCGTTCGCTTTTCCCATGTTTATAATTTAGCGTTTTGTCTGAACTCGGCGCTCAGCTCCGAGACAGACTACGCGGTGTGTGATTATGTAATTGTGGCCCTTTTTTCTTAGTGCATACTTGTGACTTGAGCGGCTTTTTAGCAAGTTTTTTGCTCGTTTTGTACCACTTCTTGTATGTCCCATAAAACACAAGCCCCGCGACGACGAGATGTGTGTGTGAGAAACTGAGATTTGTTGGTCATTTCTGGTGGAAATACTCGATCTTACCAGTATCAACAACTGTATAAGAACTCAACAATGGCTCGTGCAGATATACTGGTCATAAAACCAACAAAAAATTTAAGCAATTACTGTACACACCGCAAAATTAGTCGATTCTGCTAAGTTTATGCACTCCCGACTGCAAGAGTGTTAATTATTTTGCAATTTGCGAAATTAACCGGCTCCGAATCGAGTCTTAAAGTCTGCAACTTTACGTCATCCGTCAAAAAAGCTCGATGGAATGTGTCCAAGCACACACACGCACGCAATCGGTCAACCGTCGAAAATAACAGTGCCGCGTTAAGAGGGTGGTACGGTTATTGAATTGTCGTGAAAGTGAACGACTATTTTTTACCGCGATCAATACTTTCGCAAAAAAATAAATCGTAACGTTGATTGCTTGTGGAATGTTCGGTAAAGCGTGTGTTTTTAGGTTTTTCTTTCCTTTTTAATGTGGAATGTTGGGACGATGAACGCACCGAGTGTCCAATCGATGGGATCGTTATGGTTTCGTAGACGTCACTAATGTTTAAAGCTAACTTTTTAATTTCTTTTTTACAGTTATTAAGAGAGACACCACACAAAAGGGATGGTCTCTAATCTAATCTAAATCTTATCTAATCAGACCCTAGCGCAGCCAATCTTTCGAAGGGATCCTGGAGAGTGCCTTAGGTTAGATGACGCCTATCACTCTTCTTGTCATTTATTAACATTTGTAGTGCGCCATTGCATTAGAATGCATTGAAACATCACAAGCGTTAAAGCGGCCAGGCCTACTGCGTAAAGCCGTATCGCAGAGATGATTCGTAATTGGGTTGAGTTTGAGCACTGAGTGTTCGAACAACAACACAATTCTGAATCGACAGGGGAGCCAATATACAGTTAAACCTCGCATAGTGCGCAGGCGTTAAACTTTGTATTGTTTAAAAATTTTGCAATCTTTTCGAAACAATTTGTTCGTCTTGTTCCATTCTACAAATTAGCTTCAAAAAGATTGCAAAAATATTTTGTCGTTCTATAGTAATCATAGCATAGCATAGCACAGCATTGGTGTCTACCCGTAGTTGCTACCCTGTTATTGACCAGGACCGCCAAGAATTGCTTCGTGGACCACAGATGAAGAGTAGGAACCAATCATCACCAATTCGGCCACGACCAGTGGTAAGACACGGGGAAGTGGATGGGAATATTAGGGTATGTTATCCATTAGTGGACCCCTTTCCTATAGTGGACCCTCTGAAGGGTTTTTAATGGAAAATTCAATAAAATCACAATTTCAAGCGTGTTGTTGTCTACAAATCTTTTATTTGGCATGTTCAGCATCATTTAGAACAATGTTGACTGACATTGAATTGTCCTTTTCACCAAAATAAGTGTTTTGAGTTCGACATCTGAAATCAGCCATGGCCACTAGCATTTTCACAACAAAACTGCATTTATATTTTATAATTGAATTAACCATCTAATCATTTTTTGACTGATTATTTAACTTCAGCAAGTCGAAGTTATGTAAGTTTAAAGATATTTACTAAAATAAAGCGAAGAAATGCAATTTTCTAGCAAAAATTATGGGGGTCCAATATAGGACAACGAAAATCCAAACTTTTCCAAAAGTGGAGCCCTGTTAATTAAACCTTCAAAAATGATGAAAACTGTGTATTCAAGCAAAAGTTTCTCTAAAACATACAAAGAATGCTTGTTGTTATCAACCTAAACGCATATTTTTTCAATTATGACTATACATATAGCTGTTTTCATGTTAAAAGTACCAATAATGCTGAAGCCGTAAGAATTTATAATTAATCAAAACTATAGTTAATTGTACCATAATTGCAGTTTGAAATGATATTTTATAATAATAAATCAATAACAAAACATTTTTTTTCCAATAAACATGCGTGGTTTGGTATCGGTCAACCGTTTATGTAATTAATATGGAAAAAATTGCATCAAGATTACTTTTTTTAAATTATTTTTATGTTTACAGTGGTTTTTGAGACGTTTTCTCTGATCTTTTTCGGAAATAAATGTGTCTCAATGTCTGTTTGGTTTTTTGTTGTTTAAAGCCAAATTTGTTAACAAAAAATATTTGTTTATGATAAAAAGTGAGCAAAATCCATCTTTTATTCATTATATCTATCATTAGACCTACACCATGCATCAAACATCAAACATCGGTTAAATTTGGTATAAAAATAACAGTTTGCCTATAGTGGACCCGGGTCCACAATCGGATTATGGACCCGGGTCCACTATAGGAAAAGGGGGTTCACAACAGGCAAAAAAAACTTTTTTTTCAATTGGCTATTTTTCTGCTCAAAAACAAATAACTGATGAAACAAATAGTTAAAATTGTTCGAAAGACTTCAGTTTTCATTGTTTTGTACAAAGGGTTATGAAAAAGTGCTTAAAATATTGAAAATTTGTGAAAAATGCGCTTCGGCTCTACTAGGGGGTCCACTAATGGTTAAAATACCCTAGTCCGATACTTGAGTGATGAAGACCGCTAATTCGGCTGCGTCTTCGACAAAGTATCACGTGAGATTTGACTAACGAGTATGCAACCGAGTAAGTTCTTAAATTCAACTTTGCATTCAATATTGCATTGTCCCGTTCTTAGGTTTTCAGATTCCAATCAAGTTTGTTGGATTCTTATAGCTTTTTTAATCCTTCTAGTCAACTAAGCCTCGACGGTCTGGTGGTTAGCATTTTTGTCTGCTGACCCAAAGGACGGGGGATCGAACCCCGCTGCGAGCTAATGAATTCTTCGTTCATATTCAAGTGATGTTCAGAATTCCTTTCATAATTTCTTCCATAATTTCTCGATAGGAGCAGATGAGAATCGAACCCCAGAACCTCCCGCTTACAAAGCGAAAAGCGAAACCTAGTGCGTCCATCCCGGGAATTCCCGGGACAAAAATCCCAGGATTTTCCCTAAACCGGGAATTCCCGAATCCCGGAATTTTTGATATTTTGTCCCGGGAATTCCCGAAATTGAAAAAAAAAATCAATTTTTTGGTCAGGAAACTCAAATTTAGTTGTGGAAATAGTGGAGCAGTTGAATACTTAGTAATCGATAACATTTTTGAAGCACTAGCAAATTTGTATTCGGCATATATCAACATTTATTTGGTTTATAAGGTAAAATTATAAAAAAAATTGTTTACGGATCCGTAAAATGCCTAGCGTTTTAAATATTTTTCATTAAATTTTTGAAATATTTACATTTAATGGTGATTTTAAACTTGAAAAAAAATCATATTTTATTATTTTTCATCAAACATCGGCATCTGGAGCAATTTAGGACAATAGTAACAAATTAGACAGCATAATGTTCTGATATTTTTTTAATTAACAGAACAGTTAGTACACAAATTTTCAAATTTATTGCTCTTTGATCGTGATTATGCAGGTTAATTTTTTTGTGTGCTTTTGTGTCGCTGTTCGTATGGGGTGAGTGATTGTGGTAATCGAATAATAGCATCATTAGTGCGCTGGAAGTAAGGACGCGAAGTCGTGATTATGCAGGTTAATTTTTGTGTGTGCTTTTGTGTCGTTGTTCGTTACGGGTGAGTGATTGTGGTAATCGAATAATAGCATGACTTACTGAATTATTTGTGTCTTGAGCGTAATTTTCGTTGAGTAATTGGTGTTTTTTTGTGATTTTTTTTTGTGGTCTTAATAATTGTTTTGTGATTTTCAAAGCCCTTCCTATATCATCGTTGATCGGAAGGCACGGCGTCGAGTAAATTGTGTATAATTTTTTGAATAAGGTTTTATTTTTTTATGGTGAAAAAGCCATTTCTATATAATGGTCGGAAGACGCACTGACATTTTTGATTAATTAATAGTGGAGTGAAATAATTGTGTGTGAGTGACTTTGTGTGTTAACCAAAAAGACCTTCCCATAGCATCGTTGCTCGGAAGGCTCGCCGACGGGTCTGTTATGAAAGTCCTCCCCAAAGCATCGTAGCTCGGGAGGCATCGAAAAGCCAATACCTTGTCCTACTAACCCAAAAATAATAATCACGTGATGCTTGAAGGAGATGCTGTGGATTCAACGGTCTCAAGCGGTATCAACAAGTATATAGCGAAAAACTGTGTGCTTGATGAGTCTGCAACTTCAACTATCGGACTAACATTCCTCCCTTTCGTTGAACTGCAGGCTTCTTGGGAGGGCGCCGGTATTGACTAATAAAGTAGGGATCTTCAGAGGTTAAACAGTGAACGGATGGTTGGCTCCCACTGATCATTTTTGATTCATTGTTTAACTTCAGCTGATCTGTCAATAACGGAGTAGCAGCTCATTGGCAGTCAACCATGCTCATGCTCATGCTCATGCTCAAATTTTCAAATTTATTGCTCTAAAAAATCCTGTACCTATTTAGACTGCAGTCCCGTTTTCCCCCAGTGGGCAGTAGTGACTTAAAGATAGTTTGTGAAATATGTTTTATGTAACACATGAAATTCTAAACTTTTCTAAAATTTTACATTGGATGGATTCATTTTCTTTGTTGTCGTTTCTTGTTTTTTTACAGTTTCAATGAAATTTGTTTAGCTTTTGTAGTCATTTCATATAAAAAATCAAAGAAACATATTAATAAGAATTTAGTGATTATTATTATGAAATAATTTGAATCACATTGGATTAAAAATTATGATTCATTAAAAATCCAAAGCATAACAAAGAACAAAAAAAAAACAAACATTTTTAATATTTTTAAACTACCTAAAAACTGCTGTTCTTGTTCAGATTGAAGTAAAGATTATCACCAATTAACAGTATTCAGCTAATTCTATGATTGTAAGCTTTAAAAACATAACAAATTTATTGAAAACATAGATTTTAGGATTGTTAAAAAAAATTCCCGGATCCCGGGAATTCCCGGGATTTGAAAAATATTTTTCCCGTTTCCCGGGAAATTCAAAACCCGTGAGAATTGGACGCCCTAGCCGAAACCATTCAGCCACGCCTACCCCTATATTGTCGATCTCTAGTAATCGAAGAAATACAAAGCGTAACGCCTATGCGAGGTTTAACTGAATAACGAAAATGTTGCCAGAACTTCAAAATTCACAATGAATCAGAATATTTCAGTTATTTCCTTAATCAAATATGAACAATGAATTCAAAACATGATTTTTAAACGAAAATGTACTACAAATTACTGTTGCAAGCTTCAAAGTCGTATTCTCATGAGTATAAAATAAAGAAAAATATTATAAAATGTTTTTCGACGTTGTCGTGCTATCTTGTCGAACGTTGCTTTTTGACGTTCCGAGAAAAAAAACGGGTTTTTAAATAAACAAAAAATAAAGCACGCAATGAAAACAATAACAAACACACTTTGTTTGGGTGAGCATTCTGTGCATTGTCCCGAAGTTTGGTTGAAATTGATTGTTGGCGTCCTGATTTATAATTACAAATGTTTACGCCAGTCGAGCTCGTTCCAGTGTCAAACGCATTCTGACCAGAAATCCCTTTCGCCAATTGTCGCAATTTTCAGGCTGTGTCAAGATAGCACGACCAGATTGAATCTTCTGTCATATGTAAAGTGACAACAATGAACGGAGTTTTTTTTCGATTTTTATTGAATATCTCAGGATTGAAATCGAATTTTGGGGTTCTGTGAAGGTTAAAAGGTGATTGTGAGGCATTGTGAGCTGCACAAAATGGTGCCCTCAACTCAATTTGGGCGAAAATGCACGTGCGACAAAATAGCACGACAACGTTGGTATGTTGATTCATTTTGGTGCAGATACTCGTAAAATTGAATCAAATACAGACCATTTTAGAGTGATGATCAATTCTTTTTGTAAATGATTGACGGCTTTACCTTAATCAAACCTCAGAAGTATAGTCTACAATTACAACAAAGTAAGACTTTTTCAATTAAGTTTCATAAATTATGGGCGAAAAAGAACTCAATTTTCCTGGTTGATGATATTTTTTGCAGTTAACGTAAGTGAGAATTTTAAAACATTATTTTATTGGATAGTTTTACCGTTATTTTTTAAACTGAGATAACTAAACAAAAATTGAGCTAAACATTAAATTTTAGATGGTACAATAAAAGAGTGGGTTTGAAATCCAATTTCCGTGCCTCAAGCTCGTATGATTAATGATTCCAATATTGATCACAATCTAATTAGCCTGACCTCGACCACCGAAGTCTTCCCACTTACATTCCAACTCCACAGATCTCTATTAGCACTAAAGAAGCACCGTAGTACTCTAAACA
Source organism: Culex quinquefasciatus (assembly GCF_015732765.1). NCBI lineage: Eukaryota > Metazoa > Arthropoda > Insecta > Diptera > Culicidae > Culex > Culex quinquefasciatus. The sequence goes on from NC_051863.1 coordinate 60,490,526, forward strand.
ATGTAACAATATATTGGTTCGATAGCGCCTGCTGCCCTCGATGTCCTCACTTCGATTGGTTTCACCTTCACCACTCCGATGCTCCGATAGAAGGTTTCCTCGGCTCGCGCTAAACTAATTCTAACCGTGACGTGACGTGTTGTGCCCGGATAATTGGAGTGCTCGCTGTTGCTGCGTCGTTGTTCTAACATCTCAAGTACCATCTCCATTTTGCATACCACTGCTGCCATGGCTATGCACACTACACAGCTTAAGGTCAGAGGCACGTGATCGTGCTTAAATTATGTGTGCGCGCACGAGCAAAACCCTCAAGTGCCTATGAAAGCATAGCCAAAAAAAGTGTCTTGAAGTCTTTCACCCTGGTCAACGCAAAGGGTACAAAGCCACACTTGATTAACTTGTTCTGAGAGCGCACACTCGGCGGTGGTTAGCGCAGATCCTTGGGTGGATCTTAAGAATCGGCGATAAAACCTTAAAAGGCAAGTGGGGACGGCCGTTTCTTGCCTGTTGAAACCCGATCCCACGATCGGTAACCCCTGTTTGTTTTTGCGCAGTCCATTGAGTCAGGTATCGAAACCCAGCGATACTCTTGGAGAGCAGAGAGAATGGATTTTGCGGCTGGGTCTCGTTTTAAGGTCTTCAAGTGAATGGCTTGAGCCCTGAAGAATGCACATTGTGTGTGGCTTTTTGGTGTAAAATATTGAAGATGTGCCACCGCGCACGATCGGCAAGCAACGGTTTCTCCATGAGAACCCCCATAACTTAACAAAGACGGTTCAGCACATTCTCGAGAAGAGTTTGTACCGTCACATGACACGGTTTCTCGCCACCAAGCGACGGCGCAGTGGTGACGATCCTTAACCGTACAGATATTCAATATCACGGTCTCCAATCTCTAGAAGTTTGCTAGGTCGTTCCGTGGAACAAAGCCATCTAATTTCAAGCTGCTCAAGTGGTGTGGAGTCCCTGAAGTAAGCAGGCACGCCGCCGAAATGATCTATCACGTATTCAAAGCGATTCGAGTGCCTTCGACACAACAATTCATGCCGCTGCCGATCTACGGAGCTCAGCGCTGTAACCGACGACGATTTTAAGGATCGGTCTCTCGAATGGGTTCAGCTGTGGCTTAAGCCTCACCACTCCCTCATAGTTCACATACCACCGAGCACCAGGAATGAACTCAGCGGTTGCACCGAAAGCTCCGAATAAGGTTTTGTTTGGAAGGAAATCAGGGGTTCTGTACATTTTTCAAGACAGAAAAGTTACAAAAATACAAAAATACAAAAATAAAAAAAATACAAAAATACAAAAATACAAAAATACAAAAATACAAAAATACAAAAATACAAAAATACAAAAATACAAAAATACAAAAATACAAAAATACAAAAATACAAAAATACAAAAATACAAAAATACAAAAATACAAAAATACAAAAATACAAAAATACAAAAATACAAAAATACAAAAATACAAAAATACAAAATACAAAAATACAAAAATACAAAAATACAAAAATACAAAAATACAAAAATACAAAAATACAAAAATACAAAAATACAAAAATACAAAAATACAAAAATACAAAAATACAAAAATACAAAAATACAAAAATACAAAAATACAAAAATACAAAATACAAAAATACAAAAATACAAAAATACAAAAATACAAAAATACAAAAATACAAAAATACAAAAATACAAAAATACAAAAATACAAAATACAAAAATACAAAAATACAAAAATACAAAAATACAAAATACAAAAATACAAAAATACAAAAATACAAAAATACAAAAATACAAAAATACAAAAATACAAAAATACAAAAATACAAAAATACAAAAATACAAAATACAAAATACAAAAATACAAAAATACAAAAATACAAAATACAAAAATACAAAAATACAAAAATACAAAAATACAAAAATACAAAAATACAAAATACAAAAATACAAAAATACAAAAATACAAAATACAAAAATACAAAAATACAAAAATACAAAATACAAAAATACAAAAATACAAAATACAAAAATACAAAATACAAAAATACAAAATACAAAAATACAAAAATACAAAAATACAAAAATACAAAAATACAAAAATACAAAAATACAAAAATACAAAAATACAAAATACAAAAATACAAAAATACAAAAATACAAAAATACAAAAATACAAAAATACAAAAATACAAAAATACAAAATACAAAAATACAAAAATACAAAAATACAAAAATACAAAAATACAAAAATACAAAAATACAAAAATACAAAAATACAAAAATACAAAATACAAAAATACAAAAATACAAAATACAAAAATACAAAAATACAAAAATACAAAATACAAAAATACAAAAATACAAAATACAAAATACAAAAATACAAAAATACAAAAATACAAAAATACAAAATACAAAAATACAAAAATACAAAAATACAAAAATACAAAATACAAAAATACAAAATACAAAAATACAAAAATACAAAATACAAAAATACAAAAATACAAAAAATACAAAAATACAAAAATACAAAAATACAAAAATACAAAAATACAAAAATACAAAAATACAAAAATACAAAAATACAAAAATACAAAAATACAAAAATACAAAAATACAAAAGCATAAGCATAAGCATAGGTGCCCACCCGCAGTTGCTACTCCGTTATTGACCAGGACCTCCAGAAGTTACATCCACGAGCCGTGGAAGATAAGTGGGTGCTATCTTTCCTCGCTTCGCAACTTCTCAAAGGCCCCTATCATGCTGATCAATACCGGCGCCGGCCACGACCAGTGGTAGGGTCACGGGAAGTGGATGGGAATGTTAGTCCGATACTTGAGTGATAGAGACCGCCCAATCGACTGCTTCTCCGACAAAGTATCACATGAGTTTTGAGGGGATTAGTAGATGGGTATGAGGTCAGGATTCACGAGTGGCAGTGATGTGACCATGAGCATTTTGTTTATCGGTTGAAATTTTAAATCTTAGGCAGCCGGCTGCGGAAAGATAAATAATTGATTATTTAAAAGTTTGTTTTAATCGAACGCGTGCCAACCGAGCGGTAATGCTATGGGCTGGACTTATCAGTATATTTTTACTGTTGGTACAATTAAGATAACGCGAGCAAATGTCAAAAATAGTAGATGAGTTAATACTAAAGCTGCCAGTTGGAATAAATTATTACGATCAACGAATATAAACGAAAAGAAAACAGGACACCACGTAACCGATTGTAATGAAATTAAAACAATAACTTAAACGAACTTAACCGGCGACGTGCCTTCCTATCAACGATGATAAAAGAAGGACTTATAAATTTAAAATATAAAAAGACTCCAAAAAATACGTTGCATAGTAACCGCGAAGTCCCGCTACTCACAATCGAATCCGAAAGATAGCTATCTAGAATTTTAAATATAGTATTAATTCGACCGCGATCCTCCAGAAATTCTTCGTCGGCGTGCCTTCCGATCAACGGTGATGTAAGAAGGGCTTTATTCATTAAAATGATTTTATACCATAAGCCTTAAAACATATTCGTCGGCGTGCCTTCCGATCATCGATGATATAGAAAGGACTTAATCCAGCAATACGACTTGCTTGTCTCGAAAAAAAATTAGGATCGTTTCTATCGAAAACTATGCAAAGAGAACAAAAATAAACTCATTGGCCAACGAACGCGCGAACTAAAAATAAAGAAAAAGAAGAAGACCAATCACCCCATGCACACAAACAGCGACACAAAAGAGATGAAAACAACACGAATCAGAAGAAATCCAATCACCCCATGTACACAAATAGCGACACAAAAGAGATGGAAAATAACACGAAAAACAGGACTGCGCGTCCACACAGGCACCGCACTACTGATGCCATTATTTAATTATAATGACCAATCACCCCATGCACTCGAACAGCGACACAAAAGAGACGGAAAATAACACGAAAAAACAGGACTGAGCGTCCACACAGGCACCGCACTACTGATGCCATTATTTAATTATAATGACCAATCACCCCATGCACTCGAACAGCGACACAAAAGAGACGGAAAATAACACGAAAAAACAGGACTGAGCGTCCAAACAGGCACCGCACTACTGATGCCATTATTTAATTATAATGACCAATCACCCCATGCACTCGAACAGGGACACAAAAGAGACGGAAAATAACACGAAAAAACAAGACTGAGCGTCCACACAGGCACCGCACTACTGATGCCATTATTTAATTATAATGACCAATCATCCCATGCACTCGAACAGCGACACAAAAGAGACGGAAAATAACACGAAAAAACAGGACTGAGCGTCCACACAGGTACCGCACTACTGATGCCATTATTTAATTATAATGACCAATCACCCCATGCACTCGAACAGCGACACAAAAGAGACGGAAAATAACACGAAAAAACAGGACTGAGCGTTCACACAGGCACCGCACTACTGATGCCATTATTTAATTATAATGACCAATCACCCCATGCACTCGAACAGCGACACAAAAGAGACGGAAAATAACACGAAAAAACAGGACTGAGCGTCCACACAGGCACCGCACTACTGATGCCATTATTTAATTATAATGACCAATCACCCCATGCACTCGAACAGCGACACAGAAGAGACGGAAAATAACACGAAAAAACAGGACTGAGCGTCCACACAGGCACCGCACTACTGATGCCATTATTTAATTATAATGACCAATCACCCCATGCACTCGAACAGCGACACAAAAGAGACGGAAAATAACACGGAAAAACAGGACTGAGCGTCCACACAGGTACCGCACTACTCAAAAAAAAAAAAAAAAAAATACAAAAATACAAAAAAATACAAAAATACAAAAATACAAAAATACAAAAATACAAAAATACAAAAATACAAAAATACAAAAATACAAAAATACAAAAATACAAAAATACAAAAATACAAAAATACAAAAATACAAAAATACAAAATACAAAAAAATACAAAATACAAAAATACAAAAATACAAAAATACAAAAATACAAAAATACAAAATACAAAAATACAAAAATACAAAAATACAAAATACAAAAATACAAAAATACAAAAATACAAAAATACAAAAATACAAAAATAAAAAATACAAAATACAAAAATACAAAAATACAAAAATACAAAAATACAAAATACAAAAATACAAAATACAAAAATACAAAAATACAAAAATACAAAAATACAAAAATACAAAAAATACAAAAATACAAAAATACAAAAATACAAAAATACAAAAATACAAAATACAAAAATACAAAAATACAAAATACAAAAATACAAAAATACAAAAATACAAAAATACAAAAATACAAAATACAAAAATACAAAATACAAAAATACAAAATACAAAAACAAAAATACAAAAATACAAAAATACAAAAATACAAAAATACAAAAATACAAAAATACAAAAATACAAAATACAAAATACAAAAATACAAAAATACAAAATACAAAATACAAAAATACAAAAATACAAAAATACAAAAATACAAAATACAAAAATACAAAATACAAAAATACAAAAATACAAAAATACAAAAATACAAAAATACAAAAATACAAAAATACAAAAATACAAAAATACAAAAATACAAAAATACAAAAATACAAAAATACAAAAATACAAAAATACAAAAATACAAAAATACAAAATACAAAAATACAAAAATACAAAAATACAAAATACAAAAATACAAAAATACAAAAATACAAAAAAAAATACAAAATACAAAAATACAAAAATACAAAATACAAAAATACAAAAATACAAAAATACAAAAATACAAAAATACAAAAATACAAAAATACAAAAATACAAAAATACAAAAATACAAAAATACAAAAATACAAAAATACAAAAATACAAAAAAACAAAAATACAAAAATACAAAAATACAAAAATACAAAAATACAAAAATACAAAAATACAAAAATACAATGATCTGGCAACACTGCCAAAATTTGCTAGTAGGTACCTTTAATTCATCAAAAGTTTAGTTGGAATCAGTTCCGGAACACAAACTTTGGTAAATCGTTGCCTAGGCACTTTATAACAAAACATGTTTTATAACTTTGATAGTACAAACTTATTAGAAAGTTAACACTCCCTTTTTAAGAAACCCTGCCTGCCTCTAAACTCTTCTCCCACTAATTCCGCGGAGTGCACCCAGCTGATCAAAGCAGGCGCGCGCGGAGTAGAAATCGACACCAAAAAGTCGCGGCAATTGCCAGGCGACATTACTCAGCTTGGTGTAGGGAACTCTGACTGTTCTGTTGCATGCCAAATACTAATCCCTTTGTGCAAAGGAAGTGAAATGTGTCAAGGAAACCTACATTTTTTTAAGAAAAGGTTAGGAATTCATGACCTTGCTCGATTTGACAGTTCTCCAAAATCTCTTGGAATCGCCTGATTTCGTCTCCTTTTCATAGACCACTTAGAAATTATAGGCAAAACCTACAAGCCGGTATTCCGCCGAGTTGTCGGCATTCTCTCGCCATAACCAGGGCCTACTAAGGTGCCCCTTTCCGAAGCAATACGTATTGATTGCCATAGCTTGCTATGGTTGTGAATGTTTACGATCACGCTGCCGCAGCCTGGTAAACCGTTCGGAAAGTTAGACTTTCGAAAAAAAAAGCAAATCTACCTTTATGAAATTCAATTGGTGGTTATTTGTAAATGTTTGCACTACAGAATAGGTTTTCGGTGAACGGTTGCGCTATGAATTTGCTACCGGTTTCTGTATTTTTCGGTTGTTGAACCTCCTCGTAGCAGAATTTCAACAGGTTGCGCAGATTATCGACCCAAAAAAAAGCAGTGTGTACATATTTTTTCGCCATTTCACGCTCGATCGCAGGTCGGTTTCGCGCAGAATGAGGAAGCTCCCCACAATCGCGTTGATAACGCTTTGTGTCCAATGGTGTGATATAAGTCGCCTAGACGGCCTGAAAGTTTCGGTTTCGTAACCGAAAAACTGTCTAGCGACCCCCGGTAGTCTGTCTACCTACAACACCCTCGACTCAACATGTGTCCAAAAAATTCCGACATTCCACCCCCAACCTGTTTCTCGAGGGGTCCCCTCTGGAGCCACCACCAAAAATGCAAAACGTGGCTGACGAAGCGGGTCGTCGTGAAGACAAAGTATGGATGTGCTGTTCACGATGGTCAGAGCAGGGACTTGTCCGGCTGGTTTTGCATCTGCCAGCTGCGAAAAGACATTTGATACTGTGGGAGAGCGACGGAAATTAGCCAAAAAAAAGTGATGAAACACGCTCTGGCTGGTGCAGATTGAATTCATTAGCTGTGGATTTGCGAAGGTGACAAGCGTTGCGTCACAGATCTTGCAGATTAGGTTTTGGATTTCGTCAAAAGAAGGATAGAAACGTTTATGTCGCTGAATTAAATGATTTGTCAACACTGCCTTTTTTTCCTTTGAGGGGTAAGGCTAAGACCACAGTTGGTCCAACTCGCCAACACTGCCTTTGAGAACTGTTGTTTCGATTGCAAAAGTGACAGTTCCGATGATCAAAATAAACAAACAAACAGTGATGCCAGTTCATTTGTTTTAAAAAGGGTAGTTCAAAAGCAGTAGAAGCTCATGAGTTTCAGTCGAGATTTATAATGGCGGAATGATCTCCACAAACTCATAAACTTCGCCAATCTCGTCGAGCTTTTGACGCAATGTCCGTATCGCACGTGTGCAATCTCAAAGACCCCTTTCTGCAGAAAGGTCTCCAGCAACCGGACGCAATGCTCTTTAAGGTCCACGATCGTACCCACATGTTGTTGATTCAGCTGTTCAACTGAACCAGTGCGGCCAAACCTGAAGTAGATCAGCTGAAGTGGTTCAGCTTGGTTTGTCCGCTTTTTGCTACCTCACCAGCGTAAAGTGATCATTGCGATCGAGAGGTGATCAGGTCTAGGCTTCACCGGCCGCTGTCTACGACTGCGATCGTGGCCAACCCTAGCATCTCTCGCCGTCGTAGAAAAATAGATCACTTTCAGTTTCAACCTTTTCCTTTTATTTCGCGCGTTACGTCAGACCGCGAAACTCGGCGTAGGTCCAGCGATTCGATTTCAAAGCCCAGACCGGTGCTAATTACCGCTCCGAGAATGTCGGACGATCCTCCCCGATCGCGATCGACAGTATATCATTATCGGCGACGCCATTAATCCAATTAATTTTGGCAGCAATTTATCATCTTTGAGGTTGTTTCTGGTTTCAAGTAGCTGTGTTGCCAGTTCTTCGATCAAAACTAAACTTGTTTTGAGGTTAACCTCCAATTTAGTGCTGCAAGTTTGACAGCCCAAAACCGATCACCTCGAACCCCCTAATCACGCGCGTCCAATTTGTTCAACAGCCAGGAAATCGACCCAAACGATCGAGAGATGTTCTCGCTCGAATCTAAACGACACGCTCCGCTTATGACACATGACATTTAGGAGTTTGACATTTCGAGTAACCGCTGACGCGCCGTGTGAAGGGAGAGCGCGCAAATATTGTACAAATCTCTCGATCAGCAGCGTTCTAGCGGAGCCCGCGAGGGATCCTACCTTGGTGGCACGAGAGATCTCGCCGTGGCGGATGTGTCGAAGGAACTTTGTGTATCTCCCCCAGTTGTAGCGCCGCGAGTCACATTTGGTAATTATTGATTCTGACGGTGGTGTGCGATCGTGGAAAAGGTCAATCGGAGGGGGGCTCTTTGAACAGTTGAGGCTTCTTCGGGGGGCAGGCAGGTCTTGGGACCGTTTAGTAACGTCTTATTAAATGGTGCTAATGGGATTCCGAGATGGGACGGAAGAGGGACTGTCAGGGCTTGCATAACTGGAGGATTTATGTAAATTAGTGCGTGAGAAACTTGAAATTTTTCGAAGAAGTGATTTGTCTTTGAATGTCAAAAAAGACGTTTTGAAACATTTATTTCGAGTTAATTACCGTTTGAACAGTCTGCATCATGAAAACAGAACCAAATTTTTGATGCATGCGTCGCTGTCAGCTTGAAGCTTGTATTGTTTATATTTTGCATTTTTGACAGCTCCCGTTACGAGGGATAGATCAAGTCTCTCAAATTTGTTTCAACGAAATTGTTTTAGAAAGATAAATTTAGTGATCAACCCCTCGATTGAACAGTTTGGCAACACTGCCCAGTCAGTTCAATTTGAATTCTGAACACGAATTTGATTACAAATCTCACATCCGGTTCTTGCATTTGAAACAAAATTGTTTATATTCTTGCAATTTTGACAGCTATCGTTACGAGGGGTAGATCCAATCTCTCAAACTTGCTTGAATCATATGACAAAAGAGAAGTTTTACAGAGGTAATAAACTACATTTCGTTTGATCAGCAGGTTGGCAACCCTCTGATATTGTCCGTTTCTCTCGAAGGTACACGCCGCGCGGATTTTCAGAATTCTGCACTTTTGGTGCAATAAAAAACATACCCGGCAACAATGCCATGCAATTCGAAGAAGAAGAACAACAAAAACAAAACGCGCAGTATGTGATTTGACAGCGCGCATTTGCCGAAAGTGCGGCGCGTCGTTTCGAGGCACATTTGTTTGACTCCAGATCTAAGCTTACATTGTTTACATTCTTGCGCTTCTGACAGCTACCGTTATGAGGGATCTCAAATTTGTTTCAAACAAGTTGTCGAAATTGTAGTTTTAGAAAGATGAATTTAGTGATCAACCCCTCGATTGAACAGTTTGGCAACATTGCCCAGTCAGTTCAATTCAATTTTCAAATACGAATTCGATTCGAATGTCACAACTAAACCACGTGGACACTTTTTTGGGAATCTGTTACCCCCCCCCCCCGTCGTGGACAATTGTCCATACAAAAAAAAATCTTTTTTGTATGGATCGTGGACAATCGCAATACCCCCTGAAGTGTCCATGTGGTTTATGGATGGTCCCAAACGAAATTGTTTACATTCGTGCAATTTTGACAGCTACCGTTGCGAGGGGTAGATCAAATCTCTCAAATTTGCTTGAATCAAATGACAAGAAAGAAGTTTTACAGAGGTAATGAACTACACTTCGTTTGGTAAGGCTGGCAACCTTCATTATTAGTTATGCTTTTGGCGAATTCGTTTGATCTAAGCCTACATTGTTTACATTCTTGCGCTTTTGACAGCTAACGTTACGAGGGGTAGACCAAACCTTCAAAATTCGTTCAAACCAGGAAAATGGCATTCGCAATCAATCAAAAGTGGTTCCCAAAAAAGTCTTCAAGCCAATCTTGGTCCTAGAACAACCTCTTTTCCGTGCGCTTTTGCACAATGCGCGCGCCCCTGCGGGGCCGGAATTGGCCAACAACCTGCCCATTTTTTGTTGCTACCTTGGAGCCGCTGAAAGCTCAACGAGCCTGGTAAAACTGATTCTTTGTTTTCCAAGGCACAATGGAACGCCAAGAACGAGTTCCACGCGCGAAATTTTTCGCACGATCCAAATTTTTTTCCTCAAAATGACAGCTGCGGCCAAAAGTTGAAGAACAAACAAAAAACTAGTCGCAAGACAGGTCGTCAGCACGTATGTGTGTGTGTTGGTGATTGTGATCTGGTCCAATGAGTGGGACATTTCTAAACCCCAACAGTTGTTGCTGTTGTTGCGGACTTGAGCCGCCGTTGGCCACTAGTTAGTATGTGCTTAGTGGGGACAAGACCGGTCTGACGACGCTGCAGATTAGGAGTCAGACGACGTTGGAACAGGTTCTTTTTACGATGCTGTTTGGTACAGTTTATGGTGGATAATTTCTTCTACTGGCCGGGCTTAGTATGTTTATGGACTTAGTAGCCGGGTTGGTAAGGGCTGCTGTGTCAACGGCGCGAAGAGTGGCCGATCTTAGTAGGCTACTGGTATAAAGTGGCAATGTGGTAGTAGTTGTGAGGTGAAGCAATCTTCTTTGATAAGTTGGCAACACTGCTACATTCACTGAACCTTGGTGTTTTGACACGTTTTGGTTTGACAAAGTCAAACGAACTGTCACTATTCACAGGGCGCTCACGCTCACAACTTTAATCAAAGTTTGGTGGTGGTGGTTTTGCTTGAATAGAGTTATCTAAGCCCGAGCTCACGCACACCAGCACCCCATTTGTTTTGCTGGCGGGTACAAAATTTAACCTCAATCTTTTTCGTGTACGTACACGCAATACATGCGCACGTAGATAACTCTATTGTTTGAAATTACCTTAGTTTTCGAATTTTAACAAAAGCTCATTTCGCGTACAAAGTATGACAATTTACAACTATGAATCACATTTCAATCAAATCTGACCTCTAAGTCAATGCAAATTACGTGCCAACTAACGGTACACGAATGTCCTTACATCTTCATAATGAGCCTGAGAGCACGATTCTTCGTGCCACAACAAAAAAACACATCTTCAACCAATAAAAACAATTGCACCACAGAATCGACCGTATGTGTATACAACATTGCATACAATGTTTGGTATACCAAAAGGTCACCCCCGCACCAGCAGCGTTGCCAACTTCAAGAACATCACCGGCCGGACACTCACAACAAGATCGACCGACGATCTTCGCGGCCCGGTCGCCAAAATGTCTTCAATGAGAATTAATTTTGCATCACGCTCACGCTCATGTGTGTGAGTGTGAGGAAAGAACAAAAGACGACAGAGAGCAAAGAACACCAAAACTTCAAAGACGACAACGAAACCTGTCGAAACATAAGTTAATGTGCAAATTTGCATAACAACTTGAAGCGCGCGCGGTTCGATCAAGGAGAGAAATAAATGTAACAAGAGATGTGAAGATGCGGATCGTCAACGCCGTGTGTCATCCGAAATCGACTTCCATTAATATCGGAGCGATCGTGGAGGCATTCACGCATACACACATGCAATAATTGTAATAATAAAGATGATCGATCACCGATCGGTGCACAGGTGAAAAAAGTTCGAGCAAATGATGGTGAGTTTCGCTCAGTGATTCTACTATGAGTATCAAATTCTCTCGTAGTGGAAATTCAAGGCCAACTACATCATTTGTCAACTCAGCGATGCAGAGAAATTACTCACACATCAAGCTCATCACAGAATCTTTTAATCCTTGGTTGCTCCAGAAGAATGAGAGAATCGATTGTCATCATAGGAAGCGGTGGAATCATCTCGAACTTTTCTCACCGATGAAAATGATTGCAGAGAATCTCTTCCGAGCCCTCTAAAATATCATCAACGATTAAACGGTACTTTCAGGAATCTCTCTGTTGTTTGTCTTGGCAAAATTAGAATAATTCACTTTCACATTGTTTACAAACATTGATGTGACTATGTAGAAAGTGTCAACGCATTTAGGTATTTGACGTTTTTCATTCGAATGTATAAGTGAGATCGGAATTTCTCTCCAGAGAGTAAAACTGGACTCGCTCTCTTTTGAAATTCTCTCTTGTGAGTGCCGAGTGAAATTTTTTAGATGAATATTTTTTCATCACTGCCCAGAAGAGATTCATATCGCTCTCGAGAATTAAAAGTTTTGTGGAGTTTAATCGTTTAAAATAATTTTTTATATGTACTTTTTACAAAAACTACTTCTCACAGTGCTTCCTTTTCCACATGACTGCAATTAAAAAATCCGCGTACACACATGTTTTCAATCAAACCAAAAATTAAGCCCCGCGAAAAGCAAAATGAGCCAAAGTGAGGCAGAAAATGCCGTCGACGCCGGAATGGAATCGACGCGGGTCCCGGTTGGCTAGTTGCGGCCTATAGTGGACGGACACGGTGGTGTGGAGCACTGTGAAGTGCTTTCGATTTTTTTTTCCTTCTGATTTACCTCACCTCAAGGTCTACCACATCGCGAGAGTGGTTGGTGCGCGCCGGTTCGAGAGGTGTATTTATTCAATTTAGCTTGCAGGTGTGTGAGTGTGTGATATGATCGAGTTTGGATCGGCTAAGTGTATTGTTAGTAGGACTACTCAACTAGAAAACTAGCAGGGGGGAAACTAGAATGTGAGGGCAGCGAATGATTAGGGGCTGCATTGTTTTAGAATTGTGGATTGGTTGACTAATCTTAATTGATCCCGGATGTAGATATTTTTACCATGATCAGACTCTTAGGTTTTTGATAATTTATAATTGCGGTAAGGCTACTTCAGAGGAATTCATTAGTTTGACTGATCAGTTTTACACATTTTTGCCTTCCTCACTTTACCGAGGAAAGGCTATAAAATCACTCGAAAAACTTTTTAGTTAAACCTCCTAGACCTACCTTCATTTGTACATATCGACTCAGAATCACCAGCTGAGCAAATGTCTGTGTGTTCGATCCGTCTTAACGTCCCCTAAGTTGCTATTTAAATTCATGCAGTTTTATCATGTATTGAAAAAGTTATGTTAAAAAAAACTGTTTCATATTAAATTAAAATTATGGTAAAAAGGGTGTTTTTTTCATGAAACCCTCACATGTTATATATTTCTAAAAAGCTTGTGGATTAAGAATTTCCAAGATCTGACTTACCTATCTAAAGTTACAAGCAGTTTAAAAAATGGTCTGAATTTACCTCAAATGGTCCCGTCTGATCGCCACGAAAAAAAGCCTTGTAGAGGGATGCCATTTTCCTGATAGGCGGTGTCTGTATAATCTTGACAAAAAGTCTGTAGCAAGTCTGTTTTTTTTACTCGTCACTTATTTTTATTAGGACCTCTTAGGTGCTGCGATCACGTTAGGGGAGATCCATAAACTATGTGGACACTTTAGGGGATTGTAATCACTCTATAAATGAGAGGAAGGCACCAACCCCCTATAGGTGGATTAAGTTACGTTTTTTTTTTAGGAAAAACTACTCAAAAATGAGGTAATATTCAAGCAACCAAATTTTCAACCTTCCAAAGTTTAACTTTTTTTCTGTGTAGGCATTTCAAAGTTTAAACGAGTTTCTTAAAATTTAGGCTAGTTTAAATTGATTAAAACGAAAGGCAGGTGTGACTTACTGTAAACAAATAAGTTTTCTGCCATTGCTTTGAAAATTGTATTTTTGAAACCACCCAAACTTGACTAGGACTCATATTCCAATAACACAAGTATTTTTAAGTAAGTCTACTTATTTGTGGCAAGAAATTTCCTGACCAATTTTGGGTCATTTAAAAATCTTGAGCTTATCTTTCACATGGAATTGCTGCATATTTATATTAGGGCTTTTTTTTAAATACTTAAATATTGTTTAGCAAAAATGATAAAACAGATTGTTTTTATTTTTTCAACTGTTTTTCTCAATATTATTTTTTTTAAACATGTACACAAGGTTCATACACTATTTTTGAAAAAAGGTTTTTCAACTGTCTTGAAAAAAATAGTTGCGATAAAAGAAATATTTTGAATTCCGCGGTGACTTTAACAAGAAAAAATATGACTATCAAATATTTTTTCTTGTTAAAATCAGATTTAAGGTAGTCAAATTTTATTTTTAAGTTAGACTTAGGGTTGTTGATACATTTTTTAAGAAAAAATCAATTATTATATTAAGTTATATAAGTTGTTGGAACCCTAACGTCTCTAGTGTTCCACGGTCTAAATCTAAGTAAACAAAGAACCCCTCGCCAAAGCAATGTGATGAATAACTCATTGTCACCACACACAAAACAAACACAACGTAGGGCAGTATTGTTATTTGTTACGAATTCAATCTGTGATAATTAACCTGTAAGCAAAAGTGAAAATAAACGATCTCTTCTAATCCAACCTCCGAGAAGGCAAGTTGCCTCTCTCGGAGCAATTGAAACCTTTGAGTTTTACCTACCTGGAAGTCTGGTCCGCCGCTACTTACCGTCCGCTGGAGTTGTCCGCTGCTGCATCGATGGGATCCTGGAACCTGAAAAGAAACGGTGGGTCGTCCGCAGTTTTCTGAGTCGGCCGCCTGGCCGAACATAAGTTTATAAGCTTTTTAACAAAATACATTAAAAATTTAGGTGAAATTGTTAAAACTCACAATTTTGCCCAGAATTTGTTAAAACTAGTTTTGTTTATAAAATTATCTATTTATATTGCATTTTAAACTGAATTAAAGGTTTTCACACTTTATATGAAATTTGTTCTACTGAAAATGTCTACAAATTTTAAGATTTTTTGAACAATTTTTCAAAAACACAGAGTATTTATTATTTACAAACATATTTCACCTTCTCCTAGTAAAAAATTGTCCAAAGAATCCGAAATCACATTCCGTTTTCCGATTCGAAATCATGTTCATTGGGAAAATCATGACACATTGAGAAGATCAAAATAATGCTAATCATCAACATTTTCTTAGTTATAGTTAACTAACTTTTTAAACTTTTCGAAATTTTATGAAAACTTCTTCTAGCAGTACCTAGTACTTATTTCGGACCTATTTTTAAAAATTAAGCTAGTTAAAAGCAAAATCGTTTTCAAGCTTACCTCTTCCAAAAATGTGAACATTTTTGACTATTTCCGCTTTTTCAGCCACTTTTTCAGCCACTTTTTCCAAAGTCATTCATTTTTCCTACCGTTTTCCAAGCACGCCGATTATGTCCAAAAATTCCGGCCTCGTTGCTTATCAGATTTGGCTCGGGACACCTTGTAGAATTTTCTGTTTTGCATTCACACTAAGCTTTTTCATCCGGGTTTCGAGCAATGTAAGTGTTGCATTATTAACACTTCTATATTTTTCGTCACTGAACCGTTTGAATTACTGGTCTATTGTTGAAAAAAAAAAACTAAGTTTAAAAATAAATTTTCAAAACAACCGCGTTGGATCAGTTTTTGGAGCTACTTTGCCATCGGTTCATAGCTATCACCAACACATGTATAACAAGATGTTGCCAGTTTAGTTTATGAATTTATTTCGATGCTTCATTGAAATTAAATGTAAAGTTTTAACATAAAAATTCGGATTGGATTTTCTAAATGTAATTATTTCAAATAAAACCAAGCTTTAAAAAGAAAATGATAAACAGAAACAATGAAAATATGTTTTTTTAATGATAAAAATGCAAATTAATGATAGATATTGGCATGATTTTAAGGACCGATTGCAAATTAGCCTACAATTTAAACTGATGTTGATATATTTTTTTCGCAACTTCATTTTCACCGAATAAGCTGCACCCATTATTTGATTAATGTTTGCTTGAAAATACAAACTGCCTATCCTGTTGGAATTAAAGTGGAAACGATTGAAAACCCTAAAAGGCCTAGTTCATTCAATCGTCAGCTGTCACCGTGACCGGCGGTGTCAACATTGCTTACGAGTGGTTTTTGAAAAGGTCGTATGAATTTAATTTAAAAAATATCGGGTTAGTTTTAAAAAGCTCCTAAGCGCTAGTCGTTAACAAATAAATTTTTTGGTTAGTTCTCGATCAATTTACGAATTATAAAACTCAAAAAATGCTTTGAATTGTCATCTGCAAGACTTTTAAATACTCTTTACTGGTAAAAAATGAAATTTTTTATTGTTTCGTAGAAAAAATCAAATAAGTGCCGGAGATCGTGATGGCTATTATAACGAATATTATTGTAAGCTTATCAGAGAAATATACATTTGAAAATTATACTTTTTGTAAGTTTTGACTGTTTTTTTGCATATATATTTCCGTCAACTCCTATTTAATTTTTACTCTTCATTTTGCGGAAAAATCTCTTACCTATTAAAATAAAAGTACAGTGGACTCTCTGGCTGTCAATCTTCTCGATATCAATCCAGCCGTCAATAAAATTTTCAGTCCCTTCAAGAAGATTGCTTTGATTTTCCGTTCTATAATTTGATAACTCCCTCTCTCGACGGTCCCTTCAATATCGACATCGAGAGAGTCCACTGTACATTAATTTTGCAACATAGTATTTTATAGAAATTCGCTATTTTTGCCATTCTCATATAACTGAGGACAGGCTATAAAATCACTCGAAAAATGAACTTCCGTATTTAACCTCCCAGACCCACGTTCACGTATACATATCGACTCAGAATCAAATTCAGAGTAAATGTATGTGTGTGTAGGGATGTTGTGTTATCTTAGCACTGGCTGAACCGATTTTAACCGTTTTGGTCTCATTCGATTCGTCTTGGTGCCCCATAAGTCCCTATTGAAAATTATGAAGTTTAGTTAAGTACTTCAAAAGTTATGCTAAAAAAACGTTTTTGACTTAAGTCCGGAAAATTGTAAAAAGTGTGCATTATATACATTTTTAGGAAGGTATTGAAAAGAACTTTCTAATGAGTCCGAAACATTGAAGATCCGACCACTCTATCAAAAGTTATAAGCACTTGAGTGTTATTTATACACTTTTCAGAGGCCGGATCTCAGATATTTTGATGAAAACGTTGTGTGGATAATCAAGAGACCTTTCCAACGCTTCCAAAAGATTGAAGATCTGACAACCCTATCAAAAGTTATGAGCACTTAAGTGTTCATTATACACTTTTTGTAGCTGAATCTCGGATGAAAATTATGTCCTTATCAATCATGCGACCCATCGTTAGATGTGTAATCGAAAAACTTTTCCAATGAGCGCAATAGGATGAAAATCTGACAACCCTATCAAGAGTATATTAGTTTGAAGAAAACATCAACCACCTTAAGTTGGATTAAGCAATGTTCTTCAAGAAATTTTTTCCTGCTTTAAAAAAAAAATTTACTCATTTTCTAATCAAGTGAAACGTTTTTTTTAGGGAGCAGAAAATTTTCCAATAGTTTTATTTTGAAAATCGATTCAGTAGATGCCAAGATACATATCATCAGTTGAAAAAAAAGCTCTCTTTGCTAAATATCAACAAAGTCGAAGAAGTCTTTTTTTCTTAACAGTCCTACCTCAAATTACAATGTTTTGTGATAAATAGGGGTCTTTTCAGATTCTGAATAAATTTTAAAGAATCCAAATACGTACCATACACAATTAAACTAGATTTCATGTAGATTGATGCAAAACAACAAACAAATCATGGTTTTCACTGCGTTCCGATAAAAATCCACCAGGATTTATGACTACCCAGGTCAAGATTCGCATTATGCAAAGTAAATCACTCAGGTTGGCCTTCCCACGTAGAGGTGCGATGCAATTTATGGTCGGGGTAGTGTTTCAACATAAATTGTCCCCGGAGCAATGGTGATGTCCTTTATGTAGATTAACCCCGCCCGGAGGGATTCCCGCTGAACAACTCTGGTGATCTGTAATTTCGATAATTCCCCCTCGTGCGAGGATCCTTGGACTTGGGTCAACGACCTTGCCGTGAGTCGCCAGATCGCGCAATCTCTTTCTCCGCGCAGGAAAACCCGTTCCTTCCTCGTTCGAAAAAGAGAACCAGATGAACCCATGCTATTAATCACCCTTTAAGCCTTGACAGTGGTAGGCTGCACCACATGTGTATCGAATCGCTGCGTGGCACGTTCTTCATCAGTACCCGTTGCTTGTTGGACTCGCGCAGAACATCAACTCGCGCACAGCAGGTTGCCGATATGCAGCCGCAAAGTACATGATCATGATCGACAGAGGTTGCACGAACCCCGAACATCACCGAGTGTGTGTGTGTGTCACTGCCGCGCAGCCAAGTCAAGGGCTGTGCAGAACGATCTTGATTCGAGTCAGGCGTCCTTAAAGGTCGCGTCCACTTGCCGTTGAGACACACGACGACACTGACTGTGGGATCACGCGAACGCATGACTAAGCCACTTCGTTCGCTAATCCGGTTCAAAACGGTTCGTCGCTTTGTCGCGCAAAAGTGAAATTTGTTATGCATACTCAATCGGGGAAGGAGGAGGGGAGAGCTTTTTTATGCAGTCTGTCGCGGGTCTTCATAATGGCCGCGCGGCGCGTTCAAGTCGAAAATACATCGCCGAACGAATTCCAAATCGATTTCTGTGTGGATGCTTCCGTTTCGGCGTCAGCGTCGTCAAGAGGTAACAGCGACTTGAATGCGTCACAAAGCGACGAACCTTCCGATTTGAGCAGACGGTCCAGGTCCGGTAGTGGCGATTTGAATACGCATAATTAGCGTTTCGTTCATTCATGCAGTGTAGAGTTTTAATAGGGCCACTAAATCTAAAAAAAAGTAATATTACATGAGAAACAGTTTTCATCATTTTCTGTTGAATTCACACATTTTTTTTGTAAAGCAATAATACGTTATCAACCAACCTTCAACAAATTCAATTTTCAACCTTCCCAAATTAAACTTCTTTTTTTTTGCTGTAAAGTGGTGTAAAAACACATAAAAGATCATCCCTATTTAAACATAAATAATGTACTTACATCAATTATGTTAGAAAATATGTAATTTTCGTTCAAATTAGCTGTAAGTTTACATGTGATGATGAAAAGATCCATTATTTTTAATAAAACTAGTAGTAAAATTTGCTTTAATTTCCATCTATTTGCATCGAATTCAACACGTTAATCCCTCGCAGTACTAATGAAATCACCCAGCATATAGTCAATTAGCATCACGTTCATGTCACCTTTCTCTCCTCCCAGTTCCAAAGCGATGTGTTGCAGCCTGTCACATTGATCTGCATCTGCATCGCGCGCGCGATAGGCTCCCTTCACCTGGCAGGTGTCCAAAGTTGATCCAAAAGCTCGGATATCTCTCTCCGAACCTCAATCAATCAAACTGTCTCATATAATATCTTCGCTACCGTTGACGGAGTAGGCGTTTGTTGACCTGATCCCGGATCAGTTGCATAACTGGCGTCCGAAAACAAAATGTCAAAAGCAGCGCAAATGTCCGACCCGGAAGTGAAGGTGCCGCAGAAGATCTACCGGTTTCTGCTGAAGGGACTCCACTACTTTGGCAGTCAGCGAAGTAATTGTTGGTGCAGCTTCGGCGATCGATGAAATTTAAACCGAGCTTCTTCCAGGAAACTGCACCTTTGACGACTTGGTGTCCTACGTCTACCTCAAGAACAACCGCCAGTTGCGGATCGACCTGGTGGAGAAGCTTGTTCGGGAAGCTTCGGGTCGGTTCGTGACGCAGGGATTGCTGGAGCGATCCACCGGAGATTCCTTTCGGTTTCACGAGCAGTACTTGGCCGAACGGCCAACGGCCGTCGTTGGGTTCGATGATCCCGATCGGGACGAGCGTTTGACGGTTGATCCCGATCGGGACGAGCGTTTGACGGTTGATCCTTCGAGACGCAAGCCGGTTCCGGTGTCCGGAAGTGAGTCCGAGCTTCCACCGGCGAAGCGGTTTCGGGACAGACAGGGGAACAGCACGACTTTGCCAAAGTATCGGAAGCACTCTGGGAAGAATCGTGACGATGGATTGGACTTTGAACTCGTGCCGGTGTTGGAACCGTTGGAGTTCAGCGAGGAGTTGGAGGACGAGCCGGGACCAAGCGAAATACGGGTCGTAGAAGTTCCGGATTTGAAGCAGCAAGATTCGGCTGTGATTCAGGAGTTATTTAGGTTTTCAGACAGTGATTCGGACTAGAACCAAGCAAAATCTCGAATGTTATTTATTTTTGATGAACCAAGAGTTATTACGAGCACCTCCTACCCATTATAATCGTGCAATTTCTCCTCGAATCCGATCCGCTTCCTTCAGTGCGCTTGCGTCATGGTGTCGACTCCCCCGCCCGAGATCCAATCAGCCAGTTTCACGTTTTGCGTTTCACCGGGTGCCGACGAGGTGGTTGGTTTTCCATTTCGAACGGAGCGATTTTCGTTATTTCTATTATCTAATTTAAATTTCGCGCGATTGCTATTCAGTGCGTGCAAGCATTTTTCTCGCGATCGAGAGTCGCGGCGGGGAAATTGCCTTTCCTCACTACACACCTACCTAATAATGCTGGTTCAGCAGCATCATCTAGATGCATTTCACGGAGCTCTCAAGTGCAACCATGCACACTGACTTGCCCCTAGGCGGCAGCAGCATCAGCTCCAGCAGCCAGATGGGGAAAGTTTGATGGACTCGGGTTTTTGCGCCAAGTCGCATTGTGCGGACTATCTTAATACCAGGGCTTAGTCTCTTAGGACTGTAGGCTAAAAGTGGCTTCGGTGTGGTTTGGGAGTCAAGAAATTGCTTTCGTAATTTACATATTGGGTGTAATGCGGTTATAAAAGCGGGTTTTTTTTTAGCCAGTTAGGTCACGATTCATTTTGTTGGGGTTCTTGAACTCGATAGGTGCGATTATTTTTTAAGGTTCAGCCATCCCACACATTTAGAGGACCTCCCACAAACTTGAAACATTAGACGTTTTCGTAATATCAATCAAACGTTTTTTATTGATCTTACTTTTTGAAGAACCTTTTTCAACAGTAATTGATTATAGAATCACGAATCCGAGCTCCATTCTTCGATATCTCGTTACGAAGGGATGGTACAACCCCTTCCATGTGTTAACATTTGAAATAAGATGTGTTTTTCAATACAATCCAGACTCGATTATCCGATAGTAAGGAGCGGCCGTGGCTGACTGGTTACGGTGTTCGCTTTGTAAGCGAATGGTTCTGGGTTCGATTCCCATCTGCTCCTAACAAGAAAGTTAAGAACATAGAAATCTGAAATGATGAATATGAACGAAAAATCAAAGTCGGTCGAGGCGGGGTTCGATCCTCAGTCCTTTGGATTGGTAAGCAAAAATGCTAACCACTAGGCCATGACGACTTGATGAGCGTGTAGTGGAATTAGGAATACTGTTACAGAGAGCGAGTTGTGGCGCTATAACCACGGCAAATAGTGTCCAGGGCATTCGTGGAAATACAATGTCCCATCCCAGAGGGTCCCGGAGTACCAAACCTTCTTAGCATGGTGCTCCCAACGAATACAACCAAAATCTCGGAGCGTATGGTGGTGTGTCCCCACGCTTCTTCCTCCCCTGTCGATTCAGAATTGTGTTGTTGTTCGAACACTCAGTGCTCAAACTCAACCCAATTACGAGTCATCTCTGCGATACGGCTTTACGCAGTAGGCCTGGCCGCTTTAACGCTTGTGATGTTTCAATGCATTCGGATGCAATGGCGCACTACAAATGTTAATAAATGACAAGAAGAGTGCTAGGCGTCATCTAACCTAAGGCACTCTCCAGGATCCCTTCGAAAGATTGGCTGCGCTAGGGTCTGATTAGATTAGATTAGATTAGATTAGACAGTCCAGACTCGATTATCCGATAGGCTCGGAAAATGTCGCTTCGGATAATCGAATCAAGGCTATCAAATGTTCAAAGTTAACTAACACTGGCTCAAATTTGATGTTAAAAGCAAGAAAAATGAAAAAAATTCATAATTCGACTATCTGAAGTCCCATACAAACCTTCGGATAATCGAGTCTGAACTGTATTTTGCAGCCTAAAATATGGTTATGATTTGGAAATTTGGTGTCAAAAAGACTATTATGTAAAATCGGAAACCCAATATGATAACGCTTTCAGAATTCCGAAAAAAAGTTTTCATCGGAAAAATACACAATTGGTTTAAAAAATTGTGCCATTTTTTGTTACAAAATAAATTTTAGAATTTGTCCTGTTCAGGTGTCCTGTCCTTTGTCCTTTATCCTTTATCCTTTATTCTTTGTCCTTTGTATTTTGTCCTTTGTCCTTTGTCCTTTGTCCTTTGTCCTTTGTCCTTTGTCCTTTGTCCTTTGTCCTTTGTCCTTTGTCCTTTGTCCTTTGTCCTTTGTCCTTTGTCCCTTGTCCTTTGTTTTTTGTTTTTTGTCTTTGACATTTTGTTCGTCTCTGTTTTTAAGTTTGACTTTTTTGTTTGTTTTTGTCTTTGTCTTTGGCTTTGATTTTGACTTTTTGTTTGTGTTTATTAACTTTAAAATCCAAGTCTAGAGTTTTTTTTGAAAAGGTCCAATAAACCATATTTCCAGTTTTTGCTTTTTGGGTATTTTTGAAACCGTCATGAGTCAGGGTTACTAAAAAACACACAAAAAGCAAAAACTAAAAATTTGGTTTATTGGTCCTTTTTAAAAAAAAAAAAAAACTCCAGAAGTCAAGAGCGAGTCCACGAACAGGGCATACCCCTTTGTATGGGACGTCGTTTGGACCTCACCAATCTGCCTGAAATTTTCACGGGTTGTTTGTACATATAAAACTAGCATCTGGCCAAAATATGAGCACTCTAGGTCAACTGGAAGTGGGGCAAATCGAGACACAAAGTTTGAAGGTTCAAAAACGTCAAAAATCTTAAAAAGGCTGTTACTTGGGCAAAATTCAATTTAATTTCAAAATTCAAAATGCATCTGAAAGGGCTTAAAAAATGCTACAAAATGCTGGGTAGATCATCCCAATTGGTTGAATCTCAAGGGAGTTATTGGCAATTTAGTGAAAAAATAGCACAATTTCAAAACTCAAATAAAAAAGTGTTCCATCCAGATATCAACTCGGTTGCAGCTTGTAGGGGACATCTGGGACTACCATCTGAGACTGAGAACGCTTTGGGTAAGGCAGTTTAACATATTAAATAGACACTTTTACTTATAGTGAATTTTTTTGTTGGAAATTTTTGCTCTGGGGACCCCTTAGATCTCATTTTCTGATAATAATTTTTTCATATTCGTGTTCCTGAGACAATTTCACAATAGAAACATGCATAAAAATGTTTATTTTCATCCATTTTAACCCTTTAAAAAATTAAAGTAAAAAAAATTCTTCGATTCACATTTATTGAAATTCAAGTTCGTTTCCAAGGATACTAGATGACACCAGAAAAAAAACACCATCTCAATTTTTTTTAACTTTCATTTTTTAAAGGGTTAAAATGGATGAAAATAAACATTTTTATGCATGTTTCTATTGTAAAATTGTCTCAGAAACACGAATATGATAAAATTATTATCAGAAAATGGGATCTAAGGGGTCTCCAGAGCAAAAATTTCCAACCAAAAAATTCACTAAAAGTAAAAGTGTCTATTTAATATGTTAAACTGCCTTACCCAAAGCGTTCTCAGTCTCAGATGGTAGTCCCAGATGTCCCCTACAAGCTGCAGGTCGAACCGAGTTGATATCTGGATGGAACACTTTTTTATTTGAGTTTTGAAATTGTGCTATTTTTTCACTAAATTGCCAATAACTCCCTTGAGATTCAACCAATTGGGATGATCTACCCAGCATTTTGTAGCATTTTTTAAGCCCTTTCAGATGCATTTTGAATTTTGAAATTAAATTGAATTTTGCCCAAGTTACAGCCTTTTTACGATTTTTGACGTTTTTGAACCTTCAAACTTTGTGGCCCGATTTGCCCCACTTCCCGTTGACCTAGAGTGCTCATATTTTGGCCAGATGCTAGTTTTATATGTACAAACAACCTCTGAAAATTTCAGGCAGATTGGTGAGGTCGATGCGAGATGGGTATGCTTTGCTCGTGGACTCGCTCTTAAAATCATTGAAAAACTACGAAAAGGCTTTAAAGGGTGCATAGAAACCACACAGAAAAAAAGTTGAATATTGGAATGTTGAAAATTTGGTAGGTTGAATATTACCTCTTTATTTGAAAATGTGTAAAAAAGTGAACCTGATGAATATTTATCAAAAACTGATGAAAATTCATCATTTTCTGGGGTAAAATTTATCATTTATTTTGCCACAAAATGTGTCACCATTTCCTGATGAATATTACCATCATTTTTTTCTGTGCAAGGAAGTTATCCTTCTTATCCCAAAATTGTCAAATTTACGGACTCAATAAAAAAGCATATAAAAAATAAAATAAGCTTATTTCCTTCCTGTCACCAACTTTCGCTTTCGATATAAGTTAGTTCATAATGACGTCGGCGTAATGACGTTTGGATTGTACGGTTTACTACCGCCTAATAACGTGCGTTCCGTTACATCTGAGAGAGCAACGTCTCACCGCGTCAGTTTGGTCGTCCCTAATTGGGCTCGCTTTTTTAGCCTTACCCTATGGTAAACTTGGAACCTTACTAGCTGTAGGGTAATAAAACCAAGCTACAAATTCACCTCAAATTTGCTGCGGCAAAACTCGTCATTGCCGTCGAGAAAGCGATGGAAATCACCACAACCAGTGTGATTGCATTGCGTTCCAATTACGAGCATTTTTGTTCAAATCACACTTTAAAAGTTTTATGCATTTTAGTTCGTTACTAATGTTTTGTTTTCACTTTTTTTCCTTCCCTCTATTTGCAGGTAAGTTCGATGGCTCGAAGGCAGAGTTGTTTGTCTTGTTAGTACCTCCATGTACTAGCTGGTAGTACTAAACGCTCGTTAGAGTTTAGAAAAAAAAAAACCCAAGCGCCGAGAGAGTAAGTACAATTTACTATCGAAGGTTACGTTCGGTTGGACCGGAAGGTCAAATTCCTTGCAGTGTGAAGACGACGACGACGAAGAAGAAAAAGTGTCCAGTCGAGCGCGACGCCGAACGGCCAAGTGCAAAAAGTACACGGTATTAGTCAATAAACAATGTTTAACAAGTCAACAAACGGAGGTCGGCAAACCGGAACAAGTGCGGTGCGGATCGGATTCGCCGGAACTTCTGGTGTGGCTCGTTGGACATTGTTGCTGTTGGTGTTTAGGTTTTGTTTTGCTTTTTATTTGTTACGCTGATTGTAAGTTTGTTAGGATTCAATATGATAAATTTTGAACCTATACCTTATGCATGGTTATCTGAAAATGTATTTTCAAGGAGCTCAGAAGCAAGATAAAGTTAACATGATGTTCTAGATGTCCTCAAATTTAGGGATCATTCACAAATCAAGTGTTATTTTTGCATATGAAAAAAAAACAAAAAAGAAATAATTAAGCGTCGATGCGGTATAAGTTTATAAAACGTTACACATTAATAAATCATGATAATTGGGGAAAGTTGACAGATTTTGCGTCAGAAAAAAATGATAAAATTTCCTCTAAAATTTGAAAATTTAAATATCTACATCTTTTACAATGCTTATAATTTCAAGTAAAATAACACCATAAAGATCTCATATTCAACCATATAATTTTTCAGCCTTTCATTATATTTCCTCTGAAGTCTAAACATAAAATTGATATATGCAGTTTATTGTACTTAGTTTCCAATATTGATGATATTTAGTAATTTTTATGTCCCGTAACTCTGACCGAAATTCATTGTAAAGTACAGACTTAATTATCCGAAAACCTTGGAAATTTTTAAAATCGAATAATCGAATTTTCGGATAATCGATCACGCATTTATTTTTATTTGTTTCGCTGTCTTTTTTTTATTGTTGAGTAAGGCCGTTGCAAATATTTTTCAAAGTTTATGCCCCCCCTCCCTTCAAAGCTGGCCTGAATAAGAGGGCAAAAAATATTTTTCGTAAAACTTCAAAATTTTAATGAAAATTAAAGTTCAATCAACTGAAAACCAGTTAAAATGCATTTTCCGCGTTTATAATGATATTTAGCATGTTTGAACTCCTTTGAAAACATTTTAAATTTTCATAAAATACCACAGTCCCACGAAAAGTTTTTTTTTGCGAAAAAAAAAATCCGTCAATAGGTACCTCGATATTTTCAAAACTAATGATTGGAAAGCCACTGTACGCCTGTAAAATGCATTTTAAACACTTTTTTCATCCAAATGTTGAAACCTAGGCTTGTTATTTCAATTTTTAATTTTTTTATTTTTTTTTTTTTGATTTTGAAAGGTTCAATATAACCTCTTTTATGATGTTAATATACCTCAATTTCTTCAGAGGTCTCTGAAAATGTGTAATAGGGTGGGTACGTTTTTCAAAAAGTTCTCGGATCAAGTTTTAGTATGGTTCCCCTTGTAGGGCATGCCCATAGGGACTTTCATGCCAAATATCAGCTCATTTGGTTATAAACTGGCTGCGCGCATCAGGGTTAAAGTTTACATGGGAATTACTATGGGAAACTGTAACTTTTTGTTCAAACGCTCCTACAGGTCTGGGAAAATCACGCGCCAACTTCTGGTATAGTCAGGCCTAAGGGGAATGGTCTGGAGAACACTTTTCCTGAAGAGAGCATATGGATTCGTTGTCCCTAGACCTGGCGCATCGGCAAACAATCCGATGTCTCCGGAATCAACGGTTTTCCCTGAAAAAGCATCAAATTTTTCTTAGCATGCTATGAAAGCTTGATGAGCACCGCGACGCCATATGTCAGACAGCTACCACGTGGTTGAAATATTTGCAAAAAAATACAAATTTGCTATGCAAAGATTCTGAAATTCGACTAAATAATGTCTGGATTACTCGAAATGATCATTTTCTAGTTAAAAAAAGGTTTGCAATTGAATATTCCAGCCGTTTCTCACCCACGTGGTAGCTGTCTGACGTATGGCGTCGCGGTGCTCATCAAGCTTTCATAGCATGCTAAGAAAAATTTGATGCTTTTTCAGGGAAAACCGTTGATTCCGGAGACATCGGATTGTTTGCCGATGCGCCAGGTCTAGGGACAACGAATCCATATGCTCTCTTCAGGAAAAGTGTTCTCCAGACCATTCCCCTTAGGCCTGACTATACCAGAAGTTGGCGCGTGATTTTCCCAGACCTGTAGGAGCGTTTGAACAAAAGTTACAGTTTCCCAGTAATTCCCATGTAAACTTTAACCCTGATGCGCGCAGCCAGTTTATAACCAAATGAGCTGATATTTGGCATGAAAGTCCCTATGGGCATGCCCTACAAGGGGAACCATACTAAAACTTGATCCGAGAACTTTTTGAAAAACGTACCCACCCTATTACACATTTTCAGAGACCTCTGAAGAAATTGAGGTATATTAACATCATAAAAGAGGTTATATTGAACCTTTCAAAATCAAAAAAAATAAAAAATTAAAATTGAAATAACAAGCCTAGGTTTCAACATTTGGATGAAAAAGTGTTTAAAATGCATTTTACAGGCGTACAGTGGCTTTCCAATCATTAGTTTTGAAAATATCGAGGTACCTATTGACGGATTTTTTTTTTCGCAAAAAAAAACTTTTCGTGGGACTGTGGTATTTTATGAAAATTTAAAATGTTTTCAAAGGAGTTCAAACATGCTAAATATCATTATAAACGCGGGAAAATGCATTTTAACTGGTTTTCAGTTGATTGAACTTTAATTTTCATTAAAATTTTGAAGTTTTACGAAAAAATATTTTTTTTGCCCTCTTATTCAGGCCAGCTTTGAAGGGAGGGGGGGCATAAACTTTGAAAAATATTTGCAACGGCCTTACTCAACAATAAAAAAAAGACAGCGAAACAAATAAAAATAAATGCGTGATCGATTATCCGAAAATTCGATTATTCGATTTTAAAAATTTCCAAGGTTTTCGGATAATTAAGTCTGTACTTTACAATGAATTTCGGTCAGAGTTACGGGACATAAAAATTACTAAATATCATCAATATTGGAAACTAAGTACAATAAACTGCATATATCAATTTTATGTTTAGACTTCAGAGGAAATATAATGAAAGGCTGAAAAATTATATGGTTGAATATGAGATCTTTTATGGTGTTATTTTACTTGAAATTATAAGCATTGTAAAAAGATGTAGATATTTAAATTTTCAAATTTTAGAGGAAATTTTATCATTTTTTTCTGACGCAAAATCTGTCAACTTTCCCCAATTATCATGATTTATTAATGTGTAACGTTTTATAAACTTATACCGCATCGACGCTTAATTATTTCTTTTTTGTTTTTTTTTCATATGCAAAAATAACACTTGATTTGTGAATGATCCCTAAATTTGAGGACATCTAGAACATCATGTTAACTTTATCTTGCTTCTGAGCTCCTTGAAAATACATTTTCAGATAACCATGCATAAGGTATAGGTTCAAAATTTATCATATTGAATCCTAACAAACTTACAATCAGCGTAACAAATAAAAAGCAAAACAAAACCTAAACACCAACAGCAACAATGTCCAACGAGCCACTATGTAGGCAAAAATAAGTAACTGTACCAATTTTGAGCTAAATCGGTTTAGGTGCAAGGGTCCCTATTGATCATTGAAGTTTATATGGCAAAATTCGCAAAAAAATGTAGAAAA
This sequence comes from Culex quinquefasciatus, assembly GCF_015732765.1. Lineage (NCBI taxonomy): Eukaryota > Metazoa > Arthropoda > Insecta > Diptera > Culicidae > Culex > Culex quinquefasciatus. Next base: position 60,519,477 of record NC_051863.1, read on the forward strand.
CATTTCGTTTCAGAATTTAGCTGGTAGTGGACGCAGATTTTGCTTAAAATTGTTCAAGTGTGAGATTCTAGTAGGAATTTTAATTTCTTACAACTTTGTCATAGGGTGCAAAACGCTCCGAGTTGATCCTGATTTTTGACGTTTTTTCAGAAAAAGTATTTTCTTATATACTTCCTATTAACTCCTTATATACTTTCAAATATATACCCCGATTTCTTTCATCGCATTGCTAATAATTCATCTTACTTATTTTTGCCTAAAGAATCGAGCCAGTGCACAGTTGGTATCCTTCGAGAGATTAAATTTTTCTTATCACCTTACTGTTAAGCTTTCCTAAATGACTCTAAATTTTTATTTAGAATTTTTAGACCCGAGATGCTCATTCAAATTTGACTAAATTGGATCGCAGAACTGAAATTTGATCAATTAAACCATCCACATTAACGACCCCCAGGTCTTTTGTGGTCGCTTATGCAAGTTTCTGCTGCTGAAGTTTAATGTTAAAATTTAAACAAAAGAAATAAACTAAAAATAAATGTCCATGATTCGATTATCCGAAGTCTCTACAAACCTTCGGATAATCGAGTGTTCGTGCAAGACGGTATTTGTGTCCATCCCCTGTATGTTTACTTCCTTACCACTATTGTACTGACCAGAACAGAACAATAAAGCTTTTGCCTCTTCGCGCGCTGATCACCGTCGGAGACGGTTGGCTCTGCAGTCAACTCAAACGATTGTTTTATTTCTATTCAATTGGATATTCTACGCGCCTGGATAACAACAACAACACAACGTAGGGAATTCGAAGTCAGCCTCTGGCTGAACATCGAGTCTAGACTGTATTGCAAATATTAGTAAAAAAATGTTCTAGAAAAAACCCCAAATTTTACACAATTTATCGTGGTAATGTTTGGTATAATTCACTAATCTGCCCATAATTGAAAATTCGGCTATTATGCCAAATCAAGTATTCCGAGAAAAACGCGTTTTAGTGTTTGTCACAAAATCTCCATCAAGGCAATTTCCCGTAAGAGTGGCATATTAGCCGTTTGGTTTTTCGCATCGGCAGCCAAGTCTAAACACTATTTCAGTGAAATTCAAGTTCCAGGAGATGCGTTGGAACATCCTCTACCACCTGGTGCTAATATCTCGTTTTTGCCAAAAGTGGATATTAGCCGTTTTTTTAATGGTGGGCAGTAATATTCAAAATATTTTATAGTGATTTCAAATATACCAAAAATAATAAAAAAAAAACAATGCAAGAAAAGGTTTTTTTAAAAGCTGGTTTTGTAAACAAATCATGTTCTTTAGATTTGTATGTATTTAGGTTTTATATTTATTTTCTTATTTTTTGATCATTTTTGAGTTGGCAGACCAAACCACCCAATTTTATAAAATATGAGGGCGCCTTACTACAATTTTTCTTAAGAAATAAGAGAATCAAAAACATTGGAAATTATATTTGGACAAATTGAATAAAAATCTTTTTTTTATTTTATCTCTTAGCTCGTTGCAAATATTTTTCAAAGTTTATGTCACCTCTTCAAAATGGTTTTTTTTTTTCAAAAAACATCAAAATTTTATTGGAAATAGATGTCTATGCAACTGAAAAAAATTTGAAAAGCATGTTCCTTTGTTTATACATTTTTGAGCTCGTGTTGAAATGTTTTGAATTTTTGTTAAATTCCAATGTAAATTGTTTTCAATCGATTTAACTAGTTTTATCAATGATTTTTTTTAATTTTAGCTATTTTTTGTCTCATTCTCAAGGGAAATGTTGAAGGGTGTGGGAAAAAACTTGAAATAAAATTTGCAATGTTATAGTTGTAATTTTGGCAAACATATTCTCAGAATGTATTTTCCGTTTCTTTTGTCAAGAAAAATTAGGGAAAAACATGCGCCTAAAATTTGTTATAATGAAACTTGGTAATCAGGGATGGAATAATCTCAAAAAAATCAATTTCGCTTGCGAACTTTTTTCACCCGCGAAAGAGAGAGGAGGCAAATCACGCAAAAGAAAATCGCTCCCGAACTTCTCCAAGAAAATCAATCTGCTGATGATTTTTGTGAATTTCCTTGTCAGCACCACTTAAAAATATTTATTTCACTTTGTTTACACACAGTGCTCATCTACAAAACGTGACAGGTCAAATTTCAACGTGTGAAGTAACACTGGCAAGTGTAGTAGTTAAAAAGATGTTCTGGCGAATAATCATGATGATGATTTTTTTTTAGATTCCTTTTACCGATCTTTCGTGCGCGAGAGAGGAGAGCCAAGCTCCCTTCGGATTTTTTCTCTTGATGAACGTCCAATGATTTTCTTTTGATGATGATTATTCCATCGCTGTTGGTAATAAAAAGTAAGGCCGTTGCAAATATGCCATATTAAGTTTATGACGCACCCCCTACTAAATTGGCTCGAAAAATCAAGGGGCAAAAAAAAATGTTTTGGGTGATGGAAAATTTTCGTCAGCATTTTTTTTGTTGTAAATATTTTTTTTAAAGTATGTTTTTTTTTTAAATCTAATGATAGTCAAAAGAACTTTTACTATAGTAGTGATGTAAATACAATGCATTTTCCAACATTTTGAGGGATATCAATTTTGAAAAATATTTGCAGTTTTTTTCCGAACGCTCGTTATTTTTAAGTGTCCTTATAATTTTTAGAACTTTGCTGAAGACACCAAATCGATCAGAAAATCACTCTTAATGAAAATTTTTTACTACAGTGGACAGGCCCCTATTTTGTATGGCAACTTGTATGAAAAGTCCAATGATCTAAAATGGCTTGTTTGGACATAAGGAATTTACAGGGTGTGTCAAGATAGCACGACAAGATTGAAACTTCTTTCGTATGAGAAGAGACAACAATGCACGGAGTTTTGGATGATTATCTAAGGATTGAAATCGAATTTTAGGGATATGTGAAGGTAAAAAAATGAGGCATCGGAAGCTTCACAAAATGGCCTCCCAAACTCATTTCGGCCCTAATTGGTTTTAGTTGATTTTATAGATCTTCTTGTGGTTTGTTTTTTTTTTTCAAAATGCTTAAAAACATCGTCATTTTTCTCACCTCGCACAGAAGTGGTGTCGATTCGACCTACAGCCGAAGGCCGCAGTCTTCAAGTACTCGTTCGCTCAATTATGCCCATTCCCAAGAGGTGGTGGTGTGGTAGGTTTGTTCAAAAACATTCACGTCTCTGCCTGACAGCTCAATTTTCGGCACCATCGCCGAAAAAAAAAACAAAGTGGTTGTCCCTTCGCTCAGTTTTGGCACTGTGGCTGCTGGTTACTCCATCGGTACTACACACTACTCTCATTACCCAATGGCCAATTGAACCAAGACCGAATAATTACCGTACCCCGTCGTACCTTCTCAACATACCAACATGGTTCCACGTGCCGCCACGCTTCACCAGGCCCGATGTCCAACCGCCGTCATCGAGCACTGCTCGAGTTATTCAATTCTTATGCTCGAGAAACTTCAAACTCTAATGATCTATTTAGGCTTCTGGTGGAGGTAAATCGCCTTGCATTGTGTTTTTTATTATGTTCTGCAAAACCACTTCGCTGCAAACTGCACCAGCACTATCAAACCACGTGCGGAGAACCGATTGTTAAGGTCCGCGCATAGTTCACGCTACACTTCCCATGTCAGACCAATGGGGAGGGTGGTGTTTAGAGACCCCCTCGGCCAGAGGTACCCATGGGCAAGTTACCGCAACTAAGTAATTACCCCTTGGAGACCTTCGGCACCAGCTTCTGGGTCGGATCGTCACCAGACGATCAGCGCTCAGAGCGTGCACATGGCGGCTGCACCAAATTGAAAATTGAAAGCAATGTGGGGTACGGTGGGACGCCGTTGGTTTGACAGTTTCCAGTTTGACAGTTTTTAAGTTCCGTTGATTTCAAGCAAAACAAACCCCGCTGATTGGACAAGGTCAAACTTAAATCTGACAGTGATAAACTGTCGCTTTTTAGAGGTGATGGCGATTGTCAATCTAACGTGGTTCCACTGTAGCTCCGTACCCGATAGACCACGAAATTGCTGCCCTGGGAACACTGCCACACAGTACTAATTGACCATCAAGTGGGGCTGCGGTTTTGCGAAATTTTGGAACCAAACCTGCAGCGCGTTGGAGAGGCTCTGAAAAATGGAGGGCATTTTCACACTTTTGTTTCGCGTGTTTGTGCAAATGGCTCTTTCGCTGTGTGAAGGGTGTGGCGCGGTTGGGGCAAGAATTTTCCGAAATCGACTTAATTTGGTTTTAAAGGCGATTAATTGGGCGATTTCGGCGCGGGTTTCGACAGGGTTTTAAGGTGCTTTGAAGTGTTTGCAAGCGTTTTAGAGCGTCTTCTAACTTCATCGAAGTCTTCAAACGTTTTCAAGTCGCCAAGTCTGCAAGTCGCCAAGTCTTCAAGTCGCCAAGTCTTCAAGTCGCCAAGTCTTCAAGTCGCCATGTCTTCAAGTCGCCAAGTCTTCAAGTCGCCAAGTCGCCAAGTCGCCAAGTCGCCGAGTCTTCAAGTCGCCAAGTCTTCAAGTCGCCAAGTCTTCAAGTCGCCAAGTCTTCAAGTCGCCAAGTCTTCAAGTCGCCAAGTCTTCAAGTCGCCAAGTCTTCAAGTCGCCAAGTCTTCAAGTCGCCAAGTCTTCAAGTCGCCAAGTCTTCAAGTCGCCAAGTCGCCAAGTCGCCGAGTTTTCAAGTCGCCAAGTCTTCAAGTCGCCAAGTCTTCAAGTCGCCAAGTCTTCAAGTCGCCAAGTCTTCAAGTCACCAAGTCTTCAAGTCACCAAGTCTTCAAGTCACCAAGTCTTCATAACTTATAACTTAATTGGAACACCTCCAAACCAACTCCAATTACCAAAAATAACTCACCGAAAAATTATGCTTCCTTACTTTTACGACTTCCGTCACTCGAGTGTGACAATTCCACCGTTGCAAGAAAGAGCCACCGCACTGTGTCACCAAGTAGAAAGTAAAAGTTCAACCTCAAAACACACCCCGAAACGGAAAAGTACCGCCCAAAAGGGGGTCCCACATGCCAACGTATTACGTATCACCGGAGACCCCCTTAACCTTTACCTACCGCGCGCGGTCGTGTATCGTCGTCATAATCAGCCTCACTAGCGCGGCATCGTGACATAAATCATGGAACCCCCCCCCCACCAAGCCAAGAGTTGAACCTTGTGATGAGAGATGACCAAAATACAAAAAAATTAGCACCGTTACGAAATCGGTCGGTCATCCACAACGCCGACGACGACGACGACGACATCTGTTGACAAAAAAGGAAGTATTATTTTGGGTTGGTACAACCTGGTTTGGGCAAGGTCTTGCAAGGAAGGTCTGACTCGTAGCGTCAACAATGTTGATTGGGAGTAATTAAAAGTATTTTTCACTTAAAATCACTTTTTAAAAGGGTCTTATTCGATTTGAACGCACAAAGTTCACAACAACTCACTTCCATCAAACCGCACCTTTGCTCAACGCTCACTGGCCCACTTCCGACCAACTTTCGTCAAACCGGTCTTTCGCCGCGCGCGCATCTGTTATCGAACCCAAATATTTGGGATGTTGATGCTGGTAGGCGGTGGCGGCATTCTTGCCATGGCATTGGAGAAAGGGAAGCCGGCACTGGGGGAGAGTCACCCCGGTGATTACCTCATAGTTCACTTTCGCTTTCACGCAACGGGGCTGAGTCGTGGGACCTACTTCCAGCCATCAATCATGGAAGGAGCGAGGGTTCCGCCGCGTACTTTCGAAATGACCCCGGTGATTAGCTGCGAGGTGGAGTGTGTGTGGAATGCAAAAATGTCAGTGAAGGTAGTACTTTGGAGGAATGCTGTTTAAGTTCATGTGGATTGGTGGTTAATGATTTGAGGACCTGGAGATGTAGAGACTTTTGAAAATGGTCTATTCGGAATCCAGGATACCTAAAAAACCTCAAATTTTGTAAGACTTGCAGTACTCAAGACTTGAAGTACTCAAGACTTGAAGTACTCAAGACTTGAGGTACTTAAGACTTGAAATACTCAAGACTGTAGACTGTCAATTCTTGAAGTACTCAAGCCTTGAGGTACTCAAGACTTGAAGTACTCAAGTTTTGAAGTACTCAAGATTTGAGGTACTCAAGACTTGAAGTACTCAAGACTTGAGGTACTCGATACTTGAAGTACTCAAGATTTGAAGTACACAAGACTTGAAGTACTCAAGATTTGAAGTACACAAAACTTCAAGTACTCAAGACTTGAGGTACTCAAGATTTGAAGTACTCAATACTTGAGGTACTCAAGACTTGATGTACTCAAGTTTTGAAGTACTCAAGACTTGAGGTACTCAAGACTTGAAGTACTCGAGACTTCAAGTACTCAAGACTTGAATACTCAAGATTTGAAGTACTCAATACTTGTAGTACTCATGACTTGAAGTACTCAAGAATTTAAGTACTCAAGACTTGAAGTACTCAAGACTTGAAGTACTCAAGACTTGAAGTACTCAAGACATAAAGACTTCAGACATAAAGACTCAAGACTTGAATACTCAATACTTGAAGTACTCAAGACTTGAAGACTCAAGACTTCAAGTACTCAAGACTTGAAGACTCAAGACTTAAAGTACTCAAGACTTGATGTACTCAAGACATGAAGCACTCAAGACTTGAAGTACTCAAGACTTGAAATACTCAAGATTTATAGAACAGGAAACTTGATGTTATCAAGGCTTTAATTAATCAAGAATTGAAGTAAAAAGTTTTCTGAGGACATCAAATCTTAAGGTACTCAATTAAACTTCAAGTCATGAAATAAAGCTCTGATTACATGAAGATTCGTTCAGCTTCCTTATCCAATTCCAAACTTTGACAGTCCGATTAATAACTTCTTCGAATCTAAAACAACCAAAACTAATCCCATCATCACTAAACCCCATCCGCTACGCTCATTTTTAAAACAGTACACCGCTTAACGAGGCAGTCCCACTAAATCAATAATCGTTCGCGGTTCATCGAGCTCTCCAACAATAGTCACGCAATCAAACGAAACTGAAAGTCTCTGATTGGAGAGCGCACCAGTCATAATCTTAATCACCATAACTTAGTCATCTTGGATAGCTGTGATCAACCTGGAGACCACAGACGTCGTCGGTCGTTCACGGTTCATGAGTTCCGTGTGGGGAGTTCGTGCCAATAAATTTGCCACAGTGCAGTACGTCACACACCGATCTTACATGTGTATGGTTTCATGATTGGTGCGTTTTAAAGGGTAAAAAGCGTCATAATTTATAAATGTGGAATTCTGACTCTGATTATGACTATTGACTCTTGACTCCTAACTCCTGACTCCTAACTCCTGACAACTGACTACTGACTTTGATTTCTGACTCCTGACTCCTGACTCCTGACTCCTGACTCCTGACTCCTGATTCCTGACTCCTGACTTCTGAATCCTGACTTCTGAATCCTGACTCCTGACTCCTGAACTGTGACTCCTGGTCTGTGACACCTGGTCTGTGACTCCTGACTCCTGGTTCCTGATTTCTGACTCCTGACTCCTGACCTCTGACTTCTGACTCTGATTTGCCTCGATGGATAATGACAAGATTTCTCTCTGTGTAGGTAACAGGGATTCAATAAGACACATGTTCCAAGATTCTGCAGTCTTCACAATCCAACGATCATGATTGATCACTCGAGCGCTGATTGAACTCTCTTTCATGATCGTCCAAATCGCTATGAATTGTGGGGTCAACGATTCTTCTCTGGCATTGTCTCTTATCAGCGCATGATTTCACACCACTCGGCGCGAACATCATCTCGTTTCACGTGTGTGTTTGTGTGAAACGAGGAAATAATGATTGCAAACCGGATTCGATCAAGCTCGTCGAAGAAAAATGGCGACCTCGGCCATTTTTCACGTTCATTGTTCACAGAAATTAAAAAAAACGCAAGCATTCGTAGAAACCAATTATTACAGCTGTCGCATCATGCGGAAAATTAAATTTTAAAACACCAAACATTCCGAAATGATGTGTCGCTGTGTGACGCCACGATGACAGTTTTCGGACACCTCTTAAAAGACCGTAAAACAAAAGTGTTTGTGTGGTCATTAGTGGTCGCCTCGGCTGTTTGGTATTTTGGCTATGAGAGGCATTGGATGTTGAAAGTGCAGCGGCTGGAGGTGCAGCTGAGATATAAACAAAGGGACTATTAGCTAATTAACCACTTAAGGCGAGCTGGCCTTAAGATGTTATTGGCGAAATGCTTGGAATTAGGCGATTTAGTGCCTTCGTTGCGTAGTTTTTGAATGGTGATTGATTTCGTTCAATTTAATTCGACGAGAAGACTAGAAGACTAATAAACTACAAGACTAAAAGACAACCAGACAAAAAGACAAAAGGACAAAAAGATTAGAAGACTAGAAGATTAGAAGACAAGAATACAAGAAGAGTTTAAGACAAGAATACTAGAATACTAGAAGACTTGAAGACTAAATTTGAAATCGAGAAGACAAGATGTCTAGAAGACGAGAAGACATGAAGAATACACAGAAAAGTGATAGTACAGTCATCCCACATATTCGGAACGGTTTCCAGATCGGCCAATGTTCAAAAAATCATAGCAAATCGATAATTGAACTTAATGATTCGCTTTTACCTTCATTTCTGGAGTTTTTTTTTGAAAAGGTCCAATAAACCAAATTTCCAGTTTTTGCTTTTTGGGTGTTTTTTTAAACTGCCTTGAGTCAGGGGTATTAAAAAACACCCAAAAAGCAAAAACTGAAAATTTGGTTTATTGGTCCTTTTTAAAAAAACTCCAGATTTGAAAGCTTTTCTTGCGATCTTTCGAATGCTGTATCAAACATGTGCAAATTTTAACTTTTATATGAAGTTTTTTAAGAATTACTATGACCCTTGAAATCCACAAATTCGGAACACTTTTTTCTTACAAACACAGAAAAAAATAATGTAAATTTGGAAGCTTTAATTTTGGAAGGTTGAATATTACCTCTTTTATGATGTAATTTTACCTCAATTTAGACTGAAAAAGTGACATTACACCAGAAAAGTGGTAAAATTACACATTTCCAGAGGTAAAATTACACCTTTTTTCTGACATAAAATATGTACCCCTTCCCAGATGTAATATTACCATGATTTTTTTTTCTGTGAACTTTGGATCTCTCCAGGAGTACATATTTATTACTAAATAATGACTTCACACACTGAAACCAATGAAACTCAAGCTAAGTGATGTTTTATACATTGTTTGATAACTTTTTTGTGAAAATATCAGTTAAATTCAGGTGTAATTGTGGAAGGCACAATAACATACCACAATTATTAAACAGGCCATTTGGAGGCAGTGTTTTGCTGCTCTGGGCAAAATAGTCTTGGAATGAAGTTTTTTGTTCAAAAAGTACTACTTTTACTAGTGAAATAGCAAAATAATGTCCAAATGAAGGTTCTAAAAATAGTAAGGTCGTCAGAAAAGCTACTTTTGGCCTGTTATTTACAAATTATCATAATAGTGTTCCGAATTTGTGGGTGTTCCGAATATATGGGATGACTGTAATATCCATAAAAAAATGGTGAAAGATTTTTTGTCAAAAAAGTGTAATATTACATCAGGAATTTGGGAATATTCATCAGTTTCTGATGAATTTTCATCAAGTTCACATTTTTAAACATTATTTAAGTAAAATAATAAATATAGGTAATATTCAACAAAGACAAGAAAGCTTGAATGCTTAGATATTGTAATTCTCAAAGACTAGAGTACTTTTAGACTAAACCAGAAGACAAGAAAGACAAGAAAGACAAGAAAGACAAGAAAGACAAGGAAGACAAGAAAGACAAGAAAGACAAGAAAGACAAGAAAGACAAGAAAGACAAGAAAGACAAAAAAGACAAGAAAGACAAGAAAGACAAGAAAGACAAGAAAGACAAGAAAGACAAGAAAGACAAGAAAGACAAGAAAGACAAGAAAGACAAGAAAGACAAGAAAGACAAGAAAGACAAGAAAGACAAGAAAGACAAGAAAGACAAGAAAGACAAGAAAGACAAGAAAGACAAGAAAGACAAGAAAGACAAGAAAGACAAGAAAGACAAGAAAGGCAAGAAAGACAAGAAAGGCAAGAAAGACAAGAAAGACAAGAAAGACAAGAAAGACAAGAAAGACAAGAAAGACAAGAAAGACAAGAAAAACAAGAAAGACAAGAAAGACAAGAAAGACAAGAAAGGCAAGAAAGACAAAAAAGACAAAAAAGACAAGAAAGACAAGAAAGACAAGAAAGACAAGAAAGACAGAAAACCAAAAAAGGTGGAATACTTTAAAACTACAAAATACAAATGATTTAATAAACAAACCAGAAATCATAGGAACTGTATTACATCATCAGATTCATGCAAAAGTTTGCTCTCAATCACACGACATTTTCGAGTCAAGTAATAAAACACCACCAACCCCTTAATTAGAGCTCCACCTTTCAAGTCTCCACCCTTAACGCACTTTTAAAAGGTCAAAACACTCTTAAAAACGGATCGCGTTCCGAAAAATTATACCGAGAAGAGCCGCCGTGCCCTTCCCAACTTCGCACGCAACTTCACCGGAACTACCCACCTTCGAGCGCGCCGTGTTGGCGCAGCAGAACCTCAACATCTCAACAGTCCGGTCGAGTTCTACTTTGGCTAAATTGTTGGGGGCATTCGTCGCCGCGCTGACCTTAACATAGTTCGACCGTACTGAACCAACAGCTAATGTGTTCCTCGTACGGAACCCCCTACAACTTCTTCAAGTAGACAGCGTATCGATTGCTGTGCACTCAACAGACAGTGTGTTTTAGCGTTTCCAACTGGTGCGGCTAATTAATCAAAGTGCTGCATCGTTCAATCTTCTTCAGCGCCACTTCTTCGAGACGAGAAGGTTGGTAGTGTTGAGACTCTGCCATGGACGATGGTCAACCGGAGCGGATGTTCTAGCTGCTCGACTGTTTCAAGTATCTACTTGGACCCCGTTGAGGATGATCGATTTGCTGGTTTGGTGTAGATTTCCGCGTTCCGAGAAGAGTACGCACTCGAAGAGGGTGTCTTAAATTGATTAGGAGGTTCGCGGTTTTTCAGAGTAATTTGTATAATTGATCTACTTCAGTCTTAGAATGAGGAGTTGTTGGAGTTGTCATTTTTAAGATCGAACAACTACAACTATTCATGATTTTGATCCTGCAAATCTGCATCATATTTTACCCGTAATAACTGGTTTCAAAAACGACTTGTTTATTTCTGATTCCGCGCAATTACCCCGCGAAGACCCCCGGTCGGTACCGTATAATTAAGCCAGTCCAGAAATATCATCGTCGAAATTTTGTGCCATCTGTTCGCGGCGACGAAAAAAAAATGTGCCATAATTGCAAGCCCGGTCCCAATTAACGCGCGTTCGATACCCGGAAATCGGGCGGATGGCAGCACTGCCGGTGTGTCAAGTGAGCCGATCGGGAGTAATTATTCGTCAAAATTGCGCGCAGAAAAAAAAACACACACACACTGGTTATAAAACAAAGCGCAGAACTCAATTTGCGTGCAGCGTTGGTCCACATACGCGCCGGAGAACCCCCGGTTCAACCAACCTTGCGGAGTCTGAAAAAAATGTTGGAAGATGGGGAAGGAAAAAGATTGGAGTTTTTTTTTAAAGATTCCTCCCTAAAATGTGTTACTCAATAGCGAGAAGCGCAATTTATTGGGTAAAGTATGCATGAAAACGAGTAGTTGATTGAAGAAGATGTGCGGTTTTTCGGTTGATTTAAAAAGAGTTAGAGATGCAATGGAAAGACGTCACAGTTTTCAGATTTAAAGGTCCTTACAGGATTTGAGTTCTTTAACTTAAAAAATTGTTAAAGATTTGAAACGATTCCAGAGAGATTCTTAGAAGTCCAAAAGAGATTTAAAAGAGATTCAAAAGAGATTTTTAAAGAGATTCAAAAGATATTCAAATGAGATTCAAAAGAGATTTAAAAGAGATTTAAAAGAGATTAAAAAAAGAATCAAGAAAGAATCAAAAGAGATTCAACAGAGATATTTGAAAGAGATTCAAAAGATATACGGAATATATTTCAAGCAGTGTCAAGATAGGTTCAAAAGATCGAAAGTGTACTTGTGAAATTACCGAAATTGGTCCATCAGAACCATGTTACGGATATTCCGGGTTGGTGGCAGGGTGGCCAAATGGCACCAGATCGTAATGAGGATGTCAAATTTGAGTTCCTGAGCAAAAATCAGTGCCGTTTGACATGTCGGAAGCCATATTAGACATGATGTAGAATTCGACATCCGTTCCTGTGTAGTCGGTTCCGGAAGGGTGGCCAATTCATATCCGTAGGTCCGGGATTAAAGGAATATGCCTAATATGTCCAAAACAGGTCTTGGAGCTAATTGGGATCGTTTTTCTGAAGAATTTATGATAATAATCATGATTTGTAGATTGGGCTGCATACTAGGGTGGTTCACGGATATATGAAAAAGACAAAAGTGTTCAATTTCGTTTGCATCAACCGGAATTTTAAAGTTCTTTGACCCCAGAAGCTACCCTGAAAATTTGAGCTTATTTGGTTAAGGTTTAGTTGCTCCAGTTTTGATCGGAAGTTAGAATGGTATTTCAATAAATTTAATTGATTTATTTTTCACTTTTTAACTCTTCTTCTAGAAAGTTTTCCTTTACCCGATAAAATATTATCTATCTAAAAGATTTCTTGTAGGTTTTGATCCGGGGAACAACTTAGTAGAACATCGCAAAGCGCTAAGAATTGATTCCGAAAAGATACAGATTCAGTTTTTGAGCCAGTTTTGAATTTTTGCCGAAAAAAGTAAACTCCAAAAAACATCCTGAATCTTTTCGGGATCAATTCCTAGCACTTTGCGATGTTCTACTAAGTTGTTCCCCGGATCAAAACCTATAAGAAACTTAAGAATAGGAAAATTTGAAAGGGTTTTGGAGAATTTTCTATAAGAAGATGTAAAAGTTACAAATCTCCATAGTAAATTGATTAATGTTCCATACTAACTTCAGATCAAAACTGGAGCAACTAAACCATAACCAAATAAGCTCAAATTTTCAGGCTAGCTTCTGGGGTCATAGTACTTTGAAATTCGGGTTGATGCAAACGAAATTGAACACTTTTGTCTTTTTCATATAACCGTGAACCACGCTACTGCATACCCGGACAAAAACCTACCCCACTAGGTTCCGGAATATCTCCGTGGCCAAGTGACCGATTCCGGATTTCTTTGTAGTTTCTGAAAATAGAGATTTGTCCGGTTCTTTTGAGGGGTGAACGAACTTATTTGGTCAAAAGAGGCCAAAGATACAGCATTTTTAAGGTTTTTTCGGTATCCCGCATCAGACGTTCGGACTGTAAGGGTTAAAAAGATATTCAAAAGAGATTCAAATGAGATTCAATAGAGATTCAAAAGAGATTTATCAGAGATTTAAAAGAGATTCAAAATACATTCAAGAGGGACTCAAAAAATATTCAAGTGAGATTCAAAAGAGATTCAAAGGAGGTTCAAAAGAGATTAAAAAGAAATTGAAAAGAGATTTAAAAGAAATTGAAAAGAGAATCAAATGAAATTTAAAGAAATTCAAAAGTGACTCAAAAGAGACTCAAAAGAGTTTTAAAATAGGTTTAAAAAAGATTAAAAAAAAAATTAAAAGAGATTCAAAACAGATTCAAAAGAGATTCAAAGAGATTCAAAAGAGATTCAAAAAAGATTCAAAAAAGTTTCAAAAGAGATTCAAAAGAGATTCAAAAGAAATTCAAAAGAGATTCTAAAGAGATTTTCAAAAGATTCAAAAGAGATTCAGAAGATATTAAAAAAAAATAGATCGAAGGATATTAAAAAGAGATTCAAAACATTCAAAAGAGATTCAAACGAGATTCAAAATAGATTCAAAAGAAATTCAAAAGAGATTCAAAAGAAATTTAAAAGAAATTCAAAAGAGATTTAAAAGTGATTCAAAGGAGATTTGAAAGAGAATCAAAAGAGATCCAAAAGAGATTCAAAAGAGATTTAAAAGAGATTCAAAAGAGTTTCAAAAGAGATTCAAAAGAGATTCAAAAGAGATTCAAAAGAGATTTAAAAAAGATTCAAAAGAGGTTCAAAAGAGATTCAATAGAGATTGAAAAGAGATTGAAAAGAGATTCAAAAGAGATTCAGAAGAGATTTTGAATGGATTCAAAAGAGATTCAAAAGGGATTCAAAAGATATCCAAAAGAGATTCAAAAGAGATTCAGAAGAGATCCAAGAAAGATTAAAAAAAAATCCATGGGAGATTCAAAAGAGATTCAAAAAAAAAACCGAGATCCAAAAGAGATTTTAAAGGAGATTCAAAAGATATTTAAAAGATTTTAAAAATAATAAGAAGTGATTCAAAAGAGATTGAAAAGATATTAAAAAGAGATCGAAAAGAGATTTAAAAGAAATTCAAAAGTGATTTAAAAGAAATTCAAAAGTGATTCAAAAGAGATTAAAAAAGAGATTCAAAAGAGATTCAAAAGAGATTCAAAAGAGATTAAAAAGAGATTCAAAAGAGATTCAAAAGAGATTCAAAAGAGATTCAAAAGAGATTCAAAAGAGATTCAAAAGAGATTCAAAAGAGATTCAAAAGAGATTCAAAAGAGATTCAAAAGAGATTCAAAAGAGATTCAAAAGAGATTCAAAAGAGATTCAAAAGAGATTCAAAAGAGATTCAAAAGAGATTCAAAAGAGATTCAAAAGAGACTCAAAAGAGATTCAAAAGAGATTCAAAAGAGATTCAAAAGAGATTTAAAAAGAGATTCAAAAAAGATTCAATAGAGATTCAATAGAGATTCAGAAGAGATTCAAAAGAGATTAAAAAGAGATTCAAAAGGGATTCAAAATGTATTTTAGAAGGTTAAAAAGGGGTTTGTTAAAAAGTGTAGGGGAGCTGGGGGTAAGACGGCCAGGCGGGGTAAGACGGCCACCCCACTGTTTTACTAAGTATACTAATGCATATTACTAAAATGTTTAGCAATAGCAATGTTCCTCATGCTAAATAATGCATATGGAGTCACCTTTGCCAAAAATATTGTTTGAAATAGTTTAAGGTGAAGCCGTTGATCATTTTCGAAGAAAATAATCATCACTATAAAATATTCTGTATTAAATTCAATTTAACGAATTTCAGCACCAAAAGGAATCAGCATGTGCCGGTTGTTGGCTTCATAAAGCCACTGAAAGAATTTTTGATCTAAATCAAATGTGCTTCAAAATTTATATAATTTTGTGGCACAGTCATTGACGTCCTAGTTGGCAATCATTGATTAATGACGATTTCCATAATTTTACAAGGAATGAGATAATCGTAACCAAAAAGAATCAGCATGTGTATGTCACTATTTTAAACAACTTGTTGAAGGAATTTTGTCAAAATATTGAAAGCGACGCAAAAGTTATATCTTTGAACGAAAAATCATGACAATGATGGAAGTCTTCACGTTAAAATAGCTCAAAATAAACAAATAATTTTTGAACTTGAAACTGGATGTAATTTTCATGAATTACAACTTAGGCATTTTTGTTAGATAACAATATGTTTTCCTGTCTTTAAATATTTTTTCATGTTAAATTGAAGTCCCTCGAAAAAGTTTAGAAAATGCGTTGAGCTATTTACAAAAATTGTTTTAAAAAATAATTTATTTGGGGGCAAGACGGCCACCTCCTCCGGGGGTAAGACGGCCACCCATAATTTGTAGATTTTAATTGATATAGGTTATATTTTTGACGGTTTTTGACTATTAAGACATATTTGTAGATAAAGAAAAGCATTTTCAAAAAAACTATCCATTTTTAATCAAAATCAAACATTCTTTACTGTGATATAGCAAAACTCATTGAATAGTATGAAATCCTATCAAACTTTTCATAAAAATCGCTAATTTAATATTGTTTACACAATTTTGATTTACTTATTCTAATCAAAATACACAAACTAATTATTTTGCATCAAATTGTGTTTGTTTTGTAGTAAGTTTTTCATAAAATGTGGTCGCAATAATATGAAATTCACTGAGCCAAAATATGAAAATTTTTAAACAGCATTTTTCTTCACATTTGAAACCTGATTTTTTAAACCAAAATAGTTATGATGTTCAGAGAAGTCTGTTCAACCAACCTTGTAGGAATTTGGGTGGATTTAGCAAAGTTATTAAGTTAATTTATAGCAATGGCCGTCTTACCCCACATGGGTGGCCGTCTTACCCCGCGTATTTCATATATATACGATTTCAATTATTTTTTAAAAATTCCTGAAAAGTATTGAAAATTGGTTTTTAGACTAACTAATTTATGTCATTTCTATAATGGACTAGTAGTAGAACAATATGTACGTAATTTGAGATCAAAATAATCTGTTGTGTAAATTTTATTAGACTTCTCCCTTAGGGTGGCCGTCTTACCCCCATCTCCCCTATTGACAAAATCGAAAAGCGATTCAAAAAAGATGTTGAAGAAATGCATCAGAGATTGAACAGAGAGATTTATAAGAGCTTCAAAAAGATTTAAAAGATATAAAAATCGAATTGAATACGATATTGAAAGAGATTTAAAGCCAACCTAAAAAAGAGTGTTCAAGCTATAAAACTCCACTTTTCTTAACAAAGTTATACTTTAAATCGTTTCGTTAACACCAGCCTTTCAAGAATAACATCACGTATCGGTTTGTACGTTCGAAGTAATGGTCTCATTACCACTATTTATTCATGCCATGTTTCAAACAAGCACGTTGCCTCTCGATGCATCCCGCGCTTGAGTGCAGCATAAAGTTCCCTCGAACCTAGAGAACACTTAAACGATACACAGTCAAACTTAACGATCCGCATAAATTCCCGGTACGATACTCCCAGAACCATTCCCGGTCGTCGTCGTCGGAGCTCGGGAATATTGATATCACAGACGATTTAATGTGCCCCCATAAATTCATTTTCCCACCACACTAAAACAAGGGACGAGAGTTTTAAAAATTTCGCAGAAGACAATGTTCTAGGAGGTTGAAGTCCTCGCGCGGACAATTAATTACCCATTCATGCTGCGAGCGCGACTTAAGAATGTAATCCGTGTCTAGAGAGCTGACAGCGCACGCAGCGAGGAAGTTCAAGCAGATCGCCGACAGTTCTTAGGTCATCATGTATTCTAATCGTCTCCGCGCGGCTGAAGTCATGCAGGTCGAGCAACTCGGCGTTAACCCTCGTGAGGCCGCCTTTTTGGGGAGCATTTTTGGTTATTCCGGACTTTGAACTGGTTCTGTTTGATCTATTGGCGGTCAACTTTAAAGTGAGGCAAATTCTGCTTGACTCATTCAAAGTTGAGCAGAACTCCCAACTCACGTCTATTAGCAAGATCTGCAACGAAGACGGCACGTTGACAATGACCAACTTTCTAGTTCGGGGTTCCCGGGGAAAATCCCAACCCCATAAACTTAAATCTCAACGGGCCCACGAGAATCACGTCCGATCTTTGCGCGACATCCAGCCGGTCAAAATGCCCGCGCGAACGAGTTTTCGTGAGTTCGTTAAACTCCCTGCGAGAGTGTAGTCTAATGCCTCCAGAACATCTCGGGACTGCTTTGAACAAACGCGTGCGGGGGCGGATTTCACACATATGTGTGGTTCGCAAACTCAGTTTGTCGTTGCAGTGATGTCGTGCCGCAAAAGTCGTTTTGTTCTGACCTATTTCAACGAATCATCCTTGCGGTTAATTGTACGTTTGTAGGTCTGGCCAGTGCTGTCAACAACAATAGGTTATTCTACACTCAAACCTCGATGGTTTGACACCAACTGTTGTCAAACGAGCGGGGTCACTTTTTAGTTTGACACCCCTTTTACACGGAGTTCACACACACTACCAAACCGTTTGGTCCAAACGTTTGTTTTGGTGGTGTGCGTGAGCGCCGTGTAAAAAGGGACAGTTCGTCACTTTTTAGTTTGACTTTGACCAATCAACGGGGTACAATCTAAAAAAGTGTCAAACGAAAAAGTGACTAACCACCGGGGTTGAGTGTACCTGTACAAGCTTACCCAAATATGGGTAGAATAGCTCATTTGACAGTTTGCGTTTTACTTTCAAAGATCATCAACATTGAGGTAACCTAAACTTTTATTTTCAATCTGTCAAAAATTAAGAAATTAGGTAGGTTAAATAGGATGAGACAAGTTATCACGACGGCAACGCTTAGTTTTTCGGTCCGACCTGCTGCGAAGGAGGAAACCGTTAGCACTAATTTGTTTTCATTGGCCCCCATTTTATGGGCGCTGGCCTCAATTTGTCTTTGTTGAGGGGGACCTCGCGCGTACGCGTACTCAACGTGGAGAGTCCCACCGAGAGTCCCGCTGAGTCACCAGCTTAATCATTCTGGACAAAGTCTCGAGCACTCTTGAGCTTCTCGAAGAAATGAATCAAAAGAATCTTCTTACCTCTTTCTGCCAGTCGGATGATGGTGGTGGTCAGTAAAATGGCGTGTGGGGTTGCTCATTATTCTTGGCGAATTAAGGTTACGACCCAACCCGGATGCTGGCTCGGTCACACAAAGTTGAGGTTTACGGCGGATCGCAGTTTGAATTCACGTGCCTTGACCTTAATCGCTTGACGCCGTCACGCGAAATTATGGGCGTCACACGGCAGGGTGTTTAGCGAATTCTTGGCGAAAATTTATGTACGTTGTAAAATTGAGAAACGTTGCACAACTTAATCGTGGCTCTGGTCATACGGGTTCGGCCACCTGAGCAGAAGGTTAGAGGTTCAATACCCGTAGATTGGTTGGCGAATAACAGTGGTTTATCATCAAAATAAGGTTTAAGAAAAATAAATTTACTTCTTTTAATGTGTAATTTTTAACGTGTTCCACATAAATGCAGGTAAAATTACATCGCAATTAAAGTTATAATCATCCACATTTTTTCAACCATTCATAATTCAAGTTCTTTTCATAAGATCACAGATTTTAATGTTTTTCTATTCATTTTATTGTTTAAGTAAAGTTACACATGAAATGATGTAAAGTTATACATGTTAAGTGGTACACAGTAAACAAAGTCATGGTAATATAACATCAGTGAATGTTGACAGATTTAGTGTCTGAATAAATGAGTAATTTCACATGTACAAATATGTAAAATTACATTCGTTTATGAGTGCTTTTACTTTTTCCACAAAAACTGAAAAAATCTACTGAAAAATGCATTTTTCGAATATATTTCACAATTTCTCGAGCAAAAAGAGCCACAAATAGTGTACAAAATTCACATCGAAATTTCTAACCAGTTAATTAGCACAAAAAAAAACTTGTTGACCTTCACGCGCTCGATTCGATTTGGTTGCCAGTGAATTAAATTTGCTGCCCATATTTCGACGATTGGTGGCTGGCGGTCAGTGCCAAAAATTTGATTTTCGATTGATTCGAAACGTGGCTGCTCCCACCAGCACGGAGGCAATTTCGTGGAGCTTTCGCTTTTATTCAGCCGCCGCCAAATAGGGCGGAAAATTGCTGTGGGAAAATTCGACGGGCGCGTGTTGCGTGAAAGTTGACAGGGTTCGCCCTTTGGAAATATTTTTGTTGGGTTTGAATTAGAATTTGCAAAATTATTATACTTCTAGAGTTAACTCAATTAAATGTGTTTTTTTTTTTCAGAAAAAAGTTTTCTGGCAATACTTAACATAATTTACATAATACAAAAGTCAAGCGAACTTTACTTTAAAAATATAAGACTAAAAAACATAACATTTATAATTGACCTTTGAAAAAACGTCAAAAACAATTTCAAGGCCAACTCACCCGCAAGGGTTTCCGCTGCCCGGTTATGAAGTTCAAATTTAATTTAAATCGACCGCGTGGATGTCAATTTTGGCACCCACCAACCAAATCTTCACACCACTTCTCCTCGTCCCTCTCTGCGTTACGAAATCCCCTGCCGGCTTCGTAGCAAAAAAAGAAGTGTTAATGTTTTCTTCATCTGCGCGGTACCATCATCGTTATTATTTAACCGCGGAGCTTCTTCCGTCATCCGTTCGCCGTAATTCAGTCGCATTATGGCCCCAAAACAGTGTGGTGAAGAGCAGAAGAAGAAAAAAAATGGTAGTCGAAAGACAACGCGCAGCGCTTGCGGGAAATGGAAGAAGGAAGCTTTGTGGATGAGATGGAAATTCGGTAATCGCTGAAAAATGTAGATGACCGCGACGTTTGGTTAGCTGGCTTTTTAACCGCGGCAGTAATGAGAAGGATAAAGGCTGATGCTGGTCTTTGTTTTGATGACGCGACTGACTTGACAGTCAGACGCAGTCAGTAACAATCTGTCAAAATAAGAGAGATTGTGACTGACTTCAACTGCCGTTGAATGGTTCTGACTGCTTTTGACTGCCTCGAATCCCTGCTTTCGACAAACTTGATTGACTGATTTCATCTGATTTGACTGCTTCTTGACTGCCTTAAACTTATCTCAACTGCCTTAAACTTATCGACTGCTTTTTTTACTTTCTACTGCCGCTGACTGATTTTGACAACGTTGCTTTTAGTTGCATTTGACTGCCTCGACAACGTTCGATCAGTTTCAATTGAAGTCAACTGATTTTATCTGATTTGATCTTATTCTGACTGACTGCGTTTACTTTTTGACTGACTTCGACTGCCTTCGACTGCTTTTGACAGCCTTCGACAAACTTAACATCAACTGCCTTCAACTATTCGACTGAGTTAGACTGCTTTTATATACTTTCTATTGCCGTTGACTGATTTTGACTGCTTTAGATTGCATTCTATTGTCCACAACTGATTAGGCTTGCTGTGCCTGCATTCAATTGCCACCGACCTATTTAAACTGCTTTCGAGTACTTTCAACTGCCGTCAATACTGCCGTTGATTTTCTTCTACTAACTATGACACAATTCGACCTACTTCGACCTACACTTATGTTTGCCTTCACCTGCCCTCGACTGAAATCACCTGCGTTTGACATCCTTTGGTAATCTTCAACTAACTTTGATTGTCTTGATTGAATTAAACTGCCTTCGTTTGACTTCAACACTCTTAAACTGCCTTCAACAACTTTTGGCAGATTTAACCATACCTTAGAGTCAACTGCCTTCGATTGAATTTGACTGCTTTTGACTGCCTTTGTCTGACTTTGGCTTACTGCGTCTGCCTTTGACTGACTTTGATTGTCTTGACTACCTTCGACTAGATTCTACTGACTGATTCATACGATTTGGATTGCTGCGCCTGAATTCAATTGCCTTCGACTGATGTTAACTACCTTCGAGTACTTTCTACTACCCTTGACTGACTTCAACTATCTATGGCAGAATTTAACCTAATTCGAACACTTATGACTGCCTTTCATTGATTTTGACTATCTTCGACTAACTTCAACCGCCTTTGATTTCTTAGGAAATCTTCAACTAAGTTTGATTGCCTTCGACTAAATTTGGCAGGATTCAACTGCTTTTGCTAATCTTCAATTTTAACTTTCTTAAATTGACTCCAACTTTGACTCTGACTTCGATTACCTTTGCTTGTCCTGACTGCCTTCGAATATCTTCTACTGACTGATTTCATCTGATTTGACTTACTTTGTCTGAATTCAACTGTCTTCAGCTTAGTTTAACTGTTTTTAAGTACTCTCCACAGCCGTTGACTGACTTTAACAAAATTCTGAAATATTTGACCTACTTTGAACAATTCAACTGCTTCCGATTGCAATTGACTGCCTCTGACTAGCTTTAACAGCTTTCAACTTCCATAAGCTGTCTTCAACTAGCCTAGGTAGTGTTTGACCTTTTTGACAATCGTCGGTTTCATCTGACTTTACATGACTGCGTCTGACTTCAACTGCTTTTGATCGCCTTCAAGAAACATTGAAAGAATTTGACCGTTTTCTTTTTCATTTCACTGTCTTCCACTGCTTTTGACTGCCTTCAACTGCTTTAAATTGAACTTATGTAACTTTGACTGATTTAATCTGACTCAACTGACTGCGTCTGACGTCAACTGCCTTCGACTGACTTTGATTGCCTTCAAGTACTTTGTACTGCCGTTGACTGACGTTAACTGCTTTTTAATGCTTTTGTCTAGCTTTGGCAGAATTTTACCGAATTCTAAATTTTCATTGGTTCAATTGGCTTCAATTGCCTTTAACTGCATGCGGCTGCCTTCAACTGACATTTACTTGCTTTTATTGTCTTCTTTTGACCGAATATGAC
Source organism: Culex quinquefasciatus (assembly GCF_015732765.1). Lineage (NCBI taxonomy): Eukaryota > Metazoa > Arthropoda > Insecta > Diptera > Culicidae > Culex > Culex quinquefasciatus. The sequence goes on from NC_051863.1 coordinate 60,541,727, forward strand.
CGAAATCGAAATTTATCACTGATTCAACTGCTTCTACGGCTCTCGGCTGTCTTTGGCTGTCTTCAACTAGCTTAGACTGTCTTCAACTGGCTTTGACTGTAGGCAGTTTTTCACTGATTTTGAGTCCCTGCAACTGCCTTCAACTACTTTCAACTGCCGTTAATTGACTTCAACTGCTTTCGAAGTCAACTGTCTTCGACGAAGTTGGCAGAATTTGACTGGCTTCAGTTAAATTATTTGACTGCGTCACACTTCGACTGCCTTCTACTTAGTTTTACTGCTCTGTACTGTTTTTGACCGAATTTTACTGCCTTAGATTTCTGCCTGCCGTTACTGTCGGCAAATGATTCAAATGGAATTCACTTACTGTCGTTAACTGCCTTCTAAACTGAATTTTACTGATCTGTACTGCTTTTGGCTGATTGTTACTGCCTTAAACTGTATTCAACTGCTTTCGATTGCCGTTGACTGACGGCAAATGATTTAAATTGAATTCACAGACTGCCGTCAACTGCCCTATACTGCTTTGGAACAACCATCTCTAACAGCCCTTTACCCTTCCATTTTTTTCTTCCAGACAACTTCTACTTCGCCCAGAACCAGGGCCGCTTCGTGCCATCGTACGAGAACCCCCGGAACGGGTTTTTTCCCTCGTCCATCCAGCGGAACCAGCCGCCCGACTCGTACCAGGAGCAGACCCTTTTCGTCGGCAGTAGTGCCGCGAATGGTGGCGGACGGCCCGGCCGGGGCCAGACCGGAGCCAGTCAGGTAGAGACGGCCAACGACGACGGACCGCTGTCCTCGCGGAGTGGCGTAACGCCGTCGTACTTCCAGTTCACCTACACGGTAAGTGCAGACGACATGTTTTTTTTGACACTTGATTGCGTTTGTGTGCGATTTTGAACAGCTTCTGTGAGGTTAGATTAAGCGTGTGACTTTTTCTTTTTTAGTAGATTTGTAGGTTAGGTTAGTTTGAGTTGGTTTAACAAGCGGCAACGCAGGTCAACGGCATTTTGGAATGAATTTGTGCGTTATCGTTTGAGCTCATCGAGCGTGTGATGAAAACATAACCTCAAAAGTTGTGTTTCCTAATTAAATTTGATTATCTCGCTGGAAACCGTGCGGACAAGTTCACCCCAAACACACAACAACTTGGCAAGATGAACTACTTGACGATAAGGGTGTGTGTGAGAGAGGTAAACAACAACTTCGAATGACCTTGCCACAGATTTTTTTTTTTATCGTCGATAAACTAGAGAGGCACCTGTCACTCTCTTGTTGGTGGAGTTTGCACGGCCCACTGAAACGGGTTTTCAGCGGTGGAGTGGATTGTGATTAAGAGGGAAGGGAGATAAAAATTATAACACTTGCTGTACGTTAGCAATTCTTCGCCGACGGCCTTAAGTTTCCACTATTACGCTGTCTCTACTGGGTGATTTGTGGTGCTGCGGGGTGAACTGGACCCCTTGAGACTTTTAGGTTATGTTTTCTTTCGAAATTTGATTAATTTTTGGTGATATTTCCGCGGTTGACCCTGAAGATGCTCCCAAGTGGGCCGAAACGTCAAACATTCAAATTTTAGGCCCAAGTAGTCCATTTCACCTCCTACGGCAAGCATCCAATAATAACCACTTTCAATCTCAATTATGGCAATCAAACCGGTGTGTGTGCCGGAGAGCAGAAAAGCGGGAACAAAACCGGAATCGGTATAATTAAGCAAAAGCCGGGTTGCCAACAAAATCGAAAGTGGTTGGAAGTTGGAAAAACTGCTGCCGTGAGGCAGCGAAAGGAAAAGCGTTACGAACTCCAGAGTTACAGTTATCAGCGTGCGCAAATATAATCGACCATTACGTTACACTTTTTGTTGTTATTCTCTCGCGAATTGGTGTTAAATGTTTCGGTGTCAGATCTTGTTGATTCGGCAAGTGGAGCTGCGAAAATGTAGTTTTGTGACACTATTGTTGGCCGAAATGGATGAATTGAACGATTTTCGAGACAATCTGGACGGGTTGACGGTTTGAGGTCGTGTTAGTTTTAATTGGTCTGGTTTGGAGGTTTCCAAGCAAACGGAACGGGGTCAATAGAGTCAACTTGCGAGCTATTTTGCGAATTTATGAATAAAGATTGATTAGATAGCTTTTTGTCATTCAGCAGTGTTGCCAAATTGTGAAATACAAACCATTTCGTTTCTTAATGTAACGCGGAGGCGTTACGCTTTGTATTTTATTGATTTCATCAAAATAACACAAAATAACAGCAAAAGAAAATAATTTCTTCTCAAACCGTTCTAATCCTTCAGAAGCTGCCTCCCGTCACGGCATGGCTTTCCGAGATACAATCTCAACGGCTTCCAACAAAGTACGGTTTGCCATTGGGGTAATTCTCCGCCAACTCACACAGCAGTTGCCCCGACCCCTCTTCGATTTGCGTGAAACTTTGTCCTAAGGGGTAACTTTTGTCCCTGATCACGAATCCGAGGTCCGTTTTTGATATCTCGTGACGGAGGGCGGTACGACCCTTCCATTTTTGAACATGCGAAAAAGAGGTGTTTTCAAAAATTTGCAGCCTGAAACGGTGATGAGATAGAAATCTGGTGTCAAAGGATTTTTATGTAAAATTAGACGCCCAATTTGATGGCGTACTCAGAATTCCGAAAAATGTATTTTTCATCGAAAAAACACTAAAAGTTTTAAAATTCTCCCATTTTCCGTTACTCGACTGTAAAAATTTTGGAACATGTCATTTTATGGGAAATTTAATGTACTTTTCGAATCACATTGTCCCAGAAGGGTCATTTTTCATTTAGAACAAAATTTTTCATTTTAAAATTTCGTGTTTTTCTAACTTTGCAGGGTTATTTTTAGAGTGTAACAATGTTCTACAAAGTTGTAGAGCAGACAATTACAAAAATTTTGATATATAGACATAAGGGGTTTGCTTATAAACATCACGAGTTATCGCGATTTTACGAAAAAAAGTTTTGAAAAAGTTGGTCGTCATCGATCATGGCCGTTCATGGTCACTCGCGACAGACACGGACGACGAAACAAAGAGAAACGCAAAAAGTAACTTTTTCAAAACTTTTTTTCGTAAAATCGCGATAACTTGTGATGTTTATAAGCAAACCCCTTATGTCTATATATCAAAATTTTTGTAATTGTCTGCTCTACAACTTTGTAGAACATTGTTACACTCTAAAAAATAACCCTGCAAAGTTAGAAAAAACACGAAATTTTAAAATGAAAAATTTTGTTCTAAATGAAAAAATGACCCTTCTGGGACAATGTAGATAAAAGTACATTAAATTTCCCATAAAATGACATGTTCCAAATTTTTACAGTCGAGTAACGGAAAATGGGAGAATTTTAAAACTTTTAGTGTTTTTTCGATGAAAATACGTTTTTCGGAATTCTGAGTACGCCATCAAATCGGGCGTCTAATTTTACATAAAAGTCCCTTTGACACCAGATTTCTATCTCATCACCGTTTCAGGCTGCAAATTTTTGCATGTTCAAAATGGAAGGGTCGTACCGCCCTCCGTCACGAGATATCAAAAACGGACCTCGGATTCGTGATCAGGGACAAAGTTACCCAGGACAAAGTTTCACGCAAATCGAAGAGGGGTCGGGGCAACTTTTCCCGATTTCGTGTGAGTTGGTAGAGAATTACCCATTGTCCAAACTCCTCTCAAACTTCCAGCTAATCATCAGCCCAGCTGATCCTGCATTCATCACCTGCGGCGCAAGGTTGTCTATCTCGACTCCCTGCGGATCGCGCGAATATTTTCGTCCAAAACCTAACCTCTTCGCTTGATTTATTGCATTTCAACAGCTGAGCGGAGCTTTACGCGGATGAACACTTCAACATCTTCAGCGCAGCGCAAATTTACATGCATCTTAACACGGAGAACACGCGCCAACACAGAAAAAAAATTAAAAACACACAGGCGTTACGCGTTGTGTTTCGTAGATTTCTTTTAACCAATTTGTAGGTTGGTACACAATTAACACATTGCTTTAAACAGATTGCCAAAATAGTATACAGTTTTAGAGAAATCGACGAAATACAAAGCGTAACGCTTGCGCGTATTCATTTTTTTCATGAACTCCGTGAACATTCCAGCTTTCATGCTCATTATTCACGGCTGCAGTAATGCATTATTTTCCGTGCGCTCATCATCACCATCATTACCGCGAGCTGCTGGAAGATGTTTTATTGTGCGAATTATGCAGCTATGGATACACAGCTTCAGAAGATCTTCGCAAAGAAGCGATACCATGAATAGTGCCCAATCAAGAACCTCGGCGGCGGCAATCAGCATTCTTCACCTCACGTGTCTAGTTTTGCATGGCTTTGTTTTGCTTTTAGCAGCAATTCGACGAAGAAATTAATTTTACCACGGACGATTAGCTGCGTTCTGCCGAGGGCACTTAAGCTTGATAATGGAATAAATTACTCAATTTGATAAGCTTTTGAGCGTTACGAAGTGGAGGCTCATCAATCTTCTTCTGTGTGGTAACAATTCCCGCTTTGTTCTTCCAAGTTTTGGGAGGTACTTTCCACAAACCTCGAACTTATCGACAAACGACTCAAAGTAGTTAAAAGGTCAACTCCGAGATAATCTCCGCGCGCTGATCGATCTCGCCAAGGCCATCTCGTGACGCCAAATGCCAACCAACTCTGCATAATTTGATGAAACTCGGAACCGCGCACTTGTCTCGAACATGCAACGGAAACAACCCGTGCAAAAAAGCGCGTAAAGTTCACCAAAAAATCGCCTCATAAAAAGAGGGCAAACAACTCAATTCTCACGAGACGCACACGCAAACGGTTCGGCGGCGACCACCGTCACCTTTCGAAATGCCCGCGATTGCCGGGCTCGGCCAAGCCATAATGAGGTGTTGTTGAACAACCTGCCGCGAAGAAGCGGCTAAGGTCATCTGCCTTCTGACCGTGCCGCCGTCAAAACAACTAACCAGCCACTTTTCCGGTAGCTTCACGGGTGTCTTTAGGCGATTGGAGCCGGCCCGGGCGGTGGTTCTTATAGAGTGGAGTTGAAGATGGCCGGCGAAGTTGTTGGGTTCGATTCTGTAGATCTAACCACATTTTTTTCGTTGGTGATGATCGTATGACTTGCTTAGGGCGGATCCTAGACCTTTTACTTTGTTTAACCAATTAAGCTTATTCTGTAAATTTCAAGATTCACAACTCCCAATGCTTTTTTTTGTCTAGATTCCCGCTCTATGATAAAGTAATGAATCGTTGTTTGATGATCTGAGCCATCGGGCAAGGTATTCAAGTTGGACAAAGGCCGCGTGAGGAGTTCTCGAAGAGGTGCAGCCATTCTCAAGAGGAAGAATGCACTCCAACATACACGTCTAATGTACAAGCTTCTGAAGAAGTCAACGGCCAGAAAACGAACGAGGTTAGCGATGGGTTCGTCCGGCTATCGTAAAAGTTCGCGAAGACGATAACCCCAAAGCGTCTGTTCTAGCTGAATGACCTGCTGATGAGTCGGTTGTAGATGTTGGCGGTGACCTCGAGGGGGGCATACTTTTCACAAACGACCTACCCCGCGCCCGGGGATTGTAAACAATAACAAGTGGTGGTGAAATCATGTATGTGTGAGGGGTTGCCTTCGGTCAATGCACAGTTAGGTTCTGATGCCGGGTTGGATGCCGTTTTTTTGTTGGAAAGAATATCTTGTAGAAGAATTGCTTGTTTTAACAACAATAAAAAAATTGACTGCTTTCCAGTGGATGAAGAGCAAAACGAATCCTTGAACTAAATGCTGAAAAAAATCACGTAGGAAAAAAACAAAATACCTATTTTATTTATGACATAGGGGAGGGGGAAGGCATGTATAACATTGGGTACCTAATGTTGGCTAATCATCGCTTTGACGCACAACCACTGCTTTTTAAAAGCGTTTTCAACTGAAATCAATTTAAAAATAGCTTAAGGGGTTACATACATGTAGAAAATAAAAAAAAATCATATTACGGAAAATTTATTAAATCAACTTCAAAGATGATTTTCAATCACTCCTGAAAGTTTCATGAAGATGTTTCATGATTAAACTGAGTAAGAGACGATTTAAGCTGAAAATTTTGCCATACGCAAAGCGAACTGTCAAAATTTGCGAGCGTTTTCCTCTGAACACCGAGTTGATTTATAGGTGCCACGAAATCTCGAGATGGGATAGACAAAATTGGCTGAAATTTGGGGTGAAGACTTGCAAGACATATTCCGTGTGCATGACGAAGCCCGATTTTGACATTTTGCATTAAAAAAATACAAAAAACAAAAACTGACGATTTTTAATATGAAAAACACTTTTTTAAAAATAAACTTTTTGAAAATCGGCCGTCGTCATGCACACGGGACCGGTTTAATGAGTCTTTTCCAAATTTTGAGCCGATTTGGTCAAGGCAGTGTTGAGGTATCTAGGCACCCGTTTTTTGAAAATGCTTACTTCATATAGCTGTATCTCGGCAATGATACAACCAAATGTCTTCAAATTTATTTTGATGAAAGTTGCAAATGTATATTTTAATATCCTGGAAACAGATTTAAAAAATGTTTAAGTTTGTGCTCAAACCAACCTTTGACATTTTTGCCGATTTACATGTATGCAACCCCTTAATGGGAAGTGACCAAACAGATTTTGTCAAAAGTTTAGCAAAATATGTTGTTTAAATAGTGAAAGACGTTAATTTAAACCCTTAACCTGTCAAACATATAAGATTTTCTCCTAAAACTCGATGGTTTGTCAAACGAACGGAGCCACTTTTTAGTTTGACACCCTCTTAACACAGAGCTCACACATACTTCCAAACGTTTGGTTTGATAGTAAAGGTGAGTTCCGTGTGAAAAGTGGCAAATAAATTAAAGTTAGCAAGCAAACCCTTTTCTCGATTTCCCAAAAATAGTTGTTTTCTAGTACCGTCATCAGGGGCAACATTGGGTCTGGCGTTGGGATTGGCTCATACAAAACCCGATGTCAACCCGGTCGGTTATGAATTTAAAATATTTGACAGTTTTCGTTCATTATAAACACATCAACACAAAAACACTCTCAGCTGTCAAAAAGGTTACTACTCTATACGTTTATTTCAAATAACTAATTTCTGAGTAATTTTCACTCAGATTTTTGACTTTCTCCCATTGGTGAATTCAACGCGTGTTTGGTTGATTTTTACTTGAATTCAGAGTGAAAATCACCCGGAATTGTTTAATACAAACCCATAAATGATCATAGTCAAAAATTCATTTCTGTGTTCAGTTTTGAAAAAATCTGAGTAAAATTCCTTTAAAATGCGTTAATTAAAATGAGCGTATTATAAAAAAAATCGTCGCTTGTGTACTATCTTGTGACACGTCCTAACTTTTTTACAGCAGACGTGTCACAAGATAGCACACAAGCGACGTAATAATAAAAAAATAGTTTTTGGCGAAATTCAAAGCAGAAATTCAGAGAAAATATTTCTAGAGTTTTTTTTTAATGTGTTTCATATGGTTACAGAACCTTTTCAAAAAATACTCTAGATTTCATCTTGGAAATGCATTTTATCACATTATTTTTCTTATTATAAGCATGTAGAGCTTTAAACACACTTTTGTTTTATTCTTTTTAAGGTTAGATAGGCTTTAAACATTTATCTTATTAAATTGTATACAGTTCCCGTTTTTGGCAACATGATTTTTTTCAACATTTCTGCTTGCCAAAAACCAACGTCTTAATACGTTTTCAATAAGATCACAATAGATTTGAGTTTGTAATGTGATATTGTTGTAATTTTATCTATTCATGGCAGCTTTAACATTCTTGCCCTGAGAATGCAAGATATTGTTTCTAATTAAATTATTACGTGTATCATTTTTATGCAAAAAAATCGCCGATTGCCTTATATATATTTTATTTTTATTTTATATCAACCAAAAATTGAACCTGATAAAAATATTACCATAAGTTCCGATAATCCGATCCGATCCGAAATCCGATAAAAATATTTTCAGGCATAGGCTCTTTGGACACCGTCAAAACGGCATTTTAATGTTTCATACGCCCTTTTCATGTGTTAGGCTAGATTTTTGAATCTTCTTATAATTTTTCTTTGATAGGCCAACTTATCACCTTTCATTTGCGTATAAGACAATTGAAATCGGTTGGAATGACGAGGAGTTAGAAAAAGTGGTTTTTGCGAAAATCGGCGAAAATTGCCAGTTTTCAGACCACCCTAACACGGCGTAGGTCACCCTAATGGCCAAACAAAAAAATACGGGTCTAATTATTTCGCCCAGGGAACACCCAGAAAAATTTTGAGCCCGATCCGAGCACTTTTGTTTTTTTTCATGCTGTTTTCGTGCATACATAATTGGACTTTTTATATAAACCGCTGTTTTTTTCCAAAAAACCCACCTCTTTCTCTTAAGGTCACGTGGTTCATGAATGAGCCCTTTGGGGTTATTCACAGACCACGTTCACGAAAATTGTACATAAAAAAAAAACTTTTTATATAGAGCTTTATGACGTTTCGCGTACACACACTAGCGCACCATTTGATTTTGCTGGCCGGACAAAATTTAACCTCAATCTTTTTCGTGTACGTACACGCAATACATGCGCACGTCGAAACCTCTATGGACTAAGATCACAACCTTTAACTTTACCAAAGAACCCAATCCAAAAATTTACTTATACATTGGACTCTCTCGTTGTCGATATTGAAGGGAACGTCGAGAGCGGGAGTTATCAAATTATAAAACGAAAAATCAAAGCTTGCTATACTGATAAAAATTTAATTGACAGATGGAGCAATATTTTGAGGTAAGAAATCCTGTAAGCTAATCCGGTAACTCTATGTTTTCAAAATCGTCAACAATTTGTTTTATTTCGCTGTAAATGTTTTCAAAATCAACAACATTATTGTTCAATATCGGGTTAAATTGACGGCTTTGGAAATCCTTCAATTTTTTTTGAATTTGACAACTTAGAGCTACTGGATTAGCTTAAAGAATTTGTGTCCGTGTGATATCGAGATAATTGACTGCTAGAGAGTCGACTGTATTATCGTATCTTTTCAAAGTACTATGCATGATTTGGGCTTAGAAACTCATATGATCATCAAAATAAGCCACTCTCATCTGTCAAAATGGATGAGTTGCAAGTTTTAGTCCTCTTTTGAGGTCGAGAAAAAAGCAACTGAACTGCTCTTTTCTTAAAATGAGAGTTTTCGGAAGCCATTCTCAATTTGCATAAGTTGCTCAATCTGGGATGATGAGTTTCGACTCTGTTGAAGCGTTTTTGAAGATCTTTTATTTTTTGTTTCGTGGGAGTAGCCCAACAGTCGCTCACAAACCCGGCTCAGCCAAAAGTGAGGTTATGCCAAAGTGCACTTCAGAACGATCGCAAAGCGCGATAACGCGCTCGTGCAATTGTATTTTAATTTTTTGTTTGTTTGTTTACATTTGCGATTCCCATCGCGCGCTCGAGACACTAAACGCTGCCTGCTAATGGCCGATTAAGTGTGTCATAAAGTGCTTCGACCGGCTTAGAACACTAATTAGCAACGTTCTTAATGCTTTGAATGCTGCTTTTAAACGGCACTAACACAGCTTCGGACCAAGAATCAGCACAGTTCAGCAACACCAAACGTAAACAAGGGAAGATTTCACTTTCGTTTGCGCGTTTGGCGAGATTCCGACGGTGGGATAAAGACTCGCTGACTCACTCACGTAGAATATCGCCTCTCTACACACGATAACGTTATGTCGGATTAGCGAGGCACCCTTCTCAGTACTGGGGGGCGAGAATCGTGAGTAAACAGCTTTGGAGAAGATCTAACGTGCGGTATTGCGTCATGGTTCGTGTTTGGAGGAGGCGTGATTAGGCGAAAATTGATGATCATTAGCTGAGTTGAGCTCCCTCCTTCTTGAGTGAGGTTATGTTTGGGTTGCTACTGGAATTAAATCAGATAACATTAAAAACATAGGACATTTTAGGTGTAGCAATATCAAACGAAATTCAACTGCCTCAAAAATGCCACAAAATTACGCAAAATTAGTGCTTTTAAAGGTTATTCAACACTTGAGCCACCGCTAAGCTATCATGTAGCCCAGAAACCCAGAATCTCAAGTGTCCACGTCCGTCCAGCAAGCCCTCAAAGAGCGCCAAAGATCTTGAACTGACCATTCAACTCGTCGTCACAGCTGCAACCTACACACACTTTGTAAGTCGTAAATGTAGCGCCCAGGTCTAATTGCTTGCGAGCACTTGGGTCTCGAATAATCGTGGGCTCGCGGAGGTGAAGAAGGTGTCAGTCTACAGCAGTGTTGTCGCTTTAAAAAAGTACCAAGAACTTGAAAACAAGCGGTGAAACTCTTGTACGGATAATTGCCGTGAACAACATCGTTGCGCGATGGGGAAAATCGAGAAAATCGAATGTGAAAACTGGGTGAAAATCAGGGTGATGCAACGAAATTCGATCCTTCCGAGGGCTTCATCATTCAGGCGGCGGTAATGACGGATTGTTGCGCTTGGTTATGCTCTATTTGGCCCTGAGCTTTTTTTTTTATTGTTGTATGATTCTTTTTTATGCAAAATGATGAGGCCCAGCAGACTTCCATGTTTGGAAAAGCGGCACGAGGAAACTGAGCGGAGCCGCTGCGCTAGTGATTGATTATGGCGCATCAGTGCTTTGGACAATGATTGCATAGACTAGTATTCAAGACAGTTTCCAGAAAATCTTTAAAAAATACTGAAAACCTGAAATGTGCAATGAAAAAATACTGAAAACCTGAAATTTGCAATGAATTTAATTTAAATGATAATTGTTTTGTAGAATTTCATTAGAAGTCAGATAATTTTTGTAAGAAGAACAATTAACAGGTTAAAATGTTTATAACCTAAAAATATACTTGAGCTAAAATGTTTGTTAAAAAAACTCAATTATGTTCTAGAATTAAGAATAGAATCCCCCACTTTTTTCATTGGAAAAAAAATTACAAATGATTTTTTAAATGTTTTTTTTTTGCAAATAATTTTGAATTGAAAACTTTTGATACTAAAAGCATTTTTTTGAAATTCTAATTATTTCGCAAAACTACGTTTTTGCAATGTGAGTATCAGATGATCAGATATTTTTGAAAGATTTCGGTTCTAAAACATGTTATATTTTAAATACTTAAAATATTCCCTAAATTACGAATTTTCGAAGAATACTCATTGATATGGATATAAAGTGATAGGAAATTTAACATAGATTTCGATGGAATTAACAAGTTTTTGTTTCTTTTATGAAAAAACTAAGTTTTTCGAAAAAAAAAACTAATATTTTATGTTTTCACATAGGTACACACATTTGTATAGTATTAAAGGAAAAAAATCACAAAACTACACTGCCCCTGATCGCATAAATGTCCCATATGCATTTTCGACGATTTCGAGTTATTGATTCAGTTTGGTTCAAAATTGTGTGCTCTTTCAAAAGAGCCTATAACATCCAGAACTTTGTTCTAGAAATAAAGACGAAATCCATTTTTTTTCGCGAAAACTTAACACGTAGCCTTATGTATGGGACAAACTTCAAATGCGTTTTTCTCAGCTTGCTGTTTTTGCATATGAGACATTTATGCGAACATGGGCAGTACATCTGTAGTAGTGAAATGTAGTTTTCTGATCAATTTCCGTATTATTTTTTTAAATTATATTCTTTGAATGTTAAGTTTTGGGTTAATTAACTTTTCAATAGGGTGAAACCTCAGATGTAAACAAGCATCCTATCCCTTTCTTACTCAACGTGAACTGTCACTAGAGCAAGTGAGATAGACTGTTTGATTACATCTACGATTTGGCTCTTTTTGAAAACTTAATACGGACATTTTCGAAATATGGTTGGCGAAAAAATAATAATTATGCTTGCAATAAAAAATAAAAATATGTTTTTAGAGTCACTAATAACTTTTTGAAAGGGCTAAATCACTTATTTTTGACACTTTAAAATGCTGGGCAAGATTTTTCTTGCCTTACACCTTAGCGATTTCTCACACCTTAGCGCACCTCTGGGCAAAAATGAAAACATTGGCAGATGCAGTTCGAGATTCAGCCATTTTAAAATGTCATTTCCGACTTTTTGTAAGAAAATCTATAAAATCTTTACAATTGCTGCAATAAAAAAAAATGCTTTTTAAGTTAATGATAGATTTTGGTTCTTATGACTGTCAAGTTTCTCTGGGCCAAGTTTCAGAAGGTTTGCTGATGTAGTTCTCGAGATACAGCCATTTTAATACGTTTAATCCAACTTTTTTCTAGAAAATAAATAAAAACCAATAACAAAATAAAAATATAATCAAATAGCCAAAATAAGATAAGATCATAGGAAGCAAAATGCATCATTATAATGGAATGAATATTTTCTGAAATGCTGAAATATTCAATTCAGATTGCGGATTAGGGCTAATTAGATGGCACTGTGTAAAACTTATTTTTTACCAAATGTAAACTCAAAACTTTTTCTCAGCAACAAAACTCGATCAATAAAGGCAAAAATTAAAGGTATAGGAAGTTTTCTCAGCCTATCAAGAATATTTTTTTTTGCAGCGGTACTTTTTATTCATAAAGTATTTTCAACTGTGAAGAATGATCATTTTTTTTAAATTTTGCCTTAAAATGCCAGTAAAAGGGTGAAAGTTATCGTAAAATGTTCAAAATCATTTTTGAATTAGATTTTGTTTCTAAACATGATTTTCAAAATTCTCTTTCTCAACTTTGCATTTTTTTTAAAACTTATTTTTTTTTGTTAAATAGTAAAACATCAAGCAATCATTGAAAAAAAATACTTATTTTGGAAATTAAACTATTTTGATATTTTTTTGGAATTTTTCACATTCCTATTTTGTTTGACTATCCCGCAAAATTATATTAAGCATTTGATGAACAAAAAAAAAACTGATGAGCAGAATCAGGAAAAAGAGCGAAATTCTAGAAAATTTATCTTTTATACCATAACATAATATTTTTTGAACTTCTAATTTTGAAATTGGCAAAAACTCTGGTCAAAAAGTTGAATGTTAATTAATGTGGTTTATTGAAAAATTGAATTTTGTGATTTTTTTTACATATGGGTAATTCTCTACCAATTCACACGAAATCGGGAAAAGATGCCCCGACCCCTCTTCGATTTGCGTGAAACTTTGTCCTAAGGGGTAACTTTTGTCCCCTATCACGAATCCGAGGTCCGTTTTTTGGTATCTCGTGACGGAGGGGCGGTACGACCCTTCCATTTTTGAACATGCGAAAAAAGAGGTGTTTTTCAATAATTTGCAGCCTGAAACGGTGATGAGATAGAAATTTGGTGTCAAAGGGTCTTTTATGTACAATTAGACGCCCGATTTGATGGCGTACGCAGAATTCCGAAAAAACGAAAAAACTTTGTAGAACATTGTAACACTTTTAAAAATAACCCTACAAAGTTAGAAAAAAACCGGGTCAATGTAGATTCGAAAAGTACATTAAATTTCCCATAAAATGAAATGTTCCAAAAATTTTTCCAGTCGAGTAACGGAAAATGGGAGAATTTTAAAAACCTTTTTAGTGTTTTTTTCGATGAAAAATACTTTTTTTCGGAATTCTGAGTACGCCATCAAATCGGGCGTCTAATTTTACATAAAAGTCCCTTTGACACCAAATTTCTATCTCATCACCGTTTCAGGCTGCAAATTATTGAAAAACACCTCTTTTTTCGCATGTTCAAAAATGGAAGGGGTCGTGTAGCCCCTCCGTCACGAGATATCAAAAAACGGACCTCGGATTCGTGATCAGGGACAAAAGTTACCCCTTAGAACAAAGTTTCACGCAAATCGAAGAGGGGTCGGGGCAACTGCTATGTGAGTTGGCGGAGAATTACCCATATAACATACGGAAAGCCCTCTTTTTACGCGATGCGTTACGTTTTTCTAATTTGTCGATTTCTCGAGAACGGCGCAACATTTTTGCAATCTTTTAAATGCAAATTGTAGGGTTTGTTCAGATCTACAAAACGCTTCTTGAAGCTTTTAAAAATATTGTATGGTTTTTGATAAATCGACAAAATAACAAGCGTAACGCCACCGCGTAAAAAGAGGTTTCACTGTATTTAAAAAAATACATTTTTAAAAATAGTAGTTTGGTCGACAAACAGTACACTTCTATTTGAAAACACTCAAAGTCTAAATATGGGTGTTGAAAAAAAAAAATTTGGATGGATTTCAACACAATTCAAAATTTACAATAAATTCATTTTTTTAAAACGTTCAAATTTTAATAATTTACAAAATGGACACCTGAAGCCATATTTGAATGGAAATCAACAACATTCATACTTGTTCAAATTTGCTATGAGATCAAAAATATTATTCAAATACATGAATGTTTACAATTTGCATCATGAGTACCAAATGAAAACAATGATGGTATTGAAATTCGATAATTTGATTTTGTTAGGTATTTCGTTCATAATTATAATGGTTCAAATAGCAAATTTAAAGGTTTCAGAATATAAAAAAATGACATTTTCCGTTTGGATTGAACGTTTAAATGAGTCGTAGATTAAGTCAGGCCTCAAGCGCTGCTATGTAATAAATTTAGCTTTGGATCAACAAATGAGTTACGATTCAAAATGACCTCCTAATGCTGATTGAACCCGGTGGATTGTTGTTGCTGTAAATGGGCGCCAAGAGAGTTCGGTGCACCCCCAACTGGTTCAGCAATTGGTATCGATTCCAAGTTCATCGGTCGAGCGCGTTGATCGAGGGTTACGACTTCTGCTAATTACAATCACTTTATGGGGATTATTGTTATCGTTTTTGTTTTCAATTGTTGGACGGCCCGTGAACAAATGATCATGGCGTTACGTAACGCCACAAGTTGATCATGCCACTAGATGTTCAAGACTAAGTCTGACCTTCACTTTTACAGCGTAACTTACCTTGTTTAAGACTCATGATCTAACGCAGGACACGCAGGAAATAAAGTCACTTTCCTCCTGTAACAACCACTTCTGTAACACCTTTGAAGCTTCCATGCCTCTTCTCATAACTGGCGTCTACAATTTCATAACTGCGTGATAAAACGTAAATGTTAGCGCCCAAACAGGGCCCACCGTTGTTGTCGTTTGCCCCCCCAAAACATTTGTGCCCGGAGCCGTAAACTGACGACGCGTGCCTCCGAGAATGGATCCACGTTCCGGACGTCGCGGTATCCCAAAACAACCGCCAAACTTCAGCTTTATAAAAGCATTCCCCGGAAAAGCGCCACGAGTTTACGCGACGAACCCTAACTTGGCAGGTAGCGATTCTTGGATGCCGGCGACAGTCGAAAGATGAACGTTCTTCTCTGCTGGTTGGTGGCCGCCGCGGCCATCACCAGCTCCGGGGCGGGTCTGGCGGAGGAGGAGCAGGATCTGCGGGTGGGCATGGTGTCGGAAGAGTCGGACACCTGGTCCCGGATGATGGTGCACTTTGTGAACGACGGTGGATCCTGCGAGAAGAACTGTAACGGCAAGGAGCATGGAGTTTCGGGCAAGAGGAAGAAAAAGTCCAAGAGGGGCCGGAAGCGGGACTATTTGGACGATCGGAAGTACGCGTTGACGGACAGCGTTGAACGGTGTCCGGATGGAGGTGTGTTGCATGGGGAGGAAGAAGTGACGGAAGTGCCGAAGGACGAGTGGGAACAGTTGATGCAGCACTTTGTGCACGATCGGAAGGACAGGGAGAAGATCAACTACGATGGACTGAAGGAATACTTCCGGAAGAACCTGAACAAGTACTTGGACAAGGCGATCCAGGATGAGGGGGGATACTCGAAGAATCGGTTTAGTAAGGTGACGAAGAAGCATCGTGTCAAAGTGTATCGAGGCAGTGGTGAGCATCAAGTGGACGACGATATCAAGGTTGATCGGGATGGCAAAGTGACGATCGCGTTCAAGGTACCAACGATGTACCAAGAGGAGAGCTACGAGGATTACAAAATTGAAAGACTATTTGATGATGAGTCTGATTATTTGGCAAAAGTGAGACATAAGGGGAAAAACGATGAGATAAGACATGCTGTCAAAGCTTATAGATATGAAGATGAAGACAGTGACAAGGTGTCTAAAGAACGTTACTATACGAAACATGCCGACAAGTGTTCACAAACTGAGAAGCCCAACCAGTGCAGCGTGTGTAAGAAGAAGTTCAAAAGCTGTGACTGTACCATCCGCTTTTACGGAGATGCGTGCACGATGAAGACATCGCCGAGGACTACCACAGTTACGGCAGAGATCACCTCGACGGAATCCACGCCAACAACTTCAACGGGTGCCGGTACGACCTGTCCCTGCCCTGATAGCACAACAGTCACAGTAGAGTCGACGTCAGTGGAAACAACGCCGACTACTCCGGTAACTACGGAAGTTACTGGAGATGTCACGTCGACAACGGAAACTATGGATTGTCCAGTCAATGAAACTTGCACTGGATCTACTGAAACACCATCATCTACAACGGAAACCGTAGCAACTACTGAAACTATGGACTGTCCCGAGAATGTAACTTGCTCTGGATCTACAGAGGTTGCATCAACTACAACAGAAACCATTGTGACAACTGAAACTATGGACTGTCCCGAGAATGTAACATGCACTGGATCTACAGAGATTGCATCATCAACAACGGAAACCTTTGTGACAACTGAAACTATGGACTGTCCCGAGAATGTAACTTGCTCTGGATCTACAGAGGTTGCATCAACTACAACGGAAACCTTTGTGACAACTGTAACTATGGATTGTCCCGAGAATGAAACATGTAATGGAACTACCACTGGACTCACCACGACTACAACGGAAACCACTCCGACGACTGTGATGACCGCTTGTACGGAAGGTCATAGTTCCAAGCGTACTTTTAAGGGGAGTCACGATTCAAGAAAAGGTGGCTTAAGTTACGAGTATGACACCACCGACACCACTGAGGAGCACTTCTGTACGCACGAGGAGACTAGTACGACAACCGGGGAATCTACAACTACGCCAGGTTCTACCATAGTCACAACTGATGGCACCACAACAACGCCAGAACCTCCGAGAAGTACGACTTCCTCCGAGTTCATAACAAATACCGCGGAACAAACTACGAGCACCTCCGAGGGTACCTCAACAACCGTCGAGAACTCTTCTACGCAGGCTTCGACAACTACGGGCGAGTTTACAACATCTACCGCAGCTGAATCAACAACAGCCTCTTCGGAACGTACGACGTCAGAGAGATTAAGGCCAGGAGTGACGACCACAACTACACCCATATCAACAACCTCGTCGGAAGCAACAACAGTCACCGTTGAAGTGACGACTGCTGGGCAACTAACGACACCGGAAGGTACGACTACAACCGTATCGACGACAGCTTCAGTTGATAGTACGACCACATCTGAATCTTCGCTTCTCACTGCAGAAGTTACAACTACAAGCACAGAAGCGACGACAACAACGGGAGAAGTGTCGACGGAATCTACGCCGGTAACGCCGGAAGTAACGACATCTGCAGAGCTGACAACAGTTGTTGGAGAAGTTACGACTTCGTCAGAATCAACAACATCAGACGCTGCAACCACTACCGAGTCAACGATGGTCACTACAGAGGGTACAACATCAACGGATTCAACAACAACGGTTTCTTCAGAAGGTACGACCACTACTGAATCGACGGTGGTAACTGTAGAGGGCACAACAACAACAACTGTTTCTTCAGAAGATACAACCTCTACTGAGTCAACGGTGGTAACTGTAGAGGGTTCAACAACACCGGAATCATCAACCTCAGAGGGTACGACAACAGGTGAAACGACTGCAGTCACTGTAGATGCTACGACTACAACTGAACTAACGACTCCTGAAGTGACTACAACCTCCGAATCAACAACAGTTATATCAGATCTAACAACTGTGGTAGAATCGACGACAGCCTCTGAAGTATCGACAACAACCGAATCAACCACAATCCCATTCGAAGCTACGACCACAATCACAGAATCAACAACGGTTTCATCCGAATCGACGACAGTTCCGACATCTGTCACGACCACAACCACCACACCAATGTGTCCCACAAGTGCACCCTGCAACTGCATTACCTCGTGCCACAGCTGTGCCACTCTACCGCCGCATTCGTGTCCCGAGCCACCGCCCTGTGGCTGTCCGACGACCCGCTTCCCGTTCCCGCTGGCCACGAAGAAGATCACCTGCAGCAACTGCTTCCGCATTCTGAACGGGCTGCTGAACAAGGTGGGCTCGAAGCACGACCATGGGTTGCATCCGGATGTGATCAAGTACCTGGCTGCGCACGGAGGTCACGGTCTGCACAGGGATCTGTTTGGGTTGCTGAGCAAGCACAGCGGTGGAGCGGGTCATGGATTGCATAGAGAGTTGCAGAGTCTGCTGGTGAAGCACAACATGGGTCATGGTTTTCTTTCCAAGCATCACGGGTTGAATCCGGATCTTCATGACTTATTGAATGGGGACAACAGTAGCGATCATGGGCTTCACCTGGATCTGATTGAGATTCTGCTTGAGCATAACGGTAACCATGTTCACCATGACCTGCATCAGGATTTGTTCAACCTGCTCGTTAAACTCAATGGCAGTGATACCGTATGTCACCAGGAACTTCTAGAGCTACTGGTAAAATACAGCGGCACAGATCTTCACCATGATCTTCATCAAGATCTTCAGGATTTACTTGTAAAACACAACAGTAGCGAGGTCAACCACGGTATTCATGATGAGATATTCATTTTGCTTGTCAAGCATAACGGTAGTGATACCAACCGTGACCTACATCGAGATCTCCTACAACTTTTAATCAAAAGCAACGGTAGCAGCATCCCTCATGATCTACATGTAGATCTCTTCAATCTTCTGATAAGACCCAGCGGACACCAAGTATTCCAACAGGATATCTTTAATCTCCTGTCCAAGCATCACGGAGGAATCCTGCACGACGAACTGTTGGTCCTATTGAGGAAGCATAACGGCAGCGAATCTCCACATGAGTTCAATCGGGATCTCTTCAACCTACTTGTGAAGCACAATGGCAGCGATCACGTTCTACACCAGGATCTGTTCCATCTGCTCGTTAAACCAACCGGGCTTCACGGACTTCATCTGGATATCTCAAGACTACTGACCGAGCATCCCTTAGGAATTGTTCACGACGAATTGATCAACTTGCTGAGGAAACACAACGGTAGTGTAACCCAGCGGGATCTCTTCAATCTACTGGTGAAGCACAACGGAAGTGAACCTCACCGTGAGCTTCATCGTGGTCTCTTCAATCTGCTTGTCAAACCTAACCGGGATTTGCATCAGAATGTTTCGAGGATCTTGAACAGACACAGGGGAGCTGGATTACACGGTGGCTTGTTCAATTTGCTGGCAAAGCACAATGGAGGACTACACGGGCATCTTCACAACCTTCTTGCTAAACATAACTCTAGTAACGCTCACGATGGCTTGACGCACGAACTCTCGGTGCTTCTTGGGAAGCCCCAGGTTGGAGGCTTGCAAACGGAGCTGATCAATTTGCTGACGAAACATAATGGTAGTGATCATGGTCTTTATGGAGAACTGCATGTTCTTCTCGCCAAACATAACGAGACTAACGTCGCGCACGGCCTACGCCACGAACTATCACGAATGCTAGTAAAGCATCGTTTTGGCGGTTCCCATTCTGGACTGAATTCTGAGCTGTTGAACCTTTTGACGAAACACAACGCCGGTGGAAGTCATCAAGGGCTCCATGGAGATCTACACGCCCTTCTTATCAAACATAACGCTAGTAACGCTCATGATGGCTTGACTAATGAACTGTCGGCACTTCTTGTGAAGCACGATGTTGGTGATTCGCAGCATGATCTTCATACGCAGCTGATGAACCTGCTGACAAAGCATAATGATGTTAGAACCCATCAAGGACTCCATGGAGATCTTCACGCTCTCTATACCAAACATAACGCTAGCAACGCGAATTATGGCTTACCAAACGATCTTTCGCTTCTTCTTGCGAAGCACAATGCTGGAGACTTACATCACGGTTTACATAGAGGACTGCTCAACCTGCTGGCGAAGCACAACGTTGGTGGAACTCACCATGAAATTCATGGAGATCTGCACGCTCATCTTGTGATAAATAACGCTAGTAACGCTCAACATACTTTACATAACATAGGAGGTCATGGTCTACATAGAGATCTGCTCAATTTGTTGGGAAAGCACATAGATGGTGGAACTCATCCCGGTCTACATGGTGATTTACACAACCTTTTCAACAAACATAACGCTAGTCACGCTCAGCACAGTTTGATTCATCCCAATATTGGAGGTTTGCCGCATGGTCTGCACAGGGACCTTTTCAATCTCTTGGCGAAGTACAATGGCAGACGTAACCGTCCTGGCCTTCACGGTGATCTGCACCACCTTTTGATGAAACATAACGCTACTAACGCTCATCACGGATTGCCACATGAACTCTCGGTGCTTCTCGCAAAGCACAGTGCAGGAGGTTCACAGCATGGCTTACATAGAGGGTTGTTCAATCTTTTTGCCAAGCACAGCGATGGTAGAACGCATCCCGGATTTCATGGTGATCTGCACAACCTCCTGAACAAGCATAACGGTGGTAACGGTTCACATCACGATTTACACCATGGTTTGTTTAACCTGTTGGCGAAGCACAACGGTAGTACGGGCCATCATGGTCTTCATGGAGGTCTGTACAACCTCCTGAACAAGCATAACGGTGATAACGGTCCACATCACGATTTACATCACGGATTGTTCAATCTTTTGGCGAAGCACAACGGTAGTACGGATCATCATGGTCTTCACGGAGATCTGCACAACCTGCTGAACAAACATAACGATGGTAACGGACCACATCACGATCTACACCACGGCCTGTTCAACCTGTTGGCGAAACACAATGGTAGTACGGGCCACCACGGTCTTCATGGAGATCTCCACAACCTGCTGAACAAACATATCGTCAGTAACGGCCATCACGGCATATTTCACATTGGTGGTCACGACCTACACACCGGGCTATTCAATCTGCTTGCAAAGCATAACGGCAGTAGGACACATCATGGTCTCCACGGAGATCTTCTTCACCTGCTTGTGAAACATAACGGTAGTAACGCTCACCATGGTTTGCCCCACAATATTGGAGGAGTGCATCATGGACTACACACCGGGTTGCTCAATCTGTTGGAAAAGCATCGAGGTACGAGTTCGCACCAAGGTCTCCACAAAGATCTCTCCAACATCTTGGCAAAGCATAACGGCCACCCGTTCGGTCACACCAAGGCCGGTTTACACTCTGAACTCCACGGCCTGCTGGCCAAACATAACGGCAGTCACTCCCCGCACGACCTGCACCGGGAACTCCACACCCTGCTGAGCAAGCACAGCGGCAGCAGTCTCCACCATCCGGGACCGTTCAAGCACCCGACGATCTCACCGCTCAACGTGGTCCACGGAGCGCATCTGCTCCATCCGGGAGTGTTTGACTCCGACGGTGCTGGTCCGCACCCGGTCACGAAAGGTGGCGCTGCCAGTAGACGCCGCAAGCCGACCCGGTTGGGGATGCGCAAGCTACCGGCCACTCCGGAACTCCATGCAGCGGACAAGTTTCGGCCTCATCTGCCGGGGGTGACGGTAGTGAAACCCGGAGGGAGAACTCCTGGCGGAAGGGTTCTGGTGAAGCCGGCCAGCAGGGTGTACCCGCTGGGTATGAGGAAGACCGTTGTCCACCTGGACGAGTCGGGTAGCGGTTGTCCTGGACATAAGCTACCCTTTGGGTTTGGGTACCACCACCACGAGGGAGGTCCGTTGGTTCGGCGGAAGAAGTACATTTCGAAGATTTGTTTCCCGCTGGACAATTACAGCTTGGTGTAACGCCACGGTTTGTGTCTTTGCTTAGCGCAGTATCACAGCCCGCTCCCCAGCCGAGAGAGGTTATGTTTAGTTTCCAGTGAGTGTTTGGGGCAATAAAGTTGAGCGAATTGTTTTGGGAAGTGCCCGGTTGTTTTAGGGTGCAATCACGGCCTATCCGGTCTCGGACGTGGTCGCCAAGTCAACGGCGGTTTTTCATTAGAGGAACACCTAGGTTGTACTCAACAGTCGGCGCAGTAGGCCTTGAGTCGCGCGGTGACCTTCCAGAAGTTGGGTGATCTAGTTGGCCGCGCCTTGCAGCGAAGGTGCGGACAATAGCAGCTCATTATTTCCTGGTGCCGACTCCGGGCTACGGCCGGGATCCAGATTTAATAACCACATCTTGCTGGATGTTGGAACTGTTGTAGAACGGAGAGGCGGCATCTAATTTCGGTATATAAGGAAGTTGGTCCATTGTGTTCGTTGGTGGCGTTGCGAATTGGCGTCGTCTCGTTAGTTCTAAGAAGTGCGAGTATTCTCTCGTGTACGGAAAGGTGCGTAATTCATCATCATTAAGTCGGTGGTATTGTATGACAAATAATAGCGGGATGTTTTGGATTTAGATTGGACAATAAAGCGAGACATAGTTTCAAACGGTTTAAATTGTCGTTGTCGGGGTAATTGAGTACAATTTAGTTGGCGATTTTGTACCCAATTAAGTCGAATTGAATAAAGTTATGAACAGTTCAAGTTCTTTGAACTGTTTATTTCGAGCCAATAGCTTTAAGGAAAAAAAGACGCTTTTGTAAATAAAATATATTCAAAATAATGACTTTAAATCTAAATCTAACCTGACCAAGGGCCTTAATAAATCTCTAGAACCACACCCCTTACCCCTTCCATGAACATGTGGCAATTTCCATGTTCAACCCAATCGTAATCTTAATCGATTTCCTTACTCGGACGCTTCCTGTACCCTTACTGTATGCTCACAGGAAAACCACTCAAAGCATTAAATTTATGTTGAAAATCAATTCTATCAGCTCTCGAGCCAACCTCCTTCTCTCTACAGTTTTGAACTGGATCAGGGGGGTTGGGGGGTTCAAGAATCTCCGACAAGTGCCCGCGGTCTCCCACGGATGAAGGTCATTTTTAGCAATAAAAAACCCGACTTCGAACTAATTCGCGATACACTTGAGGCTTGAAACAATCGCACCGTGAACAGAAAAGCAAACTCGCCAATCTCTGCGAGATTTGGGCGTAGTTCTTGCAGCTTAAGAGGGTCGGGTTTATTCGCGTTACCGGTTTGGCTAGTCTGGCCATATTTGTGACACCGCTGCTTCTGACCATTTTACGGACGCTTTTATTGCTACAATCGTCGACACGAAAATTGCGCGTTCCAAAGTAGCAGCAGCAGCAGCAGGGCAAGTCAGATACACACCCGACGGCGAACGAACGGCCTTGGATGATTGGTTGGGTTGGGGCGGTCCTCTGGGAAATTTGATAGTTTTTCAGGATCAAAAGGTTATTTTGGGGGAAAAACGTAATTTTACCTCTTAAAATGTGTGCGTGTGTTGCCTCTTTTCGAATTTGGACAAACGTGGAATAAAAGCAAAAACAAATGTATAAACTTATGAAATTGTGATTTCGTAGAGAAAAATCGCTTCTCAGCAGCGGAACTTTCAGGTCGTGTGGCATGGCGCGGTGTGGCAAGCCGGTTCCAGAACTCAACCCAACAGAGGTGTGTTGCACGACAGTGCCCGGTGCTGAATTGCAGCGCAAAAAAATGGCATTCTTAATTCGTTGTCTCTGCTACTTGAGAAGTACTTTTTCTGTGTAATAGAGTCAACCCACGGGTTTCAGTTTTGTCACTTTAAGATTCCACTGAGTGCGATTTGTAGGTTTTTTTTAATGATTATTTTTTCATCACCTTCAAAAACGAGATCAATTCAGGATAAAGCAGGAGGTTCAGCACACTCTTGAGTGGTCCCGATCAGTCTTGACTTGTTTTTGCTGCTGGATGAAAAGTGGTTTCTTCAAGGACTCTTGAGGGAGAGCTGGAAAGCTGGTTTCTTGTTTCAAGAGCGATGATAATAATGGAACTTGTGCGAGATGTTTGTTCTTTCGAGTTGCATTTATTGAACTGTATCTGGTGCGATGGAAAGTGGTTTTATGGAAGAAGATTGGAGTGGGATTTTGACATATTAATTTGATTGGAAGCAATAATTGTTACCTATGTTTTCTGACGATGTTTTTATTCTAATTGATCCAAGATGTTTTGAGTTGACTAGCCTTGATAAGTTCAACCCAATTGAACAAGGCTGCCAAGAATAAAATTGTGAGCTATGGACAACTGACTGCTCTAACGAACCAATCCGCCCATCAACGCAAATTGCTCAACCGTCAGAACATCCAGTTCTCATATGTCAATCAACGTGTCCTGATCGTCAGCGCAACTCGAGTTAATCCAGGCCGGTTTATCTCCACTCCGACATGGCTATAAATTGGGGTGTAACTCCCGCTCGTCGTCGTCGACCGGCAATCGAACATTCTTTTAAGAGACTGATTGAAATATCACGATCTTGAACGATGCAAGAACCATCATCATCCGCTGGGATCTGCGCACATATGCTACAAGAACAACACCCCTTCTTCTGCCGGTCTCAATGACACCTGAGCCGGGGCACTTTGTGGAATCTATACAAAGAACCACTTCTCTGCAAAGGTGCCAGCCGAGTCGCGGGCGTGCGCCGCGTGGTTCACTATTATTTCGATTAATTTACAGCCGTACAATTTCCGTACAAGACTTCAACCACACACAAGGCACCCCCAAATGCCAACAGACCCCTCCTTCTTTTGAGCTGCATTTAAGTCTCCGCGAACGATCCAGTTTCAGCGGCGTGGCGGCGACTTCAGCACATTCACTAAAGAAGGGTCGAATTGACAATTGTTGAACCAATTCTTAGAGTCAATTAGTTGTTCAACAATTGACTCAGTACCCTTAACCCGCACACACAAGGCAGTTTGGCAAACATTCTCTCCACTATTTTTGCTTTCCTGTGTACTGCTGACTTAGGAACTGGGTGCTAGGCCTAAGCCAGACAGGTTTGGTGGCACTAGTAGCTCCAACTGAGCGCTAGTTGGGCTTACTAATAATGCAGGAATGTGATCTAGATTACGAAATTGAATGCTTGAGCCGAGTTGAATCGCGCGTGTGTGTGCACGATCCTTTTTCTTCCCAGTTTCGATCGATGAAGTGGGATTTATTTGAAAGGTGGAATTTTATTAGGTATACAGATTGCTTTGAATTGATTTATATGAAAATTGGTCCTACGATTGAGTGACTGGATCAGAGTTCTAACAATAATGTCATAAAGTTGATTGGAGCTGAAATCTTTAGTTTATAGCTAGCATCCGGTCAGTAACTCTGAAGCAGTAAACAATAACGACATGATTCGAAATCCGGACACTTAGTAGCATATCATTTTCGTTATAGCTGACAAAAAATCATGTAATAAGTATATCATCAGGATGTAGTATTAACAGTCAATTTTAAGAGAATGCATGCAAATTATGTCTTTTCTAACAATTTTTCATCAGAATTTGAAAATTAAAATGACTTGTGCTTCGAATCCCGGACACTGATAAAAGCTGATTCGAAACCCGGACACTTTTGCTTAGAATTCCGGACACTAGTTTTTGCTAACGATAATTTGGACTGAAATGTTAGTGAATGGCATTCTTTAGGTCTCAAATAAGCTGTTAACATCAAAACAATCGATATTTTATATTAAAATAAGCTAGAGTTTAAGGAAATCAAATCTAAAATTTCTGATTTGCTTTCTCGGTGCTTCGGACGCCTATGAAATATTTCAAGTGAAATGTTTCGCATTTTTGGTAATCTTATAATTTTAATTTATTTAATTGTTTTGACATTAACTACAGCGTTCAAACAAACTTGAAATGAAAGTTGATGTTAGAATTCATCAAATAACACAGTTTTGACATTCATAATGCGAACTTATATCTAAATTATTGATAAAACAGGATGAGAGGTCCGGGTTTCGAAGCGTCCGGGAATTCGAATCATGACGTTATTTGGAAGAATTTCTGCGCATAGCTAGCCTCAATTGTGTGTTGTTCTATGTGTTTCGCTTCACAATAATTGTTTCATTCACATGTACTTTTTTAAATTGATAATTTAAAACCAGTTTTATCCACGCAATTACTGTATTTTTTAAAAATTATCATAAAATATTTTTTCGAAATAATTTTATTCCCGGCTCAAATGGGTTCTAAGAACACACGCTAGCTGCCAGCGTCTTGGTAAACCGCTTCACCCAGCGACTGTCACTACCACAGTTTGCCGTAAATTTGTATTTGGCTAGGTGGAAATTGCTTCCAAATGTGTTGTGTTGTGTTATCAACAAAATTGCAAAAAAAAATGGTGACATCGATTTAAGGCAGTTCAAAAAATTATCAAAACAATGTCAAAAATTAAGCAAATCAGTCTCTCTGAACCATTCGTTATACTACCCGTATGGAGTGAGAGCGAGAACAAAGAGAGAGTATTCAGTAGTGATCGGTATGGAATTGACAAACGGTAGGAAACGGTCAGAGCAGTTTTTCGTCGCGTTCGATTTGTGATCGCGAGTGAATGAGTCTTTTTGGTGCAATCAAGACCCTTGTCAAGCTATTGTGTTAGTAAAATTTAGGGAGAAATCAAATATTAAAAATATAAGGCCATTGCTAATATTTTTCAAAGTTTATGTCGCGACCCCCTTCCCCCCCCCCCCTTCTCATCAAAGTCGGTCAGAAATTTTTTTTTCGAAGAACTTAAAAATTTAAATAAAGGTTAAAGTTTAATCAACTGAAAACCAGTTAAAATGCATTTTTTTGCGTTTATAATCATGTTTAGCATGTTTGAACTCCTTTGAGGACATTTTAAATTTTCATGAAATACTAATGTACAGTCCAACGAAAAGTTTTTTTTTCGTCAATACATTGATATTTCGAAAAATAATGATTGGAAAGCAACTTGACGGGTTTAAAATGCATTTTAAACACTTTTTTCATCCAATTGTTGAAACCTAAGCTTGTTATTTCAATTTTTATATTTTTTTGTCCCCCCCCCCCTCGACTTTGGTTGGAGCCGAGGGACTTCAAAAAATATTTGCAACGGCCTTAGAATCGGTCAAAAAATTTTTTTAAGGATCTAGCAAAATTTTTAGTTGTGGAGTCATAGAGATAAATTTCGCCGTTTTCAAATTTACCATTTAAGAGTTTATTTCAGGTTTTTGAATTAAAGAATATGGTATGAGAAAAAATCCAGTGTTTTTTTGGAAAACGTCATATAAACATATCTTGAGTTGTTTTTTTGAAAACCAAATTTCCAAATTTCTAGTTTTTGCTTTTTAGGTGTTTTTTGATACTCCTGACTCAAGGCGCTTTCAAAAACACCCAAAAAGCAAAAACTGGAAATTTGATTTATTGGACCTTAAAAAAAACTCCAGATATGAAATACAAAAGCTTATAGGACCTTTAACAAAACTCTAGAAATAGTTTTTTACGTGATTTTTATTTGAAGATTGCTCAGTTTGATCTTAATAAAAATATTTAAAAAATCGTCAAAGCATTTCAAAAAAGTTTAATAAGCATAAGCATAAGCATAAGCATAGGTGCCCACCCGCAGTTGCTACTCCGTTATTGACCAGGACCTCCAGAAGTTACATCCACGAGCCGTGGAAGATGAGTGGGAGCTATCTTTCCTCGCTTCGCAACTTCTCAAAGGCCCCTATCATGCTGATCAATACCGGCGCCGGCCACGACCAGTGGTAGGGTCACGGGGAAGTGGATGGGAATGTTAGTCCGATACTTGAGTGATAGAGACCGCCCAATCGACTGCTTCTCCGACAAAGTATCACATGAGTTTTGAGGGGTTAGTAGATGGGTATGAGGTCAGGATTCACGAGTGGCAGTGATGTGACCATGAGCATTTTGTTTATCGGTTGAAATTTTAAATCTTAGGCAGCCGGCTGCGGAAAGATAAATAATTGATTATTTAAAAGTTTGTTTTAATCGAACGCGTGCCAACCGAGCGGTAGTGCTATGGGCTGGACTTATCAGTATATTTTTACTGTTGGTACAATTAAGATAACGCGAGCAAATGTCAAAAATAGTAGATGAGTTAATACTAAAGCTGCCAGTTGGAATAAATTATTACGATCAACGAATATAAACGAAAAGAAAACAGGACACCACGTAACCGATTGTAATGAAATTAAAACAATAACTTAAACGAACTTAACCGGCGGCGTGCCTTCCTATCAACGATGATAAAAGAAGGACTTATAATTTAAAATATAAAAAGACTCCAAAAATACGTTGCATAGTAACCGCGAAGTCCCGCTACTCACAATCGAATCCGAAAGATAGCTATCTAGAATTTTAAATATAGTATTAATTCGACCGCGATCCTCCAGAAATTCTTCGTCGGCGTGCCTTCCGATCAACGGTGATGTAAGAAGGGCTTTATTCATTAAAATGATTTTATATCATAAGCCTTAAAACATATTCGTCGGCGTGCCTTCCGATCATCGATGATATAGAAAGGACTTAATCCAGCAATACGACTTGCTTGTCTCGAAAAAAAAGAATTCGGATCGTTTCTATCGAAAACTATGTAAAGAGAACAAAAATAAACTCATTGGCCAACGAACGCGCGAACTAAAAATAAAGAAAAAAGAAGAAGAAGAAGACCAATCACCCCATGCACACAAACAGCGACACAAAAAAGATGAAAACAACACGAATCAGAAGAAATCCAATCACCCCATGCACACAAATAGCGACACAAAAGAGACGGAAAATAACACGAAAAAACAGGACTGCGCGTCCACACAGGCACCGCACTACTGATGCCATTATTTAATTTTAATGACCAATCACCCCATGCACTCGAACAGCGACACAAAAGAGACGGAAAATAACACGAAAAAATAGGACTGAGCGTCCACACAGGCACCGCACTACTGATGCCATTATTTAATTATAATGACCAATCACCCCATGCACTCGAACAGCGACATAAAAGAGACGGAAAATAACACGAAAAAACAGGACTGCGCGTCCACACAGGCACCGCACTACTGATGCCATTATTTAATTTTAATGACCAATCACCCCATGCACTCGAACAGCGACACAAAAGAGACGGAAAATAACACGAAAAAACAGGACTGAGCGTCCACACAGGCACCGCACTACTGATGCCATTATTTAATTTTAATGACCAATCACCCCATGCACTCGAACAGCGACACAAAAGAGACGGAAAATAACACGAAAAACAGGACTGCGCGTCCACACAGGCACCGCACTACTGATGCCATTATTTAATTTTAATGACCAATCACCCCATGCACTCGAACAGCGACACAAAAGAGACGGAAAATAACACGAAAAACAGGACTGAGCGTCCACACAGGCACCGCACTACTGATGCCATTATTTAATTTTAATGACCAATCACCCCATGCACTCGAACAGCGACACAAAGAGACGGAAAATAACACGAAAAAACAGGACTGCGCGTCCACACAGGCACCGCACTACTGATGCCATTATTTAATTTTAATGACCAATCACCCCATGCACTCGAACAGCGACACAAAAGAGACGGAAAATAACACGAAAAAACAGGACTGAGCGTCCACACAGGCACCGCACTACTGATGCCATTATTTAATTATAATGACCAATCACCCCATGCACTCGAACAGCGACACAAAAGAGACGGAAAATAACACGAAAAAACAGGACTGCGCGTCCACACAGGCACCGCACTACTGATGCCATTATTTAATTTTAATGACCAATCACCCCATGCACTCGAACAGCGACACAAAAGAGACGGAAAATAACACGAAAAAACAGGACTGAGCGTCCACACAGGCACCGCACTACTGATGCCATTATTTAATTTTAATGACCAATCACCCCATGCACTCGAACAGCGACACAAAAGAGACGGAAAATAACACGAAAAAACAGGACTGCGCGTCCACACAGGCACCGCACTACTGATGCCATTATTTAATTTTAATGACCAATCACCCCATGCACTCGAACAGCGACACAAAAGAGACGGAAAATAACACGAAAAACAGGACTGCGCGTCCACACAGGCACCGCACTACTGATGCCATTATTTAATTTTAATGACCAATCACCCCATGCACTCGAACAGCGACACAAAGAGACGGAAAATAACACGAAAAAACAGGACTGCGCGTCCACACAGGCACCGCACTACTGATGCCATTATTTAATTTTAATGACCAATCACCCCATGCACTCGAACAGCGACACAAAGAGACGGAAAATAACACGAAAAACAGGACTGAGCGTCCACACAGGCACCGCACTACTGATGCCATTATTTAATTTTAATGACCAATCACCCCATGCACTCGAACAGCGACACAAAGAGACGGAAAATAACACGAAAAAACAGGACTGCGCGTCCACACAGGCACCGCACTACTGATGCCATTATTTAATTTAATGACCAATCACCCCATGCACTCGAACAGCGACACAAAAGAGACGGAAAATAACACGAAAAAACAGGACTGAGCGTCCACACAGGCACCGCACTACTGATGCCATTATTTAATTATAATGACCAATCACCCCATGCACTCGAACAGCGACACAAAAGAGACGGAAAATAACACGAAAAAACAGGACTGCGCGTCCACACAGGCACCGCACTACTGATGCCATTATATAATTTTAATGACCAATCACCCCATGCACTCGAACAGCGACACAAAAGAGACGGAAAATAACACGAAAAAACAGGACTGAGCGTCCACACAGGCACCGCACTACTGATGCCATTATTTAATTTTAATGACCAATCACCCCATGCACTCGAACAGCGACACAAAAGAGACGGAAAATAACACGAAAAAACAGGACTGCGCGTCCACACAGGCACCGCACTACTGATGCCATTATTTAATTTTAATGACCAATCACCCCATGCACTCGAACAGCGACACAAAAGAGACGGAAAATAACACGAAAAAACAGGACTGAGCGTCCACACAGGCACCGCACTACTGATGCCATTATTTAATTTTAATGACCAATCACCCCATGCACTCGAACAGCGACACAAAAGAGACGGAAAATAACACGAAAAAACAGGACTGCGCGTCCACACAGGCACCGCACTACTGATGCCATTATTTAATTTTAATGACCAATCACCCCATGCACTCGAACAGCGACACAAAAGAGACGGAAAATAACACGAAAAAACAGGACTGCGCGTCCACACAGGCACCGCACTACTGATGCCATTATTTAATTTTAATGACCAATCACCCCATGCACTCGAACAGCGACACAAAAGAGACGGAAAATAACACGAAAAAACAGGACTGCGCGTCCACACAGGCACCGCACTACTGATGCCATTATTTAATTTTAATGACCAATCACCCCATGCACTCGAACAGCGACACAAAAGAGACGGAAAATAACACGAAAAAACAGGACTGAGCGTCCACACAGGCACCGCACTACTGATGCCATTATTTAATTTTAATGACCAATCACCCCATGCACTCGAACAGCGACACAAAAGAGACGGAAAATAACACGAAAAAACAGGACTGCGCGTCCACACAGGCACCGCACTACTGATGCCATTATTTAATTTTAATGACCAATCACCCCATGCACTCGAACAGCGACACAAAAGAGACGGAAAATAACACGAAAAACAGGACTGCGCGTCCACACAGGCACCGCACTACTGATGCCATTATTTAATTTTAATGACCAATCACCCCATGCACTCGAACAGCGACACAAAAGAGACGGAAAATAACACGAAAAACAGGACTGCGCGTCCACACAGGCACCGCACTACTGATGCCATTATTTAATTTTAATGACCAATCACCCCATGCACTCGAACAGCGACACAAAAGAGACGGAAAATAACACGAAAAAACAGGACTGAGCGTCCACACAGGCACCGCACTACTGATGCCATTATTTAATTTTAATGACCAATCACCCCATGCACTCGAACAGCGACACAAAAGACGGAAAATAACACGAAAAAACAGGACTGAGCGTCCACACAGGCACCGCACTACTGATGCCATTATTTAATTTTAATGACCAATCACCCCATGCACTCGAACAGCGACACAAAAGAGACGGAAAATAACACGAAAAAACAGGACTGCGCGTCCACACAGGCACCGCACTACTGATGCCATTATTTAATTTTAATGACCAATCACCCCATGCACTCGAACAGCGACACAAAGAGACGGAAAATAACACGAAAAAACAGGACTGAGCGTCCACACAGGCACCGCACTACTGATGCCATTATTTAATTTTAATGACCAATCACCCCATGCACTCGAACAGCGACACAAAAGAGACGGAAAATAACACGAAAAAATAGGACTGAGCGTCCACACAGGCACCGCACTACTGATGCCATTATTTAATTTTAATGACCAATCACCCCATGCACTCGAACAGCGACACAAAAGAGACGGAAAATAACACGAAAAAATAGGACTGAGCGTCCACACAGGCACCGCACTACTGATGCCATTATTTAATTTTAATGACCAATCACCCCATGCACTCGAACAGCGACACAAAAGAGACGGAAAATAACACGAAAAAACAGGACTGCGCGTCCACACAGGCACCGCACTACTGATGCCATTATTTAATTTTAATGACCAATCACCCCATGCACTCGAACAGCGACACAAAAGAGACGGAAAATAACACGAAAAATAGGACTGAGCGTCCACACAGGCACCGCACTACTGATGCCATTATTTAATTATAATGACCAATCACCCCATGCACTCGAACAGCGACATAAAGAGACGGAAAATAACACGAAAAAACAGGACTGCGCGTCCACACAGGCACCGCACTACTGATGCCATTATTTAATTTTAATGACCAATCACCCCATGCACTCGAACAGCGACACAAAAGAGACGGAAAATAACACGAAAAAACAGGACTGAGCGTCCACACAGGCACCGCACTACTGATGCCATTATTTAATTTTAATGACCAATCACCCCATGCACTCGAACAGCGACACAAAAGAGACGGAAAATAACACGAAAAAACAGGACTGCGCGTCCACACAGGCACCGCACTACTGATGCCATTATTTAATTTTAATGACCAATCACCCCATGCACTCGAACAGCGACACAAAAGAGACGGAAAATAACACGAAAAAACAGGACTGAGCGTCCACACAGGCACCGCACTACTGATGCCATTATTTAATTTTAATGACCAATCACCCCATGCACTCGAACAGCGACACAAAAGAGACGGAAAATAACACGAAAAAACAGGACTGCGCGTCCACACAGGCACCGCACTACTGATGCCATTATTTAATTTTAATGACCAATCACCCCATGCACTCGAACAGCGACACAAAAGAGACGGAAAATAACACGAAAAAACAGGACTGAGCGTCCACACAGGCACCGCACTACTGATGCCATTATTTAATTATAATGACCAATCACCCCATGCACTCGAACAGCGACACAAAAGAGACGGAAAATAACACGAAAAAACAGGACTGCGCGTCCACACAGGCACCGCACTACTGATGCCATTATTTAATTTTAATGACCAATCACCCCATGCACTCGAACAGCGACACAAAGAGACGGAAAATAACACGAAAAACAGGACTGAGCGTCCACACAGGCACCGCACTACTGATGCCATTATTTAATTTTAATGACCAATCACCCCATGCACTCGAACAGCGACACAAAAGAGACGGAAAATAACACGAAAAACAGGACTGCGCGTCCACACAGGCACCGCACTACTGATGCCATTATTTAATTTTAATGACCAATCACCCCATGCACTCGAACAGCGACACAAAAGAGACGGAAAATAACACGAAAAACAGGACTGCGCGTCCACACAGGCACCGCACTACTGATGCCATTATTTAATTTTAATGACCAATCACCCCATGCACTCGAACAGCGACACAAAAGAGACGGAAAATAACACGAAAAAACAGGACTGCGCGTCCACACAGGCACCGCACTACTGATGCCATTATTTAATTTTAATGACCAATCACCCCATGCACTCGAACAGCGACACAAAGAGACGGAAAATAACACGAAAAAACAGGACTGAGCGTCCACACAGGCACCGCACTACTGATGCCATTATTTAATTTTAATGACCAATCACCCCATGCACTCGAACAGCGACACAAAAGAGACGGAAAATAACACGAAAAAACAGGACTGCGCGTCCACACAGGCACCGCACTACTGATGCCATTATTTAATTATAATGACCAATCACCCCATGCACTCGAACAGCGACACAAAAGAGACGGAAAATAACACGAAAAAACAGGACTGAGCGTCCACACAGGCACCGCACTACTGATGCCATTATTTAATTATAATGACCAATCACCCCATGCACTCGAACAGCGACACAAAAGAGACGGAAAATAACACGAAAAAACAGGACTGCGCGTCCACACAGGCACCGCACTACTGATGCCATTATTTAATTTTAATGACCAATCACCCCATGCACTCGAACAGCGACACAAAAGAGACGGAAAATAACACGAAAAAACAGGACTGAGCGTCCACACAGGCACCGCACTACTGATGCCATTATTTAATTTTAATGACCAATCACCCCATGCACTCGAACAGCGACACAAAGAGACGGAAAATAACACGAAAAAACAGGACTGCGCGTCCACACAGGCACCGCACTACTGATGCCATTATTTAATTTTAATGACCAATCACCCCATGCACTCGAACAGCGACACAAAAGAGACGGAAAATAACACGAAAAAACAGGACTGAGCGTCCACACAGGCACCGCACTACTGATGCCATTATTTAATTTTAATGACCAATCACCCCATGCACTCGAACAGCGACACAAAAGAGACGGAAAATAACACGAAAAACAGGACTGCGCGTCCACACAGGCACCGCACTACTGATGCCATTATTTAATTATAATGACCAATCACCCCATGCACTCGAACAGCGACACAAAAGAGACGGAAAATAACACGAAAAAACAGGACTGAGCGTCCACACAGGCACCACTACTGATGCCATTATTTAATTATAATGACCAATCACCCCATGCACTCGAACAGCGACACAAAAGAGACGGAAAATAACACGAAAAAACAGGACTGCGCGTCCACACAGGCACCGCACTACTGATGCCATTATTTAATTTTAATGACCAATCACCCCATGCACTCGAACAGCGACACAAAAGAGACGGAAAATAACACGAAAAAACAGGACTGAGCGTCCACACAGGCACCGCACTACTGATGCCATTATTTAATTATAATGACCAATCACCCCATGCACTCGAACAGCGACACAAAAGAGACGGAAAATAACACGAAAAAACAGGACTGCGCGTCCACACAGGCACCGCACTACTGATGCCATTATTTAATTTTAATGACCAATCACCCCATGCACTCGAACAGCGACACAAAAGAGACGGAAAATAACACGAAAAAACAGGACTGAGCGTCCACACAGGCACCGCACTACTGATGCCATTATTTAATTTTAATGACCAATCACCCCATGCACTCGAACAGCGACACAAAGAGACGGAAAATAACACGAAAAAACAGGACTGCGCGTCCACACAGGCACCGCACTACTGATGCCATTATTTAATTTTAATGACCAATCACCCCATGCACTCGAACAGCGACACAAAGAGACGGAAAATAACACGAAAAAACAGGACTGAGCGTCCACACAGGCACCGCACTACTGATGCCATTATTTAATTTTAATGACCAATCACCCCATGCACTCGAACAGCGACACAAAGAGACGGAAAATAACACGAAAAAACAGGACTGCGCGTCCACACAGGCACCGCACTACTGATGCCATTATTTAATTTTAATGACCAATCACCCCATGCACTCGAACAGCGACACAAAAGAGACGGAAAATAACACGAAAAAACAGGACTGCGCGTCCACACAGGCACCGCACTACTGATGCCATTATTTAATTTTAATGACCAATCACCCCATGCACTCGAACAGCGACACAAAAGAGACGGAAAATAACACGAAAAACAGGACTGCGCGTCCACACAGGCACCGCACTACTGATGCCATTATTTAATTTTAATGACCAATCACCCCATGCACTCGAACAGCGACACAAAAGAGACGGAAAATAACACGAAAAAACAGGACTGAGCGTCCACACAGGCACCGCACTACTGATGCCATTATTTAATTTTAATGACCAATCACCCCATGCACTCGAACAGCGACACAAAAGAGACGGAAAATAACATGAAAAAACAGGACTGCGCGTCCACACAGGCACCGCACTACTGATGCCATTATTTAATTTTAATGACCAATCACCCCATGCACTCGAACAGCGACACAAAAGAGACGGAAAATAACACGAAAAAACAGGACTGCGCGTCCACACAGGCACCGCACTACTGATGCCATTATTTAATTTTAATGACCAATCACCCCATGCACTCGAACAGCGACACAAAAGAGACGGAAAATAACATGAAAAAACAGGACTGCGCGTCCACACAGGCACCGCACTACTGATGCCATTATTTAATTTTAATGACCAATCACCCCATGCACTCGAACAGCGACACAAAAGAGACGGAAAATAACACGAAAAAACAGGACTGAGCGTCCACACAGGCACCGCACTACTGATGCCATTATTTAATTTTAATGACCAATCACCCCATGCACTCGAACAGCGACACAAAAGAGACGGAAAATAACACGAAAAAACAGGACTGAGCGTCCACACAGGCACCGCACTACTGATGCCATTATTTAATTTTAATGACCAATCACCCCATGCACTCGAACAGCGACACAAAAGAGACGGAAAATAACACGAAAAAACAGGACTGCGCGTCCACACAGGCACCGCACTACTGATGCCATTATTTAATTTTAATGAC
Organism: Culex quinquefasciatus; assembly: GCF_015732765.1. Classification (NCBI taxonomy): domain Eukaryota; kingdom Metazoa; phylum Arthropoda; class Insecta; order Diptera; family Culicidae; genus Culex; species Culex quinquefasciatus. The sequence goes on from NC_051863.1 coordinate 60,578,776, forward strand.
CAATCACCCCATGCACTCGAACAGCGACACAAAAGAGACGGAAAATAACACGAAAAAACAGGACTGAGCGTCCACACAGGCACCGCACTACTGATGCCATTATTTAATTTTAATGACCAATCACCCCATGCACTCGAACAGCGACACAAAAGAGACGGAAAATAACACGAAAAACAGGACTGAGCGTCCACACAGGCACCGCACTACTGATGCCATTATTTAATTTTAATGACCAATCACCCCATGCACTCGAACAGCGACACAAAGAGACGGAAAATAACACGAAAAAACAGGACTGAGCGTCCACACAGGCACCGCACTACTGATGCCATTATTTAATTTTAATGACCAATCACCCCATGCACTCGAACAGCGACACAAAAGAGACGGAAAATAACACGAAAAAACAGGACTGAGCGTCCACACAGGCACCGCACTACTGATGCCATTATTTAATTTTAATGACCAATCACCCCATGCACTCGAACAGCGACACAAAGAGACGGAAAATAACATGAAAAACAGGACTGCGCGTCCACACAGGCACCGCACTACTGATGCCATTATTTAATTTTAATGACCAATCACCCCATGCACTCGAACAGCGACACAAAAGAGACGGAAAATAACACGAAAAAACAGGACTGAGCGTCCACACAGGCACCGCACTACTGATGCCATTATTTAATTTTAATGACCAATCACCCCATGCACTCGAACAGCGACACAAAGAGACGGAAAATAACACGAAAAAACAGGACTGAGCGTCCACACAGGCACCGCACTACTGATGCCATTATTTAATTATAATGACCAATCACCCCATGCACTCGAACAGCGACACAAAAGAGACGGAAAATAACACGAAAAAACAGGACTGCGCGTCCACACAGGCACCGCACTACTGATGCCATTATTTAATTTTAATGACCAATCACCCCATGCACTCGAACAGCGACACAAAAGAGACGGAAAATAACACGAAAAAACAGGACTGAGCGTCCACACAGGCACCGCACTACTGATGCCATTATTTAATTTTAATGACCAATCACCCCATGCACTCGAACAGCGACACAAAAGAGACGGAAAATAACACGAAAAACAGGACTGAGCGTCCACACAGGCACCGCACTACTGATGCCATTATTTAATTTTAATGACCAATCACCCCATGCACTCGAACAGCGACACAAAAGAGACGGAAAATAACACGAAAAACAGGACTGCGCGTCCACACAGGCACCGCACTACTGATGCCATTATTTAATTTTAATGACCAATCACCCCATGCACTCGAACAGCGACACAAAAGAGACGGAAAATAACACGAAAAAACAGGACTGCGCGTCCACACAGGCACCGCACTACTGATGCCATTATTTAATTTTAATGACCAATCACCCCATGCACTCGAACAGCGACACAAAAGAGACGGAAAATAACACGAAAAAACAGGACTGAGCGTCCACACAGGCACCGCACTACTGATGCCATTATTTAATTTTAATGACCAATCACCCCATGCACTCGAACAGCGACACAAAGAGACGGAAAATAACACGAAAAACAGGACTGCGCGTCCACACAGGCACCGCACTACTGATGCCATTATTTAATTTTAATGACCAATCACCCCATGCACTCGAACAGCGACACAAAAGAGACGGAAAATAACACGAAAAAACAGGACTGAGCGTCCACACAGGCACCGCACTACTCTCAAAGCATTTCAAAAAAGTTTAATTCACAAAAACACTCATTTTCCTTAATTTTAATTCTTTCTTATGCTATTTCTCAACAACTATCCGGTTTTCATGGTCCAAAATGGAAATTGCAGAGTTTTTTCAGATATTAAAAAAAACATTCTGAAATAGTCAAACATAAACACGAATTCAAAAATATAAAAAAAACTTATTTAGACATGAAAACCCTTTCAATTCGCTTTAACTTGAAAACGTTATCGAAAAATAAGTACTATCCGAGTGCAAATTTCGTTTGTGTTCGATACATTTTTTTGAATTTATTTATTTTTATTTGTTTATTTATTTTAAACAATTTTCTATTCAAAAATTAACAGCTTGGAATTATTTCTTCCCATCTTTCTCTATGGTTTATTAGATGCTTTTTTGGTCACACTTAGATTAGATTTCCAAAATATGTTCACGTGGTTTATGGATGGTACCATTTGGAAATTCAACCTTTCGCGAAAAAAGTAAATTAAAACAATGGGTTTATTTCTCGCTAACTTTCTTTTTCTAGATTTCCAGATTTTCTTTATGGTTTCTGATTAGTCCTATCAATTCCTATTTTTTCCATATTATAAATTTTCAGTGAAAAACCCCTTGTATGTACAATCTATTGGAAACTATTCAAAATACATTGTAAAACAATAATTGTTGCAGTTTTAACCAAATTGGAAATTGTTAAGGCTTTTTAAAAATGATTTTAATTGTCACATATCGGAAAAAAAACATTAGAGTTATAAGTCTAATGATTAGGCTTAAAAAACTGGTCATTATTTATTAATATTGTCAAATTTAATTGCCAATTGTTTTTGAAAACGATATGAAATGAACATATAATCTACATTCAATCACTTTAAACGATCTTTAAAAACACATTCCTCTATCCACTCAAAAAATTAAGCTCGTCACATTCCTCACAACAAACAAGTCAATACTAGAAAGGGGCACTCTTTCGTCACAATGTCAAACTGCCCAGCTTACCTTACGACAACCAACGTGACGATAGCGTACACCCTGGGACCGGTATGCAACGCCGCCGCATACTAATGAATCCGCTCACAGGTGAAACTTCAATGCTTCAAAACTCCAAACTGCACGTTCGTCATTGTGCCTGATTTATTCCAAAATGCCGTTTTAGTCATGCCCCATCAATCGGGTTTGTTAGTCCTAAGTGTGTGTGTGTTTAGGCAAAAATCGCTTTCAAATCGCCACATCAACATCATCTAATTAGTTACTTTGTAGCAAACATGTTGCAATTCAGGTTGTCGCAACGCGTGTGCAACTTGAATTGTGACAGCTTAGCTTGTTTGCGTGTGTGTGTTTTTTTTGGTTTTAAGAGTTTTTGGGTGTTTTTTGTTTTGTTTTCTCCCCCTACTAACCCCGCGGTCGGACTGGCAGACACCAAGAAGTCCGGATATTTTCGAAATATCACCACGTCCGTTCTCGGTGACCCCCCAGCCCCAGAACTCGGGATTCCAGTACTCGCGAGGATCGTCGCTCCGGACGTCCGATTTCTTCAGCAACGGGCTGAGCCCGCCCAGCATTCCGTCGCGGAACTTTGCCGGTGGCGTCGTCGGCAGCGGAACTAGCGGAAGTTCAAGCGGGCTTGGCAGTCCGATTAGCTCCGGGTCCGGAATCAGCAGCAGCGGCAGCAGTCACAGCTACCGGCAGACGCAGCGGAAGAGTCCGTTCAGCAGTGGTGCCATCGGGACCAGTTTGACTGACTCTGATGCGTTGCAGGTGAGTGTTGTAGATTTTTTTTTGATTTGATTTGTAGATGAAAGTAATTTGATTTTGAAATTTTTATAGTATTTCTTAGAATTTGAGTGTTTGTATGCGAGTAGAATTTGTGCCAGCTTGTTTTGCTGCTAGAGAATGTGCGTGTGTTTGCCTGTAGATGTGTTTGTACAAATAACAGTAGTTTTGAAATTGAGTTATTTGACATTTGAGTATTTTTTTGAAATCTTCGTATTTTAAATAACTTGTTTTATAATTTAATAGGCTCTGTTCAACTATGTCGATGGTATTAATAACGAATGAGTCGTTACCCAATACAAGAAAACCATATGGGCCTGAATTATTAAAAAAAATTGTTGAAAATTTTGTTGCGAATCACTGCAAATTGGTACATAAATAGTGATGTTTACGAGAATCGAACCAGGGCTCTTTGACAGGCTAACTCAATGACTTAGCTGCCGTGGCCACCACAGCTCAGTTTCTAAGGTGTTTCCATTAACGAATGAACACGTTTGTTTTGATAATGTTAGTTAGTTGCGTTATTTTTTTGAGTTTAACATTGCATAGAAAAAAAAATCAATTCTCGTAATCGTGAATTAAGTTCACGAATCTGAGAACCACGAAGGAATTTATTCATGAGTATTGTGCATTTGCACTATAAACGTGCATATATTTCTTCGTAGTTCTCGCATTCGTGAATTTAATTCACGATTTCGAGAATTGATTTTTTCGTGTGAAGCCGTGTGGAGTTGTTCCTAAAATATAATTTCACAATTACAAGTTGGTCAATGCTCAGCCCTCACTTTTTGGTATTTCAATGGTCAATTTGTAGCAAATCGCAAATCACAATCACCCTGCCTTTGGCGACCTAGAACAACTGTTCCAACCTGGCCAAATCCCGCTTGCGCTGTCTGTGTGCCAAATACGTCCAGCAGCTGACCAAATTAATATCCAATTATCAACGCCAATCCAAAGCCACCCACGCGACCAACGGCGATGGTGACCAGTTAGCATTCTATGTCCCAGGGCCTCCTAGATCTCTTGTTTTCTTCACCATCGTCATCGTCCTCGATGGCCAGTCATTGCTGCATCAGCATGGTGCTGATGTTTTAACATTTCAGCAGCTGTTTTGCCTCACCCCACACACACACACACAAACATTACTCAAAAAGCAAATAAAGTAAAACTATCTGCGCCGTGATTGCGCCAACCCGGACTGTCGTCGTCGATCAAAACTTGGACAGACCCGTGCGCGCACGCACAGACTGGCCGGCTGCGAAGTGACTCATGTTCTACGGACACAGAGGCCCGTCGAGGTTGTTACAAATCGAGCGCGAAACCGACGCGCGAGAAAGAAGTTGACAAACAATAAAAATTCTCATAAACTTAGACCCAAGTCAGACCCAGGTGAAACCTTATGGGCTGCCCGGTGTTGACGCGGTTGCGATGATGGCCGTGTTGATCCAGTTGATTGACCAACTTGGCTAAATGTCAACATTGTTAAATTGTACGAAAGAAAGATACTTTGTATTCCAGAAGCTTTTGTCTTGTTGAGAAAGGAGACACATTATGATTTAATCATATTGTGCTGGAAACAAGGGAATTCAAATAACTGGAATGACAAGTCTACAACTAAATCTTTTTGCTCTATTCTAATTTCACTTTGTTTTTACAGAGTGGATTCGCGAATTCGAATGAACGAATCCGAATTCGCTGATTGGAACGACTGACAGCTGTCAAAAGCACGAAACCACGGGTTCGAAAAACGGCGAACAAAGGGGTCGAAATGTAAACATAAGTTTGACAGCTCAATTTTGACGTTTGAGTGCTTTTTTAATTAAAATTAGCTAGCATTGGAACTAGCATGCAGCATGAACGAATCCGCTCTGTATATTAACTCATCATAAAAACTATTCTACGAATAGGAGATTAACATTTTGTGTGGGCAAAGAAAGAAGTTATTCCAAAAATTGGAAAATTATTTTAAGAGAGTTTAATCACCCCCCCCCCCCCTTAAGGTCCAAACAGCTGCGCTGTTGATATACTTTAACTCCTTTTTTAGAACCTTCTTCTCGGGATTTGCTGGGCAATTTTACACCAAGAACAAACAAATTGCTGCAATTGTGTTGTAATCTCTAATTTTCAAAGTATCTAAGTTTTAACAAAAATATTTTATGTTGAAGCAAAAAAAAATTTTGCGGTCATTAAAATTCAAAATATTTACGAACAAGCCCAAACATGCTAAATACAATGAGCAATACAGAAATTAGAGATTGTTTTCAATTGATCAGATTCTTTTTCGATTTGAATTTTGACGAATGCTTGTAATAAAACTTACAATTGCCTTATAAGGAAAAGTGATCAAAAGCCCCGTAAGATTCATTAACTATTTTTTCCAAGTGAATAAACAGTTGGTCAGTTTAAAAATTAAATGAGATTTCCCGAGAGAGTATCGAAGATGGGGTCTTGGCCCCATTCCAGTCCATTTGGTAGAAAGTGGCTTACCTTGGACAAGAACCGGTTTAAATGGGAATTAACAAAAGAACAAAGCTTGATACTTGTCCTTTATTATTATTTATAAATACATGTTTGCCGAAAAACATTGCATTAATTGATTTATTAGCCTGCTTAATTGGAAATAAAACCCCATTTGATTTTTTGATACGGTGACATTGAACCAGAGGTGCTCAAAGTTTTTGGAGGCCGGGCCAAATTTGAAACACAAATGAGCTTGCTGGCCAAATTTACAAAATAGAACATTAAAAAAAATAGTTATTTGAATTTGACAGACTAGGAATTGCATAGGTCTAGCAGCTGATTTTTTGTTATTTCTGGTATTTTTTTACATTATAACATTAGACATTAGACAAAAGAAAACACAAAATGGCAGTTTTCTATCGGTTTTGTTGATTTTATTGTTTAAGTTATTTAAAAAAAAAGCTGAATGTACTTGTGTTTTCAATATGATTTTAATGTTTTTTTTATACATTCAAAAAATGGTGGCATGTAATCTAAACAATTTATGTAACGGATTAAATTTATCTATAAATTAAGTGTGACTAAAAAATATCACTGAGAGCCAGAATTTCAAAAAATCAATTTAAAAAAAATCGAAAATGTTTTAAGAACCCATCAAGTTAAATTGCAATCATTATTTTCAAAAAAAAAACGATTCGCCAAAAAAATCAATTTAAGGAAAAAACATTTATTTATCGAAAATTTACTACAATTCAAATTATTTTTTAATAAACTCGAACATGCTAAAAGTGAATCTGAACGCTGAAGAATGCATTTTTAATTGATTTCAGCTAGTTGCACTTAAATTTCAATTGATTTTGTGAAGGTTTTTGAAGCAATAGTTTTGCTCCTGATTTTGAGTGGGGGAGGGGAGGTTTTGTCGTAAAAAAAAATGTAAAATATGAGCAACATCCTTATTCCTCCGATTTCAACATTTTGTCTGTTTGAATCAGATGGTAGTCAATCAGACTCGTTATCTAACTGTCATAATTTCGAATCCCGAGGGAAGGTTTCTAAGTGCGATGTAAGTTTGAGGGTCAGTTCATAAAAGGGTCATTATGACTTTTAAATTACTGTAAAATTGTTATATTTTAGCAATCATTACAGATTTCTGCCTATGTCAAAACGTTTGATGAAAATTTCGACGATATTTACTTGTTTCACACATATTGAAAACATTAAAACGTGTGAAATTGTTTTAATTATAAAGATTTTTGAAAAAATATTTGTGTTTAAATGGGAATCAGCATAAATGATTATTTTTTTTTATTAACAAAATTAAAAAGGATTAGCATAAAAAAGTTAAGTGGGCCACAAAAAAGTCACCTCGCGGGCCATCCTTGGTCAACCCTGCATTAAACAATTCAAAAATAAAGTTACACAATTTTGAAGTCCTGTCGCAGGCTTGATGAAATGGCTCGGCGGGCCATAAGTTGGGCACTGTTGATCTAGACTAAGAATTTAACAAAATGTTACATGTAACTTTTTTGAGCTTGATCAGGGTTAAATAAGATGTTTTTCTTATTAAATAATGATGTACTTGTTACAGAAAAATAAATATATTACATCACAAATTTTAAGCTCAACACTAGTTTAAATCGTAATCACACAATCAACCTAAAACAGCGGAAAGCACTTTGCGTCAAGCTTTCAGCAGAAAACTACTTTGAGTCCGCAAAAATGAAATAAAATTACCACCATTGTCTAAACGCAAAAACGTAAAATCGTGATCCCAAAGTACAAACATCCACATTCCATCTCATGTGGAGGCGAAAACCCCACATCACACTTCCAATTGCTACCCCTTAGTCAAATCGATCAACCGTCTCAGATCAAGGTTCCCGACCCAAACATTAGCCAGTGGAACCGTTTTACCCCCTCGGTGCTCACGATACCGTTTAATCATACGCACGCAAATAAACGCTCGTCAACCTCCAAATAGTTTCGTTGTTTTTGGGGGACCCACACACACACACACACACACTTTACTTTTATAAAAACCGTTCCTTTTTTTTTGTTGGTCGCCCAATCTGGACCAAACACCTTTCATAATTCGAGGTGTTTGCAAGTGGTCGACCTGCCCCCAACTGCCCTGCCCTCTGGTGACCACGATTTCGCGGCCATGTGGTGGTCCCTGCGGTTTCGTTTTACTCGATTGTCATTTTTCAAATACAAAAGGGTATCAATGAAAGATTTCTTCAAAATATAAAACACAAACAAACATTTTAACAGCTAAAAAAAATATCATTTGGTGCGCATTTTCTCACGTTTTCGGAAGAATTCCTAATTAGAGAAAACCTCCAAAAAGTAGAGCAAATCGAGTGATAGTCAGACTTCAAGGTTGAAAACATTTTTGAAATTCTCCAAAAGCGCAAGTTGCCAATATGCTTTGCATATATTTATTTTACCCAAAATTCCTTCCAAACTCAAACTCAATTTCAGAACTTACTCCCCTCCAAAAAATGCCACCGTCAAGTACGGACCACTTTTGGACCTCCAAACTTGGCGATGGGGAGAAACAAAAAAAAAGTATGCCATCAAACTGTAAAGACACAAGTGTTCCCTCTCCACACGATAATGACATTCATTGACAAAAAGCAAAAGCCGGTGGTCGCTGGCCTTCCATTCGTCAACTTCTGGATCGGGGAGCCGCCACTTAATTCGAAGCTCGTTAGTATTCATCGCGGGGGTTCTGTTCTAGTTTCTTTTCTCTGTTGCGTGTCGACTTTTGGATCCGCCGGAGTTCCCATTTCTTGTTGACGGTACAAAGGTTCGAAAATGACGATCGTAAAATAATTGAAAGTGATAATAAACCAAGGGACCGTACTCGAACGCGACTTGTGGCAAGTCATCGACAAACTCTGAGACCTTTTAAAGTGCTTTAGTAGAAGCAGAAAAAATAGAGGTGCCAACAAAATCGATCGTTCCAAAAAGATACCCCTCCTCGCATGGAGCTAATGCTCCAAATGGCGTTTTAAGTGAAGTGATCGGACAACACGAGTGTAGAATACAGGAAATCCTTGCTCTAATTGATGAAACACTGGCTGCCGCAGATCGAACTGAGAACTGAGAAGCAGGTCAATAAATTGATTGGCAATACGACACTCCCTGTTTTACGGAGTTCTGTTTTTTTCTGTGATTTACCGTAACGAAAAAATAATGGACTACATTTAACGAGGAAAGGTGTGAACTCGATCGAGATATGCTAAGCAAGTCAGGGGGAGCTGAAGTGCTTCCGGATGGTCGTAAATATGCTTCAAATATAAAGGGAGTGGAGCAACGGAATGTGTCGGATTTCAATGGAAGGATCATTAGTTTTATGGACGTCACGCACTGGATTTTTCTAGATCAATTGATGATTCTAATTACGGAAGTGGAGGAGGTTTAATGAATTATAAAATATGATAAATGATCTACAATAGTCTGAATGAAAACAAATTATCACTAAATAGATATTTTTCTAAACTTCATTTCTAATGCGTAATTTGTTGCCTGGGTCGTTCTCTGACAATTGGGTACTAAAGCCCTATAAGGCTTTCTAGGCCCAGTGAAAAAAATATAATTTAAAACAATGATCGAGCTGTAGCTGTCACAGCCCTGCGAAGTATGTTGGCTGACATATCGGGCAGTCAGTCAAAAAAACCAGCTAGAAGTCGCCTGACAAAACTTTTTTGCTAGAAAGAGATAGGAAACCTGATGCAAACAAACGTCCAGCTGTCATGTAAACATACTTTGAACGTGTTGGTAAATTTCTGACTAGAAAGCCTTATGTCAATTTTTATGTACAACGGTAAAAACACGATTAAAAACCAGTTTTGATCACTTTTTTCAATTAAATGCAAAAAAAATGACAAGACAATTTTTTTTCGATGGATCAACCCCTCCCCTTGGAACGAGCTGTCAAGTAGGAACTTTTCTGTCATGAAGGATCGCGAGGTTAATTTTTCCAAATTGATTTAAAAATCCATTTTAAACTCTTTGTGTTCGTACAAAGGGCCATTGTACTCAGAAAAATAAGCTTTTTGCAATTCCGTCGTGAAACTACTTACTTTTCCTGTCATTCTTGAACGACGAAATAGCCTACTTTTCTGTACCAAAAATAACAGAATCGAATAGCAACACTTTTCAAAATAAATGCTGACATGTTGAACTTTTCAGCACTTGTTTCGAAAAGTAACACTTTTCAGCACTTGTTTCGAAAAGTAACACTTTTCAACATTTTATTGATTTTAACAATTTATTGACAAAATACATGAAAATTCGACTTAAAATTTCACTCAATCGGTGTTTCTTGAAATTGCAAAAAATGTTGTATGGAACTCGTTGCAAAACTTGATTTTATCAGCACTCGTCATATTTATCCAACTCGGTGAACCTCGTTGGATAAATGTACGACTCGTGCTGAAAAAATCTTCTTTTTGCAACTTGTTGCATAAACTACTATTATCGCTGTAAACAATACAATAATATCAGCAAGCTAAGCTTCATTTTAGGACCCAATTCACACGAAATCGAAACATGTTTCCCCGACCCCTCTGCAATTTGCGTGAAACTTTGTTCTAAGGTGTAATTTTGGTCCCTAATCACGAATTCTAGGTCCATTTTTCAGTTTCTCGTGAAGAATGAGCAGTACGGCTCCTTCCATTTTTGAACATGCTAAAAAAGTGTATTTGAATCAATAATTTTGAATTTGTAATTTGTAATTTTAAGAAAATTTTAATGTACTTTAAGAATCTGCAAGAACCTAGACGGGTAATTTTTTAAATCTTGAAGTTTTCCATTTTAAAATTTATTGTTTTTTTTTTGTAACATTGAAGGGTTATTTTTTAGAGTGCACAAAGTTGTAGAGCAGACAATTCACTGCCATATTAGCTTCCTCCATCTTATATATATATTTTTTACTGTGAACAGACACGGACCACTGCGACACTTGCGTATCTATTGTAGTATGATCTGTTCTCAGGTTTTCTGTTTTTTGCTGCTGCTTATAGCCTGCCGAACGATCGTCTTCCGTAGCGCTATTGTTTGAGCGAGACAGTTTTTGACGAATTATTCGAGCAGTTGCCCCCTCTCATTCCCCAAACCAATCACTCATTGCCATGCCACACGAGCACGAGAGACCGATCCGAAGACGTGGAGATGAGCGAGATTGAGGGGAAATCTCGTTTATTTTTGACCCATCTAGAGATCGTTACCGATCATATAGCCCAATCTTCAGCTCGAATTTTGCCTGAGAGCATGTGACCGAGTCGAAAGTAGCATTTGAAGCTCTTCTCTGCGTATTGTTACAGAGTTCTTCAACGCTCAGACTCAGTCGCCAACAGATCGTCCGAGAGATTGGATGGGATGGGTTTTTGGGGAGGCTTGGGACTTGACTAATCAATTCCCGCAGCAGCCGAAATGCCCCCTCGACCGCCACCTTCCCCTTTTGCCTCGCCAGATGGGGTTCAAGCCACTTTCTTATTTCTAAAGATGGAAACATTATTTTAAAAGTCAGAATTTTTGATAAAACAAAAAAAAATATAAATTGAAATTACAAGAAATAACAAGAAATTTTTCGAAAATTTTCAAAAATTCAGGTGATTTTTAAATCAACCCAAACATGCTTAAAATGATACTACACGAAGGGGAATACATTTTAAAGTTGATTTCAGCTGATTGCACATAAATTTCCATTGAAATTTTGAAGTTTTTTGAAAAAATATTTTTTTTGCCCCCTGATTTTCAGGCCAACCTTCAAGGGGGTGGGGGGGGGGGGGATTATCGGTCATCTTTTTACGGTCATTGGAAACAGGCGTGGATAGGCCAAGGGGTTACCAATTGGTATGATAAAATATGGATTAATTTTTTTATCTTCAATCACTTCTCCGACATCAGGATAATTGTTTGAACATGTTGCCAATTTTTTATTCAGTCGGGAAAATATAATATAATAGAAAAAAAAATATTTAGAAGTCAGACTCACAGATAAATACTTTTTTTGACAAAGAACTTTGTCCTAAAGGCACTGTCTACGGGTGTCAATCCAAAATTTCCCGAAGCGAAAATGTATCGAAATTGTTTAGTTTTACAAATCTTCCCCCCTTATTCAAGCAATCTGAGCAATTCTCTACCAAAACCGGAAATGGATTTCATTTTTATTTTTTGATTTGGCTCAAACTTTGTGGGGGCCTTCCCTATGACCAAAGAAGCTATTTTGTGTCATTGGTTCACCCATACAAGTCTCCATACAATTTTGGCAGCTGTCCATACAAAAATGGTACGTAAATATTCGAATATCTGTAACTTTTGAATGAATTTTCTGATCAATTTGATGTCTTCGGCAAAGTTGTAGGTATTGTTGAGGACTTTTGAGAAAAAATAGGTACTCGGAAAAAAAAATTGCCGAATTTATTTATTATTTTTTTTTTCACAAAAATTCAATTTCCCAAAATACGAAAAAAAAAAACGTATTTTTTTATTTTCGAGATTATTTGATATGTTTTAGGGGACAAAAACCCGCAACTTTAGAGCCATATAGAAACATGGTCAAAAAATCTGCCACCGAGTTATTTATTTTTGAAAAAATAGTGAGAGCCGGGACCGTGGTGTAGGGGTTAGCGTGATTGCCTCTCACCCAGTTGGCCTGGGTTCGATCCCAGAAGGTCCCGGTGGCAAATTTTGAGACGAGATTTGTCTGATCACGCCTTCCGTCGGACTGGAAGTAAATGTTGGCCCCGGACTAACCTAAAAAAGGTTAGGTCGTTAGCTCAGTCCAGGTGTAGGAGTCGTCTCCCTGGGTCCTGTCCTGGTGGAGTCGCTGGTAGGCAGTTGGACTAACAATCCAAAGGTCGTCAGTTCGAATCCCGGGGTGGATGGAAGCTGAGGTGTAAAAAGAGGTTTGCAATTGCCTCAACAATCAAGCCTTCGGATACCTAGTTTCGAGTAGGAATCTCGCAATCGAGAACGCCAAGGCAATGCTGTAGAGCGAATAATTTGATTTTTTTTTGATTTTTTAGTGATTTTTGGAAAAAATCGAAATTTTATGCAAAAACAAATCTGACGTAATTTTTTAATGAAAAATTGAACTTTCAATCGAAGAGTACTTTACAGATTTTTTGATAAAAGGCTCTGTTTTCAAGATATAGCCACCGAAAGTTTGATTTTAGCGAAATATTTGCAGTTTTTCGATTTTTAAAAATAGTGACAAAGAGTGACCATTTCTAAAAATATTTTCATTGAAAAGTTCAGAAAATTTGCTATGAAATTGTCTAAGAGACATTGAAGATTGGACCTCTGGTTGCTGAGATACAGCGGCTTAAATAAAAAGAAACACGGAAATTGAAGTTTTCTAAGTCTCACCCAAACAGCCCACCATTTTCTAATGACGATATCTCAGCAACTAATGGTCCAATTTTCAATGTTAAAACATGAAACATTCGTAAAATTTTATGGACAGCTGCCAAAATTGTATGGAGACTTGTATGGGTGAACCAATGACACAAAATAGCTTCTTTGGTCATAGGGAAGGCCCCCACAAAGTTTGAGTCAAATTAAAAAATACAAAAAATAAAAATGGTCGAAATCGGCCGATTTCGTAGAGAGTTGCTCAATCTTTATGTTTTACCAACCAAACGAAAGGGGAAGTCTTATAGTACAAGTTTACTACTTCATAAAGTTGGTAAAACTTTGTTAAAGTACTCAAAGTTAACATGAAAAACAACATTTCAAACCGGAATAATCTGATTGGTTGAGCGCAAACTTTCCCGAACAGATTAATCAGATTCAAGTATCAGTGAAAGTCATTCTTATGGGAAATTGGACGAGCTATCCGGTAAAAATATTTTCGAGACTGAGAAATTAAGTCTGTCATGTAAAAATTGGCAAAAACCATCCAAAAACCTATTTTTTCAACATTTTTATTTTTAAAACCGCTGTAACTATACAAGGATTGGACTTAGGACAGTGGTCAATATGGAGACTTTTAGGTAAAATTGTGTGGAGAATCGATTCCCGAATTCTGTTTTTGAAAATTTTGACGTTCAGAGCACTTTTCAAAAAAACCTTTCTCAGACTTATACAGCAATTCCCCACGAAAACAGCATGGAAAAAAACAAAAGTCCTCGGATCGGGCTCAAAATTTTTCTGGGAGTTTCCTGGCCGAAATAATTAGACCCGTATTTTTTTGTTTGGCCATTAGGGTGACCTACGCCGTGTTAGGGTGGTCTGAAAAATTTCCATTTTCGTCGATTTTCGCAAAAACCACTTTTTTCGAAAAATCATAACTCCTCGCCATTTTAACCGATTTCAATTGTCTTATACGCAAATGAAAGGTGATAAGTTGGCCTTTCAAAGAAAAATTATAAGAAGTTTCAAAAATCTAGCCTAACATATGAAAAGGGCGTATGCAACTTTAAAATGCCGTTTTGACGGTGTCTGGACCAAAGAGCCTATGTCTGGAAATAATTTTATCGGATTCTCCGGACATTTTTACATAACATACTAAAAAATGGAAGGAGTTCATTAACAGGATTCCGAGATATGATTTTTTGAAAATAAAAACCGTGTTTTTTGACGCGCCGCGCGCAAAACCGGAGAATGACGAAATTGGCAAAAAATCAACTTTTTTCACTAAAACTGCGATAACTTTAAAATTTCAGCGATGACCTATAGATGTCTGGGTACCAAAATTTTTGCAATTAAAAGACGCAACTTTTGGTACCCAGACATGTATAGGTCATTGCTAAAATTTTAAAGTTATCGCAGTTTTTGTGAAAAAAGTTGATTTTTTGCCAATTTCGTCATTCTCGCGGCGCGTCAGAAAACACGGATTTTATTTTCAAAAAGTCATATCTCGGAATCCTGTTAATGAACTCCTCCCATTTTTTAGTATGTTATGTAAAAATGTCCGGGGAATCCGATAAAATTATTTCCAGACATAGGCTCTTTGGTCCAGACACCGTCAAAACGGCATTTTAAAGTTGCATACGCCCTTTTCATATGTTAGGCTAGATTTTTGAAACTTCTTTTTATTTTTCTTTGAAAGGCCAACTTATCACCTTTCATTTGCGTATAAGACAATTGAAATCGGTTGAAATGGCGATGAGTTATGATTTTTCGAAAAAAGTGGTTTTTGCGAAAATCGACGAAAATGGAAATTTTTCAGACCACCCTAACACGGCGTAGGTCACCCTAATGGCCAAACAAAAAAATACGGGTCTAATTATTTCGGCCAGGAAACTCCCAGAAAAATTTTGAGCCCGATCCGAGCACTTTTGTTTTTTTCCATGCTGTTTTCGTGGGGAATTGCTGTATAGGTAAAATTGTGTGGAGAATCGATTCCCGAATTCTGTTTTTGAAAATTTTGACGTTCAGAGCACTTTTCAAAAAAACCTTTCTCAATAAATGATTTTTGTAATTTGTTAGGTGAGTTGCTCCATCCTGTATTTTTCGTGAGTATTTTTGTGACATCTTAGGCTATTTTCACAAAAATTTTGAACGAAAAAAAAATCGTGGGTTCACCTTCAAATTTTACTTCTAAACTTACAAATTATAAAATCTCAGAAAAGTGGCGTATTTTTGCAATATGGGTTTCAAAATTCATGATGCGATTGTCCATGCTCCATATTTATCTGGCAGATGAAAATTTAATAATTATGTATGGGGAAGGCGAGGAAATACATGAATATATTAAAAGCTTGTAATATTCTGAAGGTTTAATGGATTTGTGGCCTCTGAAAGGCTGAATTTACATTTTTATCAAATAAATGTAGACTTAATTTTTCGATTTACATGTTCATTTAATTCAGAAAGATGTTCAAAATTGCAAGAAAATTTAAAATCTGTTGAAATCTGGCACAGATAACTGATAAATCTTTATTTTGGCTGACACTTGAAAAATCTGGCATTCCCAGATTTATCTGGCAACCTAGCAACCCTGCTTTTGGCCATTTGGCATTCGACCTTTTTTGTCCATTCGCCCTTATGTCTTGCGATCTTTTTGTCGTATTTCCGTAATGTCTCCCTCCTTGAAATTTGGCTCAAAAATCAAAGGGTTTTTTTTAAACTTCAACATTTCAAAAACTGAAGTTCAATCTACTAAAAACAATTTGCCTTGTTATGCGTTGAAAATCGATTCTTGCATGTTTGGAATAATTTGAACGTTCTAAAATTTGAATGTTGGAAAAATTTGGGTCCAAAACATCGATAGAAAAAAAAATCGCCAAAGAAGTATTTCAATCAATTTACTCAGCTGTACCCTCAACACCAGTTACATCAGTTCAAAACCTTGTAAGGCCCTTCAACTAATCAAATTACCCCCTTCTCTCTCCCCCCTTCCCCACAGCGTCCCGAAACGGGTGGCCGCGACCGGGACCGTCAACTCTCGTACATCTCAAACCGAGCGCGTCCCTTCGGCAACGACGACTCCTCGTCGAGCTCAAGCTCGGCGCCAGCCGGTGCCAACTCGCCCTCGCGGGGCTTCCCCGGCTCAACGTCATCTTCTTCATCGTCGGCGGCATCACATCAAAGGCAATCCGGCGTGTCCGCGCGATTGCCACCGTCGACCGCCCGGAACAACGGCTTCCGATCCAAGTCGGAGGATCTTGGAGGGAGCAGCGGCAGCAGTGGTCATCACCAGCAAAACGAAACGAATAACGGGAGCAGCAGCAGTGGCAGTGGCAGCAGTAGCCGATTCACCAAGCCAACTCCGCGGGCCAATCGATACCGATCTACGACCACGGCCGAGCCGGTCACCGCCAAAAGTACCACGGTTGAGAGCGTCGTGCTGAGGAATCGCTTCGCCGGACGGTGAGTTTTGGGTCGTACATACCATCTTACACGGCTAGCACGAAATGAAATGATTGGAATTTGCAGATAAGATTGAACGTATAGTGACGGGGGTTTGAGCTTGACCGCGAACCAAGAAGGAGAGATTCAAAGCTTTGGTATCTTCTTCCAAAGAGGATAGTTGCACAATGCACCCTGACTTGCACTGCAGTGATAATCCATTATCTGACGTTAAAAGAAGAGAGGTTAAACAATGAACTAGATCTGAGAGTAATTAATCTTTTGTTTGCTTCGACAATTAGATTGCTTCTAAAAACAGAAGAGAATTTAATCCAAAATAACTAGATTAATTGCAATTTGCTCCTTTCTAATAAACAAAGTATGGTCCAAATGAAAGTTTTGTAAAAATGAATTTCAAGATTTTTGAAATGAGTTTCGATCTCAGTAATGAAACCATTTACAAACCACGTGGGCACTTTGTGGAAATGTCAAAACAGTCCGAAAAATGTTTGGCCCTTTTGGAATGGTAGTCTTGCTTCAAAATTTTGAAAATAGTAATTTATTGCAAAACGAAGATTTTCTCAGCACGAGTTGTACATTTATCCAACGAGGCTTACCGAGTTGTATAAATACGACGAGCGCTGAAAAAATCATGTTTTGCCACGAGTTGCTTACAACCTTTTTTGCAATTCCGTCGTGAAACTACTTACTTTTCCTGTCATTCTTGAACGCCTACTTTTCTGTACCAAAAATATCAGAATCGAATAATAACCTTTTTCAAAACAAATGTTGAAAAGTTCAACTTTTCAGCACTGAAATGGATGCTGAAAAGTTGAACTTTTCAGCACTTGTTAGGAAAAGTTATACTTTTCAACACTCGTCGTATTTATCTAACTCGGTGAACCTCGTTAGATAAATGTACGACTCGTGCTGAAAAATCCTCTTTTTGCAACTTGTTGCATAATAGTAGTTTATGCAACAAGTTGCAAAAAGAGGATTTTTTCAGCACGAGTCGTACATTTATCTAACGAGGTTCACCGAGTTGGGTAAATACGAAGAGTGCTGAAAAAAATCAAAATTTGCAACGAGTTCCATACAACATTTTTTGCAATTCCAAAAAACACACACTGAGTGAAATTTTATGTCAAATTTCCATGTATTTTGTCAATAAATCGTTTAAACCAAAAAAATTCAACCCATTTGAGTGCTGAAAAGTAGAACTTTTCAGCATTTATTTTGAAAACTGTTGCTATTCGATTCTGTTATTTTTGGTACAGAAAAGTAGGCTTTTTTACATTTTTGTCCTTGAAAACATATGAAAAAATCGTGAAAATAAAAAATAATAATAAAAAAATCGTTTTTTCCGTGTACCTACTTTTTCTGAATATTCCTCATCAACATTGCTGAAGACACCAAATTGTTCAGAAAATTCCTTCAAAAGTTACAGATACGTACGTACGTACGTATGTACCATTTTTGTATAGACAGCTGCCAAAATTGTATGGGTGAACCAATGACACAAAATGGCTTTTTGAGCATACAAACGGCCCCCACAAAGTTTTAGCAAAATAAAAAAAATACAAATAAAATCCATTTTTGGTTTTGGTAGAGAATTGCTAAGCTATATTAAAACTGATATGAGAATCTGCTTTTTTTCACAATTTGCAAAATTGGGAAGTTTAATATTTTTATTTACAAACAATGAGAAAAAAAAAAACAATCTCAGAAAATTATTTCCAGTCCAGCCTTCCCATTTAAAATATTTTTCAAATATTTTTAAATTTGATGTTTATCGTTTTTAACAAATTGGCTTTTTGTGGTATTGTGTACATTAAGATTTGATGTTTTAAATTCGAACTTTTTTGTTTATTTGTTGTACAGTTAGACAAAACATCAACCCCAACATTTTTTTTTATTAAAATGCCTGAGACCGGTTTCAATAAAGTGTTCTTAACTTTGGATAGGGTTATCAGATCTTCAATGCATTGGGTTAGTTAAATAGGTTTTTTGACTACCAATCCAACAACGAGTCGCATGATAAATCCGGACAGCGTTTTCATTAAAATATTAGATCTGAACCAAACAAAGTGTATAAATTACACTTAAGTGCTTTTGATAGTGATTTAATCTTTTGGAATTGTAAGAAATGTCTTCTGAAAACCTTTTTAAAAATGTATAACATGACGAGTTTTCTGATAAAAAACACCCTTTTTACAATCTCCCAGACTTTAGCGAAAATAGTTTTTTGTTATAACTTTTTAATTACTCAACTAAACATCATGATTTATAGATAATGATTGAAGGTCTGACAACCCTATCAAAAGTTATAAGCACTTAGGTGTTATTTGTGCATCTTTAATAAGGCCGGATCTAAGATATTTTTACGAAAACGTTATACGGATCTATAATGCAAACTATCTCTTTCAAAAGAAATCGTTCATGGTCGAGGTCATGGAACTTAATATGTTAAACATGTCAAGGGAAAATGATGCTATTTTGACTGAGTGTATTCACTATACGAATTTGAGGAAGTCACCAACCCCCTGAAGGTGGATTAACCCTTACAGGCCTGAATGAAAAAAAAAAATTTTTGGTTTATGATGGAAAAATGTAAAATTAAATTTGCATTATTTTATAAAATTGTATGTAATATAACACCCTGAAATATGTAGCCCACCAATAAGTATGGGAAACCTTCTTGACCGAAATGTCAAGCTAATATACGCGTTAATCCTTTACATTCTTCATTGGTCTGATGGCTGAGCGGGCTAAGGCGCCAGTCCTTACTAATGGTGCTTGGTTTGAGTCCCGTCTGCTGCAATTTGTTTTGTGTTTACAAAAATTGGGTATGTAATATTAAGTGTCTTTATAACAAATGTGATGTGCATGCTTTTGCATGTGATTTTACCAGCGTATTTTTTTGACTGTTCAGGAGATTATAGAGTAAAAATATGGAAATCGGTGTACTTTTTGTTGTTGTTTTCTTTTTTTTTCCTGTTCCTGTTTTAACCGAAATCAATAAAAAAATAACATTATGCAAAACATAAAAATAAAAATAACATAACAGCTGTCTTAATTCGATACATTTGTCCTGATTTGCCAAAGATGTTTGATAAAAAATAATTTATTTTTTCAATTTCAAATAATGAATTATCGTAGTTAATATTTAATTCGCTAGACATTTGACGAATCTGTAAACTAAAATTTTAACAATTTTCCCTTATAAGTCAAATAAATTGTGATAGGGTATTTTAACCATTAGTGGACCCCCTAGTAGAGCCGACGCGCATTTTTCACAATTTTTCAATATTTTAAGCACTTTTTCATAACCCTTTGTACAAAACAATGAAATCTAAAGTCTTTTGAACAATTTTGACTATTAGTTTCATCAGTTATTTGTTTTTGAGCAGAAAAATAGCCATTTGAAAAAAAAAAGTTTTTGTTCCTGTTATGGACCCCCTTTTCCTATAGTGGACCCGGGTCCATAATCCGATTGTGGACCCGGGTCCACTATAGGAAAACTATTATTTTTATACCAAATTTAACCGATATTTGGTGTTTTGATGCATGGTGGAGGTCTTATGCTAGATATAATGAATAAAAGATGGATTTTCCATCATAAACAAATATGTTTTGTTAACAAATTTGGCTTAAAACAACAAAAAACCTAGGGGTCGGACAGATCGGTCAATACATTATCAACGCATTAAAATAATTGGTCAGTATATCGACATTTCGTCAATATATTAACGAAATCCCACCATGCCTTTAGGAACCTTGGTGAGTTGAAATGTCATATTCAAATCAAAACAAAACAAATTTCACCGGTTTCGGTTACAGTCCCGACTTCGTTCCAGAAAACCAAGCGTTTCGGCGCTGTTCTACATGGAAAGTGACGACCTGCTTCACCCCAAATCGGCTCGAAATCATAGGACATAGTCTCGTTACGGTGAACCAGATCAACCAACTGCCGGATGCTGATGCGGAGTCGAGCCGATGGACGTGTTTGAGCGGGTTCGAGTGAGCGGATGCCAGTGCAAGTTGGACGTGCAGATTTCGGTCCGGTCCGATCGAATATTGTTGAAGAAGCGGGACAGGAGCGAGGAAGGGTTGAACTGAAGCTGAGGAGGTTAGTAAGCTGGATGGTTTAAAATCAAAAAATCCAATCGACTTGCTCCCTCAGATTCTTTTCCGGTTCTAAACAACCTCGGCGAGCTTTGCTCGTTCAAGCGCATCCGGTACGATCGCCATTACCAGATTCAATCCAGCGGCGGCGGTCGGAAGATTCCGGGAACCAACAACACGATTTACATTGTTTCGGCACTTGATTGCGGAAGTTCTAAGCGGAACGCGGAGGTGCTAAATCATTTCGTCCCAGTTGCTGCACTTTTTCAACCAGACCTTCAAACGGTTCGCGGGATACATGCCAACGAAGAACTCAAAGTCTTTGTTTTAAATTTTTTGTATAATTCAAAAAACCTAACAGACATTTAAACAAATTCATTTCCGAAAAAGATCAAAGAAAACGTTTCAAAAACAATAAAAACATTAAAATGATAAAAAAGGTAATTTTGATGCACATTTTTTCAAATAAATTACATAATTAGTTGACCGAAACAAAACAAGAGATTTGTTAACAGCTGCTGATAAAACTACGCATGTTTATTTTCAAAAAATGTCTTGTTTTTGATTTATTATTATAAAATATCATTTCAAACTTTTATAATGATGCTTCAGTTAAGAACAATTAACCATAGTTTTTTTTTTAATTATGAATTCTTACGGCTTCAGCATTTTTGATACTTTTAACATGATATACTCATGTTAATTACTCATTTATACTCATAATTGAAAAATATGCAATTAGGTTGATTACAACAAGCATTTATTGTACGTTTAAGAGAAACTTTTTCTTAAATACACAGTTTTCTTCATTTTTAAAGGTTAAATTAACAGGGGTCCTCTTTTGGAAAAGTTTGGATTTTCGTTGTCCTATACAGCAGTTGTTCGGTAATTGGGCTGAGAACGTAGCCCAGTCACCGAATGCTGCTCGCTAACTGGGCTGAACGAAAAATAACGAGGGGACCACCGATGCATAATATTTTCCTGACGAAAAATAAAAATAAAAGATACTCAAATTTATTTACAATGCTTACTTTTCATATTTCTTTAATTGTAACTTGAAATTTAATACATGTTTGAAATAAGTTTTTTTTTTGGTGCAAAGGCTTTTGGCATCCATTAACCCCTCGGTCATTTCGGTTTGTTTTGATTTTTTGACGTTTGTCTGCTTTTTAACTGGGCTACAGCCCAGTTATCGAGCGCCCAGTTAAAAAGCAGCCCAGTTAAACAACGCCCAGTTACCGAACAACTAGTGTATTGGACCCCCTAATTTTTGCTGGAAAATGAGCAGTTCTTCGCTTTATTTTAGTATAGTTAATTAAACTTACATTAGGGGAACTATACCCTTTCTCAGCCTATTTCTATTATCGGCCTTTCAGCACTTTGAACATGAATTAAAACTTTCATAAATAGTTTTTGACTGTTCCAAAGTAATAAATAGCTCAAATGAAAGTGAGCAAGCAACTTTCCATTGTTGATACATCTGAAAATGTTGATTTAATAGCGGAAAACGGCAAAAGTGATGAGAATTGGTCGAACGGCTTAGTGTGATTAAAATGGGTATATTTCCCCTATTTCGACTTACTGAAGTTCTATAACCAGTCAAAAAATGATTGGATAGTTAATTCAGTCATAAAATATAAATGCTGTTTTGTTGTGATAATGCTAGTAGCCATGTCTGATTTCAGAAGTCGAACTCAAAACACTTATTTTGTCAAAAAGGACAATTCAATGTCAGTCAACATTGTTTTAAATGATGCTGGGCATGCAAAAAAAAAAAAACATTTGCAGACAAAAACACGCTTGAAATTGGGATTTTATTGATTTTTTCATCAAAAATCCTTCAGAGGGTCCACTAAAGGAAAGGGGTCCACTAATGGATAACGTACCCTATATGCCTAATATTTTTTAATTATTATCGATTTCTAAGTATTTAACCGTTTCTCCATTCCACAACAAAATCTGAATTAAAAGACCAACGGAATTGTGGAATTCCCAGTTTTTGAAAAATCCCGGGAATTCCCGGGATGGACGCACTACCTATGACCATACGAAATTTATAAGCTTCTTTTGGAAATTTAGGGTTTTATGTCGGAAAGAGTTAAGCAACGTTTTTTTGTTTTTAAGAAATTTAACAACATTGATGAAACTTAAAACAATAATGATATCAAACGACACATTCCTAACACCTTTTTATCTCTTCCTCCACAGCACCCCATCCCCGAACCCCTTCCGCCCGGCGTTCGAAGCCAAGAAGGTCGCACCGGTCAGCAGCAACGCCGCTGCCCCGGCTCCATCTTCTTCTTCCGCTTCCCGCGGAACGTTCGTCAACAAGTCCAAGAAGGCGACCACCACCTCAACCTCAACGACCACGGCCAAGGCACCGCCGGCGTCGCTGTCCCGCTTCATCATCCCGGCCCGGCCCATCATCCCGTCGATCAACATCACCCACAACGGGTCGGCCAAGTCGGCGGAGGTGATTTACGACTACGACGACTACGTCGAGGACCCGAAGGACCCGGCGAACAACGAGTTTGTGGACGAACCACAGGAGATTAAGGATTTCCAGCAGCCGCAGCAGACGACCTCGCAGAAGACCAACTCGATCAAGAGTGGCGGCTCGAGCGAGAAGGAGGAGAAGCCACTGGTCGTGAGTACGACCAGCAGTGCTCCCACAAGCACCACCGCGAAGGAGTACGAGAACGAGGAACGGGGAGGCAGTTTGAACAACATCAACGAGAACGAGTACTACGATGTGGTGAAGGAGAGTGATGGGCAGCAGCAGGAGCAGCAGCAGCAGCAGGTGGGAGAGACCATCGAGGATCACACGGTGATCTTGACGGACAACTTTTATTTGCCGAACTCGGGTTCGGAAGAAGTGCTGGACGATGAGATTGAGGAAGGAGAGGAGGAAGATTACACGGAAGAGCCGAAGAAGGAGGTTCCGTCGTCGGTTGCACCGGCGCAGGAGGATTTGAAGGAACAGCTGAGTGATTCGGCTTACGACGATGAGTACATCTACGACGAGGATGAACCAGCGGTTAGTACTACGGTGAGGCCGGAAGTCAAGCCCGCGGTAGCACCGGCTGTTGAAGATCCCAAAGAAGACATCGACACGTTGATCTACTCGGAGGAGGAGGAAGAGAAACCGGTGGAAGATGCTAAGGTGGACGAAGAAGCAGCTCCAGCCCCTTCGGAAGAAGTGATCGCGGAAACTACGCGAGCTGCTCCGATTGAAACGACCTCGAGCTCGACTCCGACAACGACCACGACGGAGGCAGCTCCTACGCAGGAGACGAGCACGACAACGGAGCGCACGCTGAACAGCTCGGTAGATGCGGAACCAACCTCGAATGCTACGACCGAAAGCTGGGTTGTGGTGGCGTCAGTGCAGACCAGTAGGAGCGTGTCCGGGGCTAGATTCTTGCCGTTCCCACAGGTCGAACAGGACGAGAAGAAGCAGAGCTTGTCGGAGCTGGACTCGAAGGGCAGTAACGAGAACGACGAGGTTGACATCACAACGGTAAGTAGCCACGACATTGAGAAGACTACGATTGCTCCGCAGGAGCCGGTGATCTCCGTTACGGATGATTCGGAGACGCCGACGACGGAGAAGTCGGTGATTGCGCTTTCGCAATCTACCGAAAGTATCATCGATAAGCTTGATCGAGTACAGTCGGAGCTGTCGAGTGGAATCTTTAAAGATCTCCCCGTCCTGAAGGAGATGATCGCGGATGACAAGATTCCAACGTCTTCCTCGCTGCCTCCGGTAGTGATCCGCAAGTTCCAACCTAATGGTCGTGCCACGACCACCAAGAAGCCTCGCGTGTTCCCAACGACCGCCAAACCTACTGCGGCACCCGCTGCTGATCTTACCAAGAAGATCGTCTTTGACGAAGTGATCAGCGACGAGATCGCGTCACTGCTTCCACCGGACTTTAAGCAAAAGAACGCTTACAAGATCAAGAAGTTTGGCGTGAGCAGCACAACTCACGTCCCAATTGCTTCCGATCGTGACGTCCTGAATGAGGAACCGCTGCGACCGGATCTTGGAAACCGGTTCCGCCCGGCGAACAACAGTCGATCGTACAAGAGCAGCGTTCCAATTCAGGAGTTGAGCTCGCAGCTGCCGAAGGATCGCAACCGAACGGAGGAGGAGGTCAAGACGACGAACAATCTGAAGGAACTGATCAGCAAGATCAAGGGTAACGAGAAGCCTAATGGAACGCTGGATGTACTGAAGAAGGTCCCCAAGGTGGACATTAGTTCGTTTTTGCCTCCAGGTTACAAACCCGCGGCTGAAGTGACGACAAAGGCTCCCGCGTCCAAGTTCATCGAGGACGACATTAGCAAACTGTTGCCACCTGGCTATCGAGGTGCATTCAAGCCGTCTTTGAAGAAAACCACGACAACCACGGCTGCACCATCCGAGGATGAAGATCTGGTGAGCAAACTGCTACCACCCGGCTACAAACCACCCAAGAACGAACCTAAGGTTGTGTTCAGCGACGATATCAGCAAGTTCCTCCCACCGGGCTACAAACCACCAAAGGAAGAAGCCTCCACCAAAGCTCCAGTGGTGTTCAGCGAAGACATCAGCAAGTTCCTACCGCCGGGCTACAAACCCCCAGCTGAGGAAGCGAAACCCGAGCCGGTAGTGATCGACCCGACCAGCTTGCTGAGCAAGATCAAGTTCAAGGAGGTCGCCGTACCGCTGCCACCCGGCTTCAACGAGTCCAAACCAGAGTCTAAACCGGAAAGTGCCGGCACCGTGGGCAACGCCGGCTTCAAGGTGGTCTTCCCCAGCCGACCCGGCGTGAAGAAACCAGGCCAGGGTCGCGTCACTACGGCGAAACCACTGCACGCCGAAGGCCCAGCCCAGCCGGAGATTACCATCCGTCGGGGACCGCCAACGCGGGCCACCACCGAGTTCACCGGCTGGCCAACGCCCTCGACGACGCCGCTTTCAATCGAGAAGCTCCTGGAGCAGCAGAAGCAGCAGGAGCTGCTGGAGAAGCTGCTCGCTTCGTCGTCGACTTCGACGACTACGACGACGACGACCACCACGTCAACGACCACTCCAAGGTAAGGGGGTTTTGTAGAGTTATTGGGGGATTGAAATATTTCACATATTTAACCATGCTCGGTGTATAAAGAAATGTGTTTAAGTTCTTTGAAATATTTCATGTTACAGCGGTACGCTTCAAAATCTCACATTTTCTTGATTGACTGTCTGACTTAATATTTTCAAAATATTTCAAGCGTCCTAATTAAACCTATAACTACTTTATAGACCAACCGAGCCCGGCCTGTGCCACTCGGAGTGCGACCTGGCCGGCACGATCCGCATCGTGGACGGCGTCAACTGGGTGCCGGAACTGCTGGACCACAACACGGCCGAGTGGAAGCAGCTCGCGAAGGATGTCGAAGCGCAGCTGAACGAGGTGTACAGCAAGGCGCAGAACCTGAGCAAATGGTACAAGAAGGTGCGCATCGACAGCTTCAGCAAGGGTAGCGTACTGGTGGATTACTTTGTCGAGTTGACTGATTTGACGCGGGACGTTAACACGCTGGAGATCAAGAAGCTGTTCCACGAGGCGTTGACACCGGCGCCAGTGCCGACCACGACTACGCCGGAGCCGAGCACGGACTTGGACGAAGACAGCGAAGATGGGGAGGATCGGCAGAGCAAGCAGGTGAAAGAGAACTTGCAGACGGCGGTGCCACGCGTGAAGGAAGTATTCCTGCTGGGCAAGTTCAAGGTCGATCCGGTGTCGACCGATTTCACCGGTAAGTTGAAATATTTCATCTGATCGTGGAGTTGTAATAACCATGGTTCTTTTTCAGTCATCCCGAAACAGATTCTTCCAACGGTGACCGCTGAGGAAGAAGATCTATTCTTGCCACAGTGGGCCATTGCCGTGATCGTGATCGGGTTGGCGTCGCTCCTGTTTGTGATCCTGTTTGGCGTTACAGTGGTAAGTTGTTTAAGGTATTCAGTCTTGTTGCAAGCGTTTTCTAACGTGTCGACCTTTCCAGCTCATCAACCGTCAAAAGGCGGCCAAGAAGAAGGCCCCGACTCCGCTGACGGCTGACATGCTGAACGAGCTGAACAAGAACCACATGGGAGGCATCGACAACTTTGGCGCGGAAGATCTGTACAATCTGGACGACGCGTGGGACGACCACGGGCACGATGTGAAACCAAAGGTTTGTTCCAGGAGCTCGCTTGAAAGATTTCTCCAATTCTAACCTTATCCCCTCCCAGCAGCGCTTCTCCAACTCCATGCACGGCAGCAGTGCGTCGAACATCTACGACAGCTGGCGCTCGCAGCGTCACCCGAACGAGGGCAACTACTACTACGACGACTACGGCGGCCTCAAGGGCTCGCACTATCCGCCGTCCGGCCACGGCGGCCACAGCGCGCACCAGCATCCGGTGGCGTCGGCGCACCGGTTACACGACGCGGCCTTCATGATGCACGAGCCGCCGCTGCCGGTGATGGGCATGTACCCGCCGTACCACCACGCACCACCGCCGCCCAGCAGTCACTACAACACCAACTCGCGGCGATACTACCGAGATTACGACCCGAACTTCTAAGCGGGCACTTTTCCCTATACCCTCCCAAAACTCGAAAATCCTTGTCGAACCCATCACACCGATCATCCTAATCCCAGTCATCGTTGTAGTTTTGTTGTTTCCCCGCACTCGTCACCGTCTATCAGTTCGGAACCAGTCCGGTTCCGAGAGTAAGCCTCTCCCGAAGAGGCCATCCGGTATTGCTCAGTGAGTTGTCATCGTCGTAATCATCCCCCCCACCCACTAGTGCTGTAACTGCATCCTCAATACTACTCCCTCTTCCTCTCAGTTTGTAGCGTGTAAGGACTTATCGTATAGTAGGATACTTCTAATGTAAATAAATTATTTATTTTGTAAAAAACAGACAAAATTACGAATGAGAGAAAAAAAAAATCATAAAATAGTGAATAAACTATGGTGAATTGTTAGTGTCTCCGAACGTTCCGAAATTCCTGAAACATTGACTGACATTGGCTTGCTCTTCAAATGCGGACTTCATTTTCTAAATTACCATCTTATCCTCAATACCTTAATGTTTTCCTTAATACCGATGACCGAGATTCAGTGGTTTTCTTTAAGTAGACTTCTAGTGCACTTTCCTTTTTCCCTTTCCCCCGGTACGCACACTTCTCCACCTCGGTATGTCCACGTACGACAGATCTGCTCACGTGACAGGTGGATAAGTTAACAAAACAAACTAGTTTTCAGACTTTTGGTTGTCCTTGAAGCGATGTGATAGTTGACCATTTTTATAATCAAAGGGATGATTCGCTTTTGAATTAGAAATCACTTATCTGAATTGAACGTTCTAGTACAAATAGGAACTAGAAGGCAATTTTAGCTCTACTGAAACAATAATTATACCAGTAATAAGTAGAATTTTAGAATCATTGTCTAACAACTCTAAAACTTTTGAAGTCCGAAGTTGAAATGCATGATACAAACTTACCGTTACCATTTAGATTTCGAAAGTTGGTAGCATTGAGGATCATACTTTTAACGCCGATAAAGCATTTACGTGCCGAAAATGTTGAAGTGATTCTGTTGCCCAGAGCCAGGCGTAAATGACGAACTCACCAACAAGTGTGGTGAGTTTCATCTTGCGGTGTGATCTACCACAGTTGATTGTAACGTGTTTGTTTTTAGAGCTGCAGCGTACGGGCGTTTTTGTTTCAACTTCGAAAGTTGATTTTTTATTTGTCTGTCAGAGAATGGTTTCTAATCGCATTTTTCGATTTTCATTCAAAATCAAATCAAATTATTCGCTCTACAGCACTGCCTTGGCGTTCTCGATTGCGAGATTCCTACTCGAAACTAAGTGTCTGAAGGCTTGATTGTTGAGGCAATTCCAAACCTCTTTTTACACCTTAGCTTCCATCCACCCCGGGATTCGAACTGACGACCATTGGATTGTTGGTCCAACTGCCTACCAGCGACTCCACCAGGACAGGACCCAGGGAGACGACTCCTACACCTGGACTGAGCTAACGACTTAACCTTTTTTTTAGGTTAGTCCGGGGCCAACATTTACTTCCCGTCCGACGGAAGGCGTGATCAGACAAATCTCATCTCAAAATTTGTCACCGGGACCTTCTGGGATCGAACCCAGGCCGACTGGGTGAGAGGCAATCACGTTTACCCGTACACCACGGTTCCCGACATGCAAAATATCGATGGTTAGATATTGAACTGTTATTCGATACACAAACTGTGCACATTAAAAAATCATGATTAGGGAGCCATTACACTACCGCAAACAAAAAACAAACTAACACTTTTTTACAGTTTGCCAGTTTGTCTGCTTTGTTTGTTTGACTGGATTGGTACATTTTGCCTTGTTTGCGAGTTTGGCAAACTGTCAAACACGAAAAAGTGCGAGTTTTTTGTGTGTTTGCGGTAGTGTAATGGCTCCTTAACGTGAAGACTTCCATCGTCGCCATGATTTTTCGTTCAAATATTTCAATTTAGCGTCGCTATCACTTTTTCGTTTAATACTTTTTAGTTTGTATCCCGTTGGTTGGTCAAAGTCAAACTAAAAAGTGACGAAC
Organism: Culex quinquefasciatus; assembly: GCF_015732765.1. Classification (NCBI taxonomy): domain Eukaryota; kingdom Metazoa; phylum Arthropoda; class Insecta; order Diptera; family Culicidae; genus Culex; species Culex quinquefasciatus. Next base: position 60,608,298 of record NC_051863.1, read on the forward strand.
TGTCATTTTTTACACGGCGCTCACGCACATTATCAAAACAAACGTTTGGTAGTGTATGTGAACTCCGTGTAAAAGGGGTGTCAAACTTAAAAGTGTCCCCGTTCGTTTGACAACAGTTGGTGTCAAACCATCGGGTTTAAGTACTCTCTATTAAGAGCGGTGACAAACCAAATTTCTCGAAATTATGTTAAAAATCCATAATAATCCTAAAACTTTCAAGCTAAACATTGCAGGCAGATTTGTCAAATTCGTCTCGGTAAGTACAGCATGTAAACAAAGTTTTACGTTTTTTTTGGGATCCGCGGTCTTGGTAATCTGGATTTGACTCTCACCAGTTTGTGGTTATTTTTGGGGTGCGCAAAAAAAATTTTTTTCTTGCATTGTGTACACGTATTCTCATACAATATGACATGCTTTTGCTTACAAAGCATGCTCCTCACATGCTTTTGTATGCGATTATACCATCGGATTGTTTGACTCTGCCTCTGATGAAAATATTTGGCAAATTTGATGATTTGATTTGAAATACAAAAATAAACGTTAAACTATGCAATAAAATAGACAGCAACAGTTTTTTTTAATTATTTTTTTTAATCGGGGGAAAGAAATTCTGTGTCAGACTTTTGTGCAAAATTGAACGCCCGATTTAAATATGTGATAGTTTAAAAAGCGCTGCAATTTCCCGTTTCTTAACTGTTTGAAATCCAGGGACATTCACGAAATTTAGTACGCTTTTTGAATCTGCAATCACCCTGACAGGTAATTTTTCATTAGGAATTTTAAAAATATATTTATGCGTTTCTGTAACTCATGAAAAAAAAACTTTTTCGTAAAATTCTGGCTACTCGTGAAAAAAATAGGTTCATTTTGTACAGGTTTGGTGCCGAGCTCCCGTGGTCTAGTGGTACGGGTTTCGCTTTGTAAGCGGAAGGTCGATGGCTTGAAACCCATCTGGCGAGGCAAAAGGGGTAGGTGGCGGTCGAGAGGGGATTTCGGCTGCTGCGGGAATTGATTTGTCAAGTCCCAAGCCTCCCAAAACCCATCACATCCAATCTCTCGGACGATCTGTTGGCGACTGAGTCTGAGCGTTGAAGAACTCTGCAGCAATACACAGAGAAGAGCTTCAAATGCTACTTTCGACTCGGTCACATGCTCTCAGGCAAAATTCGAGCTGAAGATTGGGCTATATGATCGGTAACGATCTCTAGATGGGTCAAAAATAAACGAGATTTCCCCTCAATCTCGCTCATCTCCACGTCTTCGGATCGGTCTCTCGTGCTCGTGTGGCATGGCATTGTGGGATTGGTTTGGGGAATGAGAGGGGGCAACTGCTCGAATAATTCGTCAAAAACTGTCTCGCTCAAACAATAGCGCTACGGAAGACGATCGTTCGGTAGGCTGTGTATAGCAGCAAAACAGAAAACCTGAGAACAGATCATACTACAAATAGATACGCAAGTGTCGCAGTGGTCCGTGTCTGTTCACAGTAAAAAAAAAAAAAACAGGTTTGGTCTGTTGGAAAAGTAAATGTCCCATAAAAAATGGGATTTTCCATACATTTTTTTCGATTTTTCCCATACAAACTTCACCTCCGAGCAGGGATGGAATAATCGCGAAAAAATCAATTTCGCTTGCGAACTTTTTTCACTCGCGAAAGAGAGAGGAGGCAAATCACGCAAAAGGAAATCGCTCCCGAAATTCTCCCAGGAAATCAGTCTGCTGATGATTTTTTTTTATTAATTTCTTTGTCAGTACGACTTAAAATTATTTTTTCACTTTGTTTACACACATTGCCCATCTACAAAATGTTACAGGTCAATTTCCGACGTGTAACGTTACATTTGCAAGTGTAGTACACAGCAAAAAATCCGATGGTGAAATCATGCACATCACCTTCGTCAAAATAAACACCTAATATTACACACTACAGGTACAATTTTTGCAAACACAAAAAAAAAGTTGCAACCGACGGGATTCAAACCCAGCACCAACTTTAAGGACTGGCGCCTTAGCCCACTCGGCCATCAGACCGATTGAAAATTTTAAGGATAAACGCATATATGAGCTTGACATTTCGGTCAGGTAGGTTTCCCATACTGATGGGTTACATATTTCAGGGTGTAAAATCACATAAAATTGCATAAAATAATGCAGTATTTATTTACACACAGGCCTTTTACACGCAGCTGGATTACTACTTTTTTAGTTGTGTAGTAAAAGAGATGTTCCACCGAAAAATCATGATGATGATTTTTTTTAGATTCTTTTTACCGATCTTTCGTGCGCGAGAGAGGAGAGCATGCTCCCTTCAGATTTTTTCTTTTGATGAACATCGAATGATTTTCTTTTGATGATGATTATTCCATCGTTGCCTCCGAGTATCAATGGGTAAATGTTGACCGATTTTGCTCATATTTGGCCCAGAGTCCTAAATTAGCTCAAGAAATAATGTTCAGCTTGTGGAGCGAGGTTTTGAGAAAAATTCCCATATTCTGGGCACACTACTGATCAGGAATCCGATGCTCATTTATTGATATCTCGTGACAGTGGGGCGGTACGGCCCCTTCAATTTTTGAACTTGCGAAAAAAGACGTTGTTTTTCAATCATTTTTAGCCTGAAATAGTGTTGATATCGAACTTTGGCTTGGAATTGGATGATGAATTTGTATTGAAAATACAAAAATAGTTTGTAATTTCCGCCAGTTTTCATTACGCGACATGTTCCATTTTTTTACAGCCATGTTACAAAAAAGGTGGAAATTTTAAATCTTGTTTTGTATTTTTTCGATGAGAAATACATTTTTTTGAATTTTTAGTACGCTATTGAATTGGGTGTCCAATTTTACATAGGAGTTGGGGCAACTTTTTCCGATTTCGTGTGAGTTGGCGAGAATCATCCATAGGAAACCTGTCCAAAATGATCCTGATTTTTTTTTTCAAGTTTTGCAACAGACCGGAACTTAATAATAGGTACCACACACAAAACCAGGGACATTGCTATTGAAATCAAATATTTTTTTATCACAATCCCACACCGTGAACTTACCTTCCTTGAAACAGCATTTTAAATTTCTCATATTTCCCACAACCTTGAAAACTGGCGGTCTTTTTCATTGATGACCGCGTGCCGCTGCAATTCAAACATAAATTTGAACTCCAAATGATCGGAGTTTATTCAGCGGGGAACTCTCGCAACACGATTACCCACTTTTGCTCCTTAAATTGAACTTTGGCCCGGCCTCTGCGGCACACGCGTGGGCTCTGAAACAAACGAAATTGCGTAGGAGTGCGGGCTTGACCGCCTTGAACTTCTGCCTGGCCTAGGAATGGCCATTGATTAGTTAAATATGTATTCACTTTTGGAGGAGCCGCGCGCGCGCACTCGATCGATTGATTTGTGCGATGAGTTGCGACGTTGCGCCAACAAGATCGTCCCCGCGGATGACCCCCAAGAGATAGAGAGCGATCGCGTGAAGATGCGTCGGTGGTTGATCGAGTGCGATGCACTTCAAGATTGTTGAAGATGGCTGAAGAGTCAGGAAGCTTCACGCAAGGAACACTGCTTGGAGAGACCCTTGGGTTTGGCGAGTTGCACTTCGTGGTACAAATTAAAAGGACACTCGTTGATAAGTAGATGATTTAACATTCATTTATAAAAAAGAAATACTACAAGATTAAATTTTGTTTGTTAATTTGGCTCGACATCGTGCTGCAAAGTTCATCGAAATAAACAGCTTATGATTTTATTTCACTGAACCATAAATCCACATCCAAACATGCAATCAACCCGATCAACCGCACAAAGTCCGCTTTACTTGAGCGTCAAATTCAATCATTCATTGCCCGTTTCGGTTCCCATTCATGGCAGTTACTTCCGGTCACTGGATCGATCAATGGTGGTGGTCTTCTCTCTACATGCTGCTGACCTGTGCATGTGCGCCATGACTATTCAGGATGGTTCTCCCCCCTCAGCCTTAATTGCCAGCTTAAAATAATCGGCCCGGCGTAAACGTTCCGGCCCTGACCGGCTGACTCAATTATTGGCGTTGTTTATGCGAACTCGCACCGGCCCAAAGGTCAGCTACTAGTGTTTTTGGATTCTCTGGGTTCTGCCGCCAAATGACTGGGATGAATATCGCGGTTGGATGTCCTGGCCAATCAACAGGGGGTTCCACGGTTACTAGGAAGGCAGTGGACTTCAAGCTTAATGCAAACAGTTTGAGTAACTTTTATTTGTTTAGCATAGTTTGATTTAATTTTACTATTCTAATTTTAATTAAGTCGCACTAAATTGTCACCTGGCCTTGACTTTGCCTAACTTCGCGAGAAAACCACTGTCTCCCCACTAAAGAAGGCGATGTTTAGTGAGTGCGAAAATAATCAATTAAAATAACCATCCACAAGAACGCCAGCCAGCGGTTTTCGCGAAAACAAAAATGAATGGCTGCCGCCGAATTGGGCAAAATGCTGTAATTGCCGCAACAGCAGGTACAGAACTAAACTAGCATGATATGTCCAAAATGAATGGTAATCAACGGATCCGCGTAGTTCCGATTCGCCTCCACCGCCAATTGAGGCGCGATTCGCGAATCCACTACCTGTCGTCTGGGCGCCTACGGAGGCGTTCAATTGCAGCATATCAACGTGTTTTGAGAAGAACTTGAACTTTTGAAAATTAAATGAGCTGCTCTCGTGTTTGGAAGGTGAGTGTTTTCTTTCCGTGCAATCAGCGGAATTATGAGTTGCTGGAAGGCTTGTGTGTTCGTCTTCAACCAATCCGATACCCGCTGGTCGGAGGCGAAATTATGGGCATGTGTATTTTGTATTAGACTTGACACATGCTGATTCAGTTTATCTTAGTTCCGAATATTAGGCGGTGTTTCCAATGACCCATTCCTGGATGACACAGAACCGGGCTGCTAACTACCGAGGGCATTGACCAATGTTCGGCATAGCATAATCCAGACGGTTCCTCAACCTTTCCCTAAACTCTAATTCCATAGGGATTAGCACGCATATGCCTAGTTGATAAAATTACAAACTTCATTATTTTGATTATTCTTGATCTCACTCATTTCTTCGCTGAAAAGTTCAATATTTGTCAGCATGATAAATTTTAGAATATTGATTTTTGTACGAGTTTTTACTAACCTGGTTTTACACAGGTTACTCGATCCTTAAAAAAATACAGCAATTCCCCACGAAAACAGCATGATTCGAAAAAAAAGTTCTCCGATCGGGCTCAAATTTTTTCTGGAGGTTCCTTGGCCGATATAATTAGATCCGTATTTTTTTGTTGGCCATTAGGGTGACCTACGCCGTGTTAGGGTGGTCCAAAAAATGGCAATTTTCGTCGATTTTCGCAAAAACCACTTTTTTCAAAAAATCATATCCGCGCCATTTCATCCGATTTTAGCTGTCTTAGATGCAAAAGAAAGGTGATTAGTTTTACTATTTAGGAAAAATAGTTACAAGTTTCAAAAATCTAGCTTAACATTTGAAAAGGCGGTATGAAAACTTACTATATGCTGTTTTGAAGGTCTCGGGACCACTAGCGTGCCCAGCTCTTTGAGGAAGGTGGGGCAATAATATGGACGTTTTAAAAAATACGTCATTTGTGGACACCCCCTGACCAAATTTGGAACAAATTTCTGTGGATGGTGGGGCAGTTGCCCCATGTTGCCCCACCCTGTGCACGCTAGTGCTCGGGACCTATGTCTGAAAATATTTTTTTCGGATTCCTCGGAAAATTTCACATATCATATCAAAAAATGGTGAAGTTATGTTTTCGATAATCTGAGATACGATTTTTTGAAAATAAAAACTGAGTTTTTCGACGCGCCACGCGCAAAAATGGGAAAGTGACAAAAACGGGAAAAAATCGACTTTTTTGCACTAAAACGGCGATAACTTAAAAATTTCAGCGATGACCTATACATGTTAGGGTACCAAAATTGTTGTAATTGAAATACGTAACTTTTGGAACTCTAGCATGTATAGGTCATCTTTAATTTTTTAAAGGGTTCAAATGGATGACAATATACATTTTTATGTATGTTTCTATTGTGAAATTGTGAAATTGTCTCAGGAACACGAATATGATGAAATTATCACCAGAAAATAGGATCTAAGGGGTCCTCCGAGCAAAAATTTACAACCAAAAAATTCACTAAAAGTAAAAGTGTCTATTTGATATGTTAAACTGCCTTACTCAAAGCGGTCTCAGTCTCAGATGGTAGTCCCAGATGTCCCCTACAAGCTGCAGGTCGAACCGAGTTGATATCTGGATGGAACACTTTTTTATTTGAGTTTGAAAATTATGCTATTTTTTCACTAAAATGCCAATAACTCCCTTTAGAATTAACCAATTTTGATGCTCTAGCCTGCATTTTGTTGCATTTTTTAAGCCCTTTCAGATGCATTTTGAATTTTGAAATTAAATTGAATTTTGCCTAAGTTATAGCCTTTTTAAGATTTTTTACGTTTTTGAACCTTCAAACTTTGTGTCCTGATTTGCCCCACTTCCCGTTGACCTAGAGTGCTCATATTTTGGCCAGATGCTAGTTTTGTATTACAAACAATCCCTGAAAATTTTAGGCAGATTGGTGAGGTCAATGCGAGATGGGTATGCTTTGCTCGTGGACTCGCTCTTAAGAATCCAAAAATGTATTGTTTATGCTATATGGGTATCAAATGATCAGGATAAGCGGGTAATTTTCACAAATCTACGTATTTTCGAAAATATACTCAAAATTTCCGTTTTTACAATATGGTTATCAAACGATCAGGAATTTTTCATACATTTCGAATGTTATAACATTTTTTTTGAAAATACTTAAAATTTTCACAAAACATGCATGCATGAAAAAATCCCAATCGTTTAATACCCATATTGTTAAAACTGTAACATTGAATATGTTTTCAAAAATACATAAATTTGTGAAAATGTTGAGTATTTTCAAAAAATGTTGTTATTACATTCGAAATGTATGAAAAAACTAACTTAATCCACCTATGTGGTTGGAGCCTTCCTCACAACAATGGCTGTACACAAGTTTCATCTATTTTTTAGATCCGGCTTCCAAAAAGTACATCGATATCACTTAAGTGGCCATATCTCGAGACAGGGTTGCCAGATCTTCAATGTTTTGGGCTCACTGGAAAGGTTTTTTGATAACCTAACCAACGATGGGTCGGATGGTGGATCCGGACAAAGTTTAAGTTTAGTGAGATCCGGCTTCAGAAAAGTACATAAATGTTACTTAAGTGGCCATATCTCGAGACAGGGTTGCCAGATCTTCAATGTTTTAGACTCGTTGGAAAGGTATTATGTTAACCTAACCAACAATGGGTCGGATGATGGATCTGGATATAGTTTACATACATTTAAGTGAGATCCGGCTTCAAAAAAGTACATAAATATCACTTAAGTGGCCATATCTCGAGACAGGGTTGCCAGATCTTCAATGTTTTAGACTCGTTGGAAAGGTATTATGTTAACCTAACCAACAATGGGTCGGATGATGGATCTGGATATAGTTTACATACATTTAAGTGAGATCCGGCTTCAAAAAAGTACATAAATATCACTTAAGTGGCCATATCTCGAGACAGGGTTGCCAGATCTTCAATGTTTTAGACTCGTTGGAAAGGTATTATGTTAACCTAACCAACAATGGGTCGGATGATGGATCTGGATATAGTTTACATACATTTAAGTGAGATCCGGCTTCAAAAAAGTACATAAATATCACTTAAGTGGCCATATCTCGAGACAGGGTTGCCAGATCTTCAATGTTTTAGATTCGTTGGAAAGGTTTTTTGATAATCTAACCAACGATGGGTTGGATGATGGACCCGGACATAGTTTACATACAGTTAAGTGAGATCCAAATATATGTGAAAACACATTTTTATACATAACTTTTGAACTACTTATCGAAACTTCAATCTGTATAAAACTCGATCTATGGGACCCTAAACCAAGTCGAATGCAACAAGTTCGGGTCAAATCGGTTCAGCCAGTGCCGAGAAACATGAGCTAGTTTGTTGGTCACATACATACATACACACACACATACACACACACATACACACAGACATTTGTTCAGTTTTCGATTCTGAGTCGATATGTATACATGAAGGTGGGTCTACGATGTTTTTATACGAAGTTCATTTTTAGAGCAGGATTATAGCCTTACCTCAGTGAGGAAGGCAAAATACTGATCGTTTGATACCCATATTGTTAAAACTGAAATTTTGAGTATTTTTTTTTTCAAAAATACAAAAATTTCAAAAATTTTGAGTGTTTTCAAAAAATGTTTTTATTACATTCGAAATGTATGAGAAAATCCCAATCGTTTGATATCCATATTGTAAAAACGGAAATTTTGAGTAAACATTTTGAAAAAAACGTAGCTTTGTGAAAATTTTTAGTGTTTTCAAAATATGTTGATATTACATTCGAAATTTATGAAAAAAATCCCGATCATTTGAAACCCATAATCAACGACGACCACCTTTTTCAAAACGTTTTTATTTCGTAAAAACTCGTGATAGTTACAAGCCAACCCCGTAAGTTTATTTTTTATGTTTTGCTCTACAACTTTGTAGAACATTGTTACACTCTAAAAAGTAACAATGCAAAGTTAGGAAAAACACGAAATTTTAAAATTACTTTTTTGACTCTTATGGTTTATTGTACATTCGAAAAAAACATCAAATTTCCCATTAAATGACATGTGCCAAACATTTTTACAGATGTGTAACGAAAAATTACTGCATTTTCGAAACTATTTTGAATATTTTTTGATGATGAAATTACGTTTCTAAGGAATTCTGAGTACGCCACCAAATCGGGCGTCCAAACCATCACCATTTCTGGCTTCACATTATTTAAAAACATGCCAATTTTCAATTAACACAGTTTGCTGCATTTAAATAAAAGCAATATATGCTTTTTAAATATTTTTTTGATAATGATGGGAAAATTATTCATATGTCCATATGAAAATTATAGGCAGATTTTGGAAATTCATCTGGCCCGAGAGAGTTAAAGTACCAATGTTAGTACCGTAATCTGGGGTGAATCGGGACTTCAGTCTGAATAGGGACAGCAGTTTCTAGAGCACTTAAAGCTTTTAAATTTGGAAATTGATGTACACATTTTGTTGGTCTGAGTCTGTTCTAACCGAAACCAACCAGAAAAATCAAAATATTGTGATCCAACATGGTTAAAACTGCTGTCGAGCAATTCCAGCTCATATCAGGAATTTTTCTGGTACTTTTGTACCCGACCCTCTCCGATTTCAATGAAAGTTTTAAGACATGTTATCCTAGGCCAATATAAGCATTGTTATCCGAGCATTCGTTGGTGAAGGTTGTCTGAATCAACATGACTCGTCGCGTCCCGGCGCAGAACGCCGGCAATATTGCCCTACCTGCGGCTCAAGCAGGCAAAAAAGTGGGAATTTCCAAAAGGAAGGTTGAGGCCTCAACTGATGGCCAAAAACCGGGGATTTCCAAAAGGAAGGTGCTTTTGGAAGTGACATCGAACAGCAAAAAGACGAAAAAGAGCGACGGTACTGTACCGATGGATGAGGAGGAGGAGAACTCTTCGTCCCACGAGGAGCAGCTATTGAAGAACAACAAGTTCGCTGGACTGCCTGACGAGGACCAGGTAGCGGAAGCAAAGGAGAATGAAGTGAAACAGCGAAAGGAGAAACTGCCTCTTTTTATGTGCGGCAATCAGCAGCAACGATCGACTTTCGAGCGGGGCTGGTTGAACTCATCAAGTCTGGGAAAGTCCAAGGCAACATTCGTCTGTGTCAGGACGGATTTAAGGTGCTGGTGCAATCCAGGCAGCACTATCAACTGGTTAAGGATTACTTGACCGAAAACGAGGCGGAGTACTTTACCCATGATGTCGTCATGGATAAGCCGTACAAAATCGTCGTCAGAGGTCTGTACGACATGCCAGTGGAGGAATTAGCTGCCGAGCTAAAAGTTTTGAAACTGGATGTGTTGGCCGTGCACAAAATGAGCCGACGCAACAAAGACATCAAGTACCGTGACCAGCTCTACCTGCTGCATTTGGCTAAGGGATCGACGACGCTTCCTGAGCTGAAGGCAATCCGAGCGGTTTTCAACATTATCGTGTCGTGGGAGCGATACCGACCAGTGCATCGTGACGTCACACAATGCTTCAACTGCCTGGGTTTCGGGCACGGAGGTAAGAACTGCCACCTGAAGCGTCGTTGCGCCAAATGTGGTACCGATGCGCACATCACATCCCAGTGCATCCAAGATTCGCTGGTGAAGTGCCTCAACTGCAACGGTGAGCATTCGTCAACCGATCGAAAGTGCCCCAAGAGAGCTGAGTTCGTGAAAATTCGGCAGCAAGCATCGACGAAGAATCAGCCTCAGCGTCGTAGAACTCCTCCAGCCCTGGTGGAGCAAAATTTTCCACCTCTACAACCGCGACGCCAGGTCCCGAACTTGGCACCGTTGCCGTTGGATCCCAGGAAGAGAGCTGAGATGAATCATCCACGGCCGGGTTCCAGTCAGGAGCCGAGACCGCCACCACCGGGCTTCAGCCAGGAGCCAAGACCAACCCAAGAACCAGCAGTTGAGGAAAATGGTAATGATCTTTACACCTCAACCGAACTCCTCAATATTTTCAAACAGATGTCCGCTGCACTGCGTGGATGCAAAACCAAGACCCAGCAGATTGAAGTGCTGACCTCGTTCGTCATCCAGTATGGATCGTAGGTCCCTCAAGCTGCTGAATTGGAACGCTTGCTCCATTAGGAGGAAGCACTTAGAGCTGGTGGATTTTCTTCGCGAGAAGGAGATCGACGTAGCTGCCATCACGGAAACTCATCTGAAGCCCGGTGAAAAAGTTTATCTGCAAAACTACAAGATCGCGACGCAGCTCGATAGGACCACCTCTGGAGGAGGAGGTGTGCTTGTCGCTGTTCATCGTGATCTCAAGCCACGCCGGCTGCCACACTTCAAGCTGGACATCATCGAGGCCGTTGGAGTGGAAATTCCCACTTCGGTTGGCCCAGTACTCTTCATTGCTGCATACTGTCCACGTCAGGTGAATGCCAGAGATGGTTCAGCAGCAAAACTGAAGAGCGATATCCAGAAGCTGACACGGCGGAGCGCAAAGTACATCATCGCTGGTGACCTCAACGCGAAGCATGAAGTTTGGGGCAACAGCAGGAGGAATCGGAACGGAGTGATTCTGCACAACGATCTGCAAAACGGATACTACAACGTTGTGAGTCCGGATCGTCCAACGAGGGTGGCTCGGTCTGGGAATCACTCAATCATCGACTTCTTCATTACCAATATGGCTGAGAACGTGGCTCATCCTGAGGTGTTTGAAGAGTTGAGTTCTGATCACTATCCGGTGGTTGTGGAGGTTGGAGCTTCCGTTACTCCGCAGCGGCAATCAACCCGGAAAGATTACCACAACGTTGACTGGCAGCAGTTTCAGCAAGTGGTCGACAGCAACATCGACTATGATCAACAGCCGGAAACTTCTGCTGATATTGATCGTTCGCTGGAGGTGATCCAGCAGGCTATCAACCAAGCAGAGGCTGCCAACGTTCGGGAGGTTCCTGTTAATTTTAAGGTAACTGATATTGACGTAGATACTAAACACTTGATTAGACTTAGGAATGTTTATAGGAGACAATATCAACGGACTGGGGACTATGACAAAAAGATTTCAGTGAACAATTTGAACAAAATCATACAAGACCGACTTGACAATATCAGAAATCAAGAATTTTCAAAACATGTAAGCCAGCTTGGGAATTATTCAAAACCATTTTGGAAACTTTCAAAAGTTCTTAAAAATAAACCAAAGCCTATTCCTCCTCTTATTGTTGAGAGTTCTCCTTTGATTACATCCGAGGAAAAGGCAAATGCACTTGGGCTTCATTTTGTTAGTTCACATAATCTTGGCGCTTCTATGACCAGCCGTAAAGAAACATCAGTTGCCAATAGTATTTCAACAATCAATGACTCTACCTTTGAATTTCCTGCAGATTCCCATGTTTCTGGGGAGGAAGTCAAAGTTGCAGTTAAACAAATGAAAAATATGAAAGCTCCAGGCTTTGATAACATTTTTAATCTAGTGTTGAAAAAACAGAGTGATCAGTTCTTTCAACATCTAGCCAATATTTTCAATAAATGTTTGCAACTTGGTTACTTCCCCACCAATTGGAAACTGGGCAAAGTCATACCAATTTTGAAGCCTCAAAAAGATCCAACATCGCCAACAAGTTATCGTCCCATTAGTCTTTTGAGTAGTCTGTCCAAACTCTTTGAGAAGGTCATCTACTCAAGGCTTTTGGATTTTACCAACGATAATAATATAATTTTGAATGAACAGTTTGGCTTCCGAAAGGGACATAATACTGCCCATCAGCTTACGAGAGTAACCAAAATCATCAAGCAGAACAAGCTTGAGTCTAAATCAACTGCTATGGCTTTGTTGGATGTTGAGAAGGCTTTTGACAATGTTTGGCATGATGGTTTGATACATAAACTGTATTTATACGGTTTTCCAATGTATCTTATCAAAATTATCCAGCACTATCTTTCGGAGAGATCGTTCAGGGTTTTTCTGAATGGGATTGCTTCTGGATTATTCAACATTGATGCTGGGGTTCCCAAGGAAGTATTCTTGGCCCACTTCTGTACAATATTTTTACATCTGATTTGCCTACTCTTCCTGGTAATGGTGTGTTGTCACTTTTGCTGATGACACTGCCGTTATTTATAAGGGTAAAATAACCAGATATTTAGTTGGCCGTCTTCAGAAGGGTCTTGACGTTCTTTCCGAATACTTTGGCGACTGGAAAATTCGCATTAATGCAACCAAAACTCAAACCATCATTTTTCCACTTTCCAAATCGGCCAGATTTGCCCCAAAGGATGATGTTTTGATAAAAATGAATGATGTTTCGATACCCTGGTCAAAGGAAGTTGTCTATTTAGGTCTCATACTTGACTCGAAACTATTGTTTCGGCAGCATGTAGACAAAATATTGAACAAGTGCAGCATTCTCATCAGGTGTTTGTATCCTTTAATTAACAGAAAATCAAAGCTATCTTTGAAAAATAAGCTAGCAGTTTACAAACAAATAATTTACCCTGTTATTGAGTATGCAGTACCTGTTTGGGAGTGTTGCGCTAGAACTCATAAATTGAAGCTCCAGCGTGTCCAAAACAAGGTACTCAAAATGGTTTTGAATGTTCCTGGCTGGACAAGATCAAGTGAGGTTCATGAATTAGCAGAAGTAAAAATGTTGGATCAGAAGATTCAAGAAAAATGTTTGAAATTCAGGGAAAAATGTGCTATATCTGAATACCCCTTGATTCAAGGATTGGTTTAGTTTATGATAAGTTTAAGTTAGTTTTAGGTTAGGTTATGTTTTCTTAACATTTTTTTTTCCTCATTGTACCTAGTGTTACAAAAATGATAAATCATATACTTTTAAAGTTATGAAAATGAACAGTGTTTAAATCACGAAAAGCAAACTAAAGCTGAAGAGCCACAGCTGACCACTTATTATGTAAACCAAATGTAATTATTATAAGAAAGATTCAATAAAGTATATTTAATTAAAAAAAAAAAAAAAAAGGCCAATATAAGCAATTTTTGTGTATATGGAGCCAATAGTACTCGAAAATAACATTTGAGAAGGGCGTAAGGTATTTAAATATTTTTGTATTTTGCAATTTAAAAATTACTGTGTCTCGAAGCCGTTGCGTCGTATCAAAAAGTGGTCCAAGACAATCTTGTAGGAAATTGGATGGGCTTTCTGAAAAAAATACACTGAAACAAAAATACACGCCACTTCTATAAGATTTTTTGATTTTTAAGTCTAAAACTTAAATTTAAAGGTGTTGTCACGATTTTTTTTCGTTCAAAATTTTTGAGGAAATAGCCTAAGATGTTACCAAAAGACTGACGAAAAATGCAGGATGGTATGTCTCTCCTAAAAAAATACAAAAATCATTTACTAAAACTGTTTTTTGAAAAGTGGTCCAAACGTCAAAATTAAAAAAAACCCACAGTGAGAATCGATTCTCCAGACAATTTTACATAAAAGTTTCCATATTGACTATTGTCCTATGTCCAATCCTTGGGAAGATACAGCGGTTTTAAAAATAAAAATGATAAAAAATGGGTTTTTTTGTGGTTTTTGGCAATTTCTATATGACAGACTTGGTTTTTCAGTCTCGTAAATATTTTTACCGGAAAGCTCGTCCAATTTCCCATAAGTTTGCCTTTGACAGCTTTTTGATTTGACTCGTTTTGATATTTACGTAAGCTAATTTATTATCCAGGTTTCTACCATACCATGTATTTTTTTAGGAGAGACATACCATCCTGAATTTTCCGTCAGTCTTTTGGTAACATCTTAGGCTATTTCCTCAAAAATTTTGAACGAAAAAAAATCGTGACAATACCTTTAAATTTAAGTTTTAGACTTAAAAATCAAAAAATCTCATAGAAGTGGCGTGTATTTTTGTTTCAGTGTATTTTTTTCAGAAAGCCCTTCCAATTTCCTACAAGTTTGTCTTGGACCACTTTTTGATACGACGCAATGGCTTTGAGACACAGTTATTTTTAAATTGCAAAATACAAAAATATTTAAATACCTTACGCCCTTCTCAAATGTTATTTTCGAGTACTATTGGCTCCATATACACAAAAATTGCTTATATTGGCCTAGGATAACATGTCTTAAAACTTTCATTGAAATCGGAGAGGGTCGGGTACAAAAGTACCAGAAAAATTCCTGATTTGAGCTGGAATTGCTCTGTCGCAATTCGCCCCATGTGTCCCGACTGACCCGATTGGGTTTTAGGTAACCCTCATTCCTTTTTTTTCTCAGCTAAATAACAAAAATATAATTCAAGATATTGCAGAAAAACACATAAAATGGGATAAATGGGGAGAAATGAGCATTGCCGTCATTTGCTGTCAACGAGAATGTCTCCAATTGATTAATCGTGGTTTTTACACAAAATAAAATACTTTAGAAGTGCAGCAAACAAAGGCAGTTGAAGATATTTGTAGAAAACACCCACATAAAGGCTCAATGTGGTGAAATGGTCCACTTCACTTCATTTGCCACTAATAAGAGTATCACAAATCGATTCCACGTATTTTCTTACTCAAAAAATAATTCTTTTGAAAGAGTGACGGCATCAAAAGATCTGTTTTGCAATCCGTTCTTGCTCACTGCAGTGGTATAATAGTAGCTTATGTAACAAGTTGCAAAAACTAGTTTTTAATTTTTTGCAGCTCCGAAAATCGCTTTTTGAATGAAGTTTTATGTCAAACATGTATGTGTTAGGTAAATTCGCCGTTTAAAATAAAACAATATTGGAAAATGTTACTTTTCGACACAAGTGTTGAAAAGCTCATCTTTTCAGCATCCATTTCAGCGCTAGGACTTTCCAGCAGTGGTATTTTAAGGTATTGATTTTCAAATCTATCATTTTTGGTAGTTAAAAGTAGACCGTTTCGTTTCTTCGGAAGGTCAGGAAAAAACTGTAACTCATACTGAACTTTAAGTCACAGACTCAGGAAATTCCACTTAAAAGGTCATTTCCTTCCTTGCGTTGAACTCCCTCCATCCAATCGGACAACAGTCTTTAGTGATGCCATGTTTATGCTGAGTAGCATAACAATCCAAGCTAGCAACACGCAGTAGATGTGCAATTTTACCACCCCAAACTGATCCGAAGCACATTAGCGAGGTGAGCGCACGTGCTTCTGAGTGATTTGTTTGTAAATATCGTTGATGCTGGTAGACAACCCCCTTCCTCCTTCTGGTGGGTAGTCCTCTGCAATTAATTTCAAAACATCGTGACGGCGAGGTCCGAAGGAAGAACTTTATTGGGGTCTTGATACGGGGTGGTTGGTCGGTTAGTGATTCACAGAATTATAACTATAGTGTGGTGTTAAGAGGTTTGTGCGTTGCTACTAATGGTGGTTTAAGCTGGCTCGGAACATAATAATTACTACGATACGTGATGGTTAGATAGATTGACTCTTAGGAAGCTTGAAAACATCTTTATGGAGATGAGCTAACTAATTGGTCGATTTGAGGGGATCATAATGAAAAGGTTAGAAACGACTTCCAAAGAATTAATAATATCTCATCGGATAACCTCTACAAGGACACCTCAATTCCTCATTTGGTTCTCCAAATATGCGTAGGAGTGTCGAAATGTACCACATTCCTAACGCTCCCTTACACCGCGATCTTGTACTTTCCGATTCTACATTTCACGGTCGTCAAAGCGCAAAATCATCGCTTAAAGACGAATAATTACCAACAATGGATACAACTAATTCGTGCCAGACAACCAAACCGTGACAAACGCTTCCTCTAACCTACAATCTGATTCATGTGTACGGCTTAGGCATATCCGTAGCAAAAGCCAACGAAACAAATTCTTGACATTGAACCGTGAAATACTCCACGGTTTCGACTCATCCTTGCAGACTCCCTCATCCAAATTCGACGAACTTGTTTGAACAAGATTGGTTTCACCCCACTGAATGACTAACTGACGAACGAAGACGCCACGTGGAGGCGGGCCTCGGGTTTTGCATTTCTTGGCACCCGGCAGTGTCCTCGGTGTGTCTTCAGCTGGTTTTACAGTCTAATCGATCTTTTCAATCTAGATGTGATGCGATCACAATTGTTCACTTTTGCGGGAGTTGTAGTTTGTAGAATTTTATTTTGATTTTCTTGGTAGAATACATTTTTACATAACGTTCTATATCACGGGACTCAAATCACTTCAAAATTATCAGCGAGAACACCATCTTCGCTATAAAACGCATAATTTTGAACAGCAAATTTTGTTTCAATCCCTGACCTTTACAGTCCTTCTGGGAAGCGTCACATTACACCGGTCGATTCGACACTCCGCCAAACACATCGATCGCATCGCACGGCTTGATTTATTTCCCCCCTAACGACCCTTCCGATTCAGATCTAGCTCGAACCGCTTGATGATTTCACTTTCGGGGTACATTAGGGTCTCGTAAACGGAAGGACCTTCGCCGACCGGGGGTGGCAGTCCACTGCCGTTGGCCAGATCAAGGTTCTCCCCGGCGAGGATGGTCGTGGTGATCTTTACCCCGTTCGGTATGTGGGTTATCTGCGTGCGACTCCGGTAGATCTGGGGGTCAGCTTCTTCGTCTTCCTCGGCGATGGGTTGCCGTATGGTCTCCAGCGATGGTGACGAAGTGGCACTTCTGCTAGAACACGATCGCGGTGGTCAAACTTTTTGAAAAACCCCGCAGAATTCTTAAGATCTTACCGACGTGACCGATTGCGGAGATCCGCTCGGGAGGAATTTGCACTGCTAACTTGAATTTTGTCCTCGAAAAGTTGCCGGATCGCGCGAACACGTGACTTGCCGACGTACTCACCCAAGCCTTCGCGGTCATCCGATGACCTCCGCGGTGGGCTCGAGGAAGCTTTGCCCTGCAGTGGACAGACAAAGTCGCCGCAGCACGCGACCGGACGACCCCCGTGGAGGTGACACTCGCAGGTGACAATTTGCTGGGCGTTCATCGCTTTTGGTGAATTTATTGGTCACTGGCTAAAGATTTCAGACACGCGAGAAGGCCAAACGAATAAATTACAAAATAATTTGCAAAATTGTGACACGAGAGATTTTTGAAGGTCGAACTGCTCGATAGAAAATTATAGAACGTTATGGATAGCAACCATGGTTGACTGAGATTCAGTCTTTTCAAATCGCTTTTTTTCAATTGCAGATTGTTTCGATACCAGATTAAATGCCAAGCCATGCGGCAACCAGGTCATCGAGATCGGTCAATTGCCCACTTCCCTGAGCAAACTGACCGCGTGACCGACCATTCTCCGCGGTGGCAACAGTTCAATTCCAGAGATTACCGGCGGTGCCAATTGTTTTGAAAGTTGATCGCACCAACTTTCAATCTGACCCATCCATGCTAACGATGGAGCTTCCCCACCCGCGGAGATCTATTGAGTCTGGCGGTTGCAGTTTCTGCTACCAAAAGTCCACCAGCATGGGGCGGCATTTGGAGGCATTCCCACAGCAGCAGCTTAGCGTTACTTAAGTTGGCAGAGTAGGAGAGATGGCACCGGATTAGTCTGCGAGCAGCAGGCAGCTCGGCAGAATCGCTAATGGATATGATGGGCTTGCGCGGGATCGTGAGTGAACTATCCTCTTCTTTTTGGAATCACGACCCAGCACGTGGCGGCTCCTTTGGACCTGTCGCGTTGGTTTTTGTTTGGTAGTTAGCATAAGTTTCTTGTCCGTGTAGTCAACTGTTGAACGAGACAAATCTGACCGGGGTAATCTAGTTAATGGACAGCTAAACCGCTGCAAATGTAACAAGTCAATTAAAATAACAATAAAAAATTCATTCAAGAAAAGGTTATCCACAAAAATACAAAAAATACAGAAAATACAGAAAAAAAAAACAGAAAATAAAGAAAATACAGAAAATGAGCATTTTTTTACGAAATCGGTCTTTATTCTAAATATTAACTTCTGTATTTTGTAATCCGACTCAAACTTTTTTTTTTGCTTTCGGTATGTCTAAAGAAGCCATTTTGCATCATTAGTTTGTCCATATAATTGTCCATGGCAGCTGTCCATACAAAAATTATGTATGAAAATTCAAAAATCTGTATCTTTTGAAGGACATTTTTGATCGATTTGGTGTCTTGGGCAAAGTTGTAGGTATGGATAAGGACTACACTGAAAAAAATGATGCACGGTTAACATTTTTTTGTGATTTTTCATTTAACTTTTGTAACAAAAACATGTTTTGCAAAAAAAAAAAACACTATTATTATTTTTTCAATTGTTTGATATGTTTTAAATGACATCAAATGCCAACCTTTCAGAAATTATCAGGTTGTGCAAAAAATCTTTGACCAAGTTATGAATTTTTAAATCAATACTGACTTTTCAAAAATTGAAATATTGGTCACAAAAAATGTCTACTTTATTTTTAGATGTAAAATCATATTTGCAATCAAAAAGTACTTAAGTGAAATTTTGATAAAGTGCACCGTTTACGAGTTAAAGTGGCTGAGAAAATCTCTATATTTTGCTTTCTTGAACTTTGTTGATACGACCCTTAAGTGCTGAGATTATGCCATGCAAAGGTTTATAACAAGAAAATTTATATTTTCTATGTCTCACCCAAACAACCCACCGTTTTATAATATCGATAACTCAGCAACTTTGCAATGTTAAAATATGAATTAGGGGAGATGGGGTAAGACGGCCACCCTAAGGGAGAAGTCTCATAAAATTTACACTACAGATTATTTTGATCTGAAATCAGGTACATATTGTTCTACTAATAGTCCATTATAGAAATGACATCGATTAAATGGTCTAAAAACCAATGTTCAATACTTTTCAGCAATTTTAAAAAATAATTGAAATCGAATCATATATAAAATACGCGGGGTAAGACGGTCAGTGCTATAAATTAACTTGATAACTTTGCTAAATCCACCCAAATACCAACATGATTGGTCGAACAGACTTCTCTGAAAATCATGACTATTTTGGTTGAAAAAAACAAAATTCAAATTTGAAGAAAAATGTTGTTCAACAAATTTTATAGTTTAGCTATGTGAATTTCATATTATTGCGACCACATTTCATGAAAAACTATGAATTTACACGAAAACATACCCAATTTAATGCAAATTAACTGGTTTGTGAATTTCGATTAGAATTAGTAAATCTATGTAAAAAGCATGAGCATGAGCATGAGAGACCACCCATGGTTGTCCTTCTCCGTTGCTGAACAGGACCATAATATATCAGCACAACCGGTCACACGCTTCAACGATCAAATGATGTTTCCTTTATCAACAGCATGCATGAATGCGCTGAAAAGATAAAACATCACGATCATCAAAACTAGAACCGGTGCGAATAGGAAACAGTCGTTGGCCACCAACGGCGCCCGCCATGTCAGTTTGTAGATCTCGAGGAATGGGACGGGAATGTTAGTTAGCACAGGCTGCTACCAAGGGTGGGTTCTATACGATATCCACACCCCCGCGTGTGCCGGAAAACTACTTCTACTTGGGATTTTGTTAGTGGGTAAGGGTAATGGCCAGGATTCAACATAGAGGATGATGATGCGACCCAATAATCAATAAATTTTGTTTAATGGTGTGATGTATTATGCATTCTCAAGGCAAACAGTCGGAGTATGCGGATGAGACTATTCCCGGTTATTTGGTGTTGAGTTTAGCATAAATGATTTAATCTTAGACAGCCGGCTGTGGAAAGAAAAAACCAACTAAAATGCGAAAACGCGAAACCGCCCGGATCGAAATACACAATCGGGGGACAACAAAGACGGAAACGGCAACGAAAATCCTGCGTGAGGACCGCGACGCACACCGTTCAGATTCTCCAACGCAACTCAGAATTAGTAAATCTATGTAAAAAATATAAAATTAGCGACTTTTATTAAAAGTTTGAATGGATTTCATACTATTCAATGAATTTTGCTATAAGGAATATTGACGAACCGGCAGTTAATAGCATTTTGATAAAAAAATGATAGTTCTATCGAAAGTTTGTCAAATATGTCTTAAATATGTCTTAACAGTCAAAAATCCTTCAAAAATGCAACCTTTATCAAACCAAATTAACAAACTACGGGTGGCCGTCTTACCCCCCGTGGAGGTGGTCGTCTTGCCCCCAAATTACTTATGAGCAGTTCTCTACGGAATCGGTCTTTTTTCTTTAATTTTAATTTTTGTATTTTTTAATCCGGCTGAAACTTTTTTGGTGCCTTCGGTGTGCCCAAAGAAGCCATTTTGCATCATTAGTTTGTCCATATAATTTTCCATACAAATTTGGCAGCTGTCCAAAAAAAATGATATGTGAAAATTCAAAAATCTGTATCTTTTGAAGGAATTTTTTGATCGATTCGGTGTCTTCGGCAAAGTTGTAGGTATGGATAAGGACTACACTGGAGAAAAATGATACACGGTAAAAAAATGTTGGTGATTTTTAATTTAACTTTTTGTCACTAAAACTTGATTTGCAAAAAACACTATTTTTATTTTCTTTTATTTTTTGATATGTTTTAGAGGACATAAAATGCCAACTTTTCAGAAATTTCCAGAATGGGCAAAAAATCTTTGACCGAGTTGTGATTTTTTGAATCAATACAGATTTTTTCAAAAAATCGAAATATTGGTCGCAAAATTTTTTCAACTTCATATTTCGATGTAAAATCAAATTTGCAATCAAAAAGTACTGAATTTTTGATAAAGCGCACCGTTTTCAAGTTACAGTCGACTCTCTGGTTGTGAATATCTAAGGGACCGTCGAGGAAGAGATGCATCCGTTTACAGAACGATGCAAAATGAAGACTAGATTGAAATTTGTTTTTTCTTGCTAACCAGCTATGGGAGAGAATGATGGTAACGTCCAGCAAACAAAAACAAATAAATGTCAAACACCCTTCAAAGCTTCGTTTCTCACAGAAAAGTGTCTATGCAAGCCAACTGGAATAGATATTTAAAGCAAATAGAATCCAAGGGACCGTCGAGGAAGAGATTCTTCAAGCAAGAGAAAATATCGAGGAATAAAGACAACCAAAGCATGCAGTTTGAAGGGACTGAGAAATTCATCGGTACATGGGGCAATATTGATATCGAGAAGATCGACAGCCAGAGAGTCGACTGTATAACCATTTTTAGGTAACTTTTGTTAAAATAGTCGCAGTTTTTCATTTTTTTTTATATAAGTGCCCATGTTTGCCCACTTTTGAAAAAAAAAATTTTGAAAAGCTGAGAAAATTTTCTACATTTTGCTTTTATGAACTTTGTTGATACGACCCATAGTTGCTGAGATATTGCTATGCAAAGTTTAAAACAGGAAAATTGATGTTTTAAGCCACCAAAACAACCAACCATTATGTCGATATCTCAGCAACTATAGGTCCGATTTACAATGTTATAACATGAAATAGTCGTGAAATTTTCCGATTTTTCGAAAAATATCTTCAAAAATTTAAAATCAAGACTAACATTTCAAACGGGCCAAACATTCAATATAACGCCCATTTGAAATGTTAGTCTTGATTTTAAATTTTTGAAGATATTTTTTTCGAAAAGATCGAAAAATTTCACGAATGTTTCATATTTAAACATTGGAAATCGGACCTGTAGTTGCTGAGATATCGACATTAGAAAATGGTGGGTTGTTTGGGTGAGACTTAGAAAACATCAATTTTCCTGTTTTTTTTTTAATTTTGCAAAGCAATATCTCAGCAACTATGGGTCGTATCAACAAAGTTCAATAAAGCAAAATATAGAGAATTTTCTCAGCTTTTCAAAATTATTTTTTTCAAAAGTGGGCAAACATGGGCACTAATTTAAAAAAATGAAAAACTGCGACTATTTTCACAAAAGTTACCTAAAAATGGTTATAACTTGAAAACGGTGCACTTTATCATAATTTCACTAATGTACTTTTTGATTGCAAATTTGTTTTTACATCGAAAAATGAAGTTGAAAAATTTTTGCGACCAATATTTCGATTTTTTGAAAAAATCTGTATTGATTCAAACAATCATAACTCGGTCAAAGATTTTTTGCCCATTCTGGAAATTTCTGAAAGGTTGGCATTTTATGTCCTCTAAAGCATATCAAAAAATAAAAAAAATAAAAATTGTGTTTTTTTGCAAATCAAGTTTTAGTGACAAAAAGTTAAATTAAAAATCACCAACATTTTTTTACCGTGTATCATTTTTTTCAGTGTAGTCCATATCCATACCTACAACTTTGCCGAAGACACCAAATCAATAAAAAAATCCTTCAAAAGATACAGATTTTTGAATTTTCACATATCATTTTTGTATGGACAGCTGCCAAATTTGTATGGATAATTATATGGACAAACTAATGATGCAAAATGGCTTTGGGCATACCGAAGGCACCAAAAAGTTTCAGCCGATTAAAAATACCAAAAAAATCGAATGACTGAAATCTCAGAGAATTGCTCTTATTTTATAAAACATTTTTGCAAATAGCACAACGCATTTTTGAAACTTTTCGAGGACATAATCTTGGGAAAACTTCAATTTAAAATGAAAAATATTTAAATAAAGTATTACATATTTTTACCTAACAAAATGCTTAAGTTGTAAATCATGAAAATTATATCCAGTTTCAAGTTGAAAAACATTTGTTTATTTTGAGCTATTTTTACACGATTTCAAAGAATAGGTTTGGCAAAGGTGACTCCATATGCATTATTTAGCATGAGGAACAATATTGCTTAAAATTTTAGTAATATTCATTAGTATACTTAGTAAAACAGTGGGTGGCTGTCTTACCTCGTTTACCCCTATTCGTGAAATTGTCCAGTCATTCCGAAAACAATATTTTCATTTTTAATCAAGACTAACATTTCAGAAGGGCCAAACACTCAAAATTACGCCCTTTTGTAATGTTAGTCTTGGTTTAAAATTTTTGAAAATATAGATTGGAAAATTTCACGAATGTTTCTTATTTTACATTGTAAATCGGACCATTAGTTGCTGAGATATCGACATTAGCAAATTTTTGCGACCAATATTTCGACCTTTGAAAAATCTGTATTGATTAAAATGTCATAACTCGGTCAAAGATTTTTGCAACCTAAAAGTTTCTGAAAAGTTGGCTTGACCCTAAAACATATAAAAAATAGTAGGTGGGAAAAGTTATCCTACAGATGGTTATCCTAGAATAATTTATAGCGCTATGGCGGCCATCTTTATAGCATGCGGGATAACTTGTCATGGTTATCCTAGGAACAATTTTAAGAGAGAATCCAAAATTCAAAAACAAACAATTAACATTACCTGGACATGTTTTTTGGCAAAACTTACTGCCCTACATTCCTGGAGTAAGAAAATTTGGATGTGAATGAAAAAATTCCAGAAATATATGAACTTCAAATAATTTAATTCAAATATTCAATAAATTTGAAAATCCTTCTAGGATGGGACTCTGGGTCATTTCCTGACATGTATTTTGGCAAAACTTGTTGCCCTACATTCCTTGAGCAAACTGGCATGAGGCCACGTGGAGAAAATCCAGAAATATTTGAACTTCATTTTAATTCAAATATTCAATAAATTGAAAATCTAGGATGGGACTCTGTCATTTCCTGGACATGTATTTTGGTAAAACTTGTTGCCCTACATTCCTTGAGCAAAAATGGTCTGAGGCCATGTGGAGGAAAAATCCAGAAATATTTGAACTTCAAATATTTTAATTCAAATATTCCATAAATTTAAAAATCCTTCTAGGATGGGATGGGTCATTTTGACATTTAGGCAAAATTCTGCTGGAACATAAAAAACAACTTGGCATGAGGCCATGTGGAGGAAAATTCCAGAAATATTTGAACTTCAAATATTTTAATTCAAATATTCAATAAATTTGAAAATCCTTCTAGGATGGGACTCTGGGTCATTTCTGGACATGTATTTTGGTAAAACTTGTTGCCCTAAATTCCTGAACATAAAATACAACTTGGCATGAGGCCATGTGGAGAAATTATTTGAACTTCAAATATTTTATTTCAAATATTCAATAAATTTAAAATCCTTCTAGGATTCTGGTCATTTCCTGACATGTATTTAGGCAAAACTTGTTGCCCTAAATTCCTGGAACATCAAAATACAACTTGGCATGAGGCCATGTGAAAAATTCCAGAAATATTTGAACTTCAAATATTTTAATTCAAATATTCAATAAATTTAAAATCCTTCTAGGATGGGACTTGGTCATTTTATGTATTTAGGCAAAACTTGTTGCCCTACATTCCTGGAACATAAAATACAACTTGGCATGAGGCCATGTGAGGAAAAATTCCAGAAATATTTGAACTTCAAATATTTTAATTCAAATATTCAATAAATTTGAAAATCCTTCTAGGATGGGACTCTGGGTCATTTTGGACATTTAGGCAAAACTTGTTGCCCTACATTCCTGAACAAAAATTGGCATGAGGCCATGTGGAGGAAAATTCCAGAAATATTTGAAATTCAAATATTTTAATTCAAATATTCCATAAATTTAAAAATCCTTCTGGGATGGGACTCTGGGTATTTCTGACATGTATTTAGGTACTTGTTGCCCTACATTCCTTGAGCATTACAACTTGGCATGAGGCCATGTGGAGAAAATTCCAGAAATATTTGAACTTCAAATATTTTATTTCAAATATTCAATAAATTTAAAATCCTTCTAGGATGGGACTCTGTCATTTCCTGACATGTATTTAGGCAAAACTTGTTGCCCTACATTCCTGAACATAAAAATACATGGCATGAGGCCATGGAAAATTCCAGAAATATTTGAACTTCAAATATTTTAATTCAAATATTCAATAAATTTGAAAATCCTTCTAGGATGGGACTCTGGGTCATTTCCTGACATGTAGAACTTGTTCTAAATTCCTGGAACATAAAATACAACTTGGCATGAGGCCATGAGGAAAAAATTCCAGAAATATTTGAACTTCAAATATTTTAATTCAAATATTCAATAAATTTAAAAATCCTTCTAGGATTTGTCATTTCGACATATTTAGGCAAAACTTGTTGCCCTACATTCCTGAACATAAAAATACAACTGGCATGAGGCCATGTGGAGGAAATTCCAGAAATATTTGAACTTCAAATATTTTAATTCAAATATTCAATAAATTTGAAAACTAGGATGGGACTCTGGGTCATTTTGGACATGTATTTTGGTACTTGTTGCCCTACATTCCTGGAACATAAAAATACAACTTGGCATGAGGCCATGTGGAGGAAAATTCCAGAAATATTTGAACTTCAAATATTTTAATTCAAATATTCAATAAATTTAAAATCCTTCTAGGATGGGACTTGTCATTTCCTGGACATGTATTTAGGCAAAATGTTGCCTACATTCCTGGAACATAAAATACAACTTGGCATGAGGCCATGTGGAGGAAAAATTCCAGAAATATTTGAAATTCAAATATTTTAAAATTCTCTTGGGACTCTGTATTTCTATGTATTTAGTAAAACTTGTTGCCCTACATTCCTGAGCATAATATAATCAAGCATGAGGCCATGTGGAGAAAAAATTCCAGAAATATTTGAATCATTTTAATTCAAATATTCAATAAATTTAAAAATCCTTCTAGATGGGACTCTGGTCTTCCTGGACATTTAGCAAAACTTGTTGCCCTACATTCCTCTGAACATACAACTTGGCATGAGGCCATAGTGAGAAATTCCAGAAATATTTGAACCAAATATTTTAATTCAAATACAATAAATTTGAAAACTTAGACTGGCCTGGATATGAAACTTGTTGCCCCATGGAACATAAAAATACAACTTGGCATGAGGCCATGTGGAGGAAAAAATTCAGAAATATTTGAACTTCAAATATTTTAATTCAAATATTCAATAAATTTAAAATCCTTTTCTGGGACTTGGTCATTTCTGGACATGTATTTAGCAAAACTTGTTGCCCCATTCCTGAACATAAATACTTGGCATGAGGCCATGTGGAGGAAAAAATTCCAGAAATATTTGAACTTCAAATATTTTAATTCAAATATTCAATAAATTTAAAAATCCTGGACTTGTCATTTCCTGGACATTTAGGCAAAACTGTTGCCCTACATTCCTGAACATATACAACTTGGCATGAGGCCATGTGAGGAATTCCAGAAATATTTGAAATTCAAATATTTTAATTCAAATATTCCATAAATTTAAAAATCCTTCTAGACTTGTCATTTCTGGACATGCAAAACTTGTTGCCTAAATTTGAACATATACACATGAGGCCATGTGAGGAAAAAATCCAGAAATATTTGAACTTCAAATATTTTATTCAAATATTCAATAAATTTAAAAATCCTTCTAGGATTGACTCTGTTTTCGACATATTTAGCAAAAGCTGTCCCACATTCCTGAACATAAAAATACAACTTGGCATGAGGCCATGTGGAAAAATTCCAGAAATATTTGAAATTCAAATATTTAATTCAAATATTCAATATTTAAAAATCCTTCTAGATGGGATTTGTCATTTCCGGACATATTTAGCAAAACTTGTTGCCCTAAATTCCTGAACATAAACTTGGCATGAGGCCAGGAGGAAAAAATCCAGAAATATTTGAACTTCAAATATTTTAATTCAAATATTCAATAAATTTAAAATCCTTCTAGGATGGGACTCTGTCATTTTGAGCAACTTGTTGCCCCACCTGGAACAAACAATACAAGCATGAGGCCATGTGAGGAAAATTCCAGAAATATTTGAACTTCAAATATTTTAATTATTCAATAATTTAAAAAATCCTTCTAGATGGACTCTGGGTCATTTCGACATATTTAGGCAAAATTTGTTGCCCTACATTGGAACAAAATACAACTGGCATGAGGCCATGTGAGGAATTCAGAAATATTTGAACTTCATATTTTAATTCAAATATTCAATAATTAAAAATTCTTTCTAGATTTCATTTCTGACATTATTTGTCAAAAGTTGTTCATTACATTCCTGAACAAAGACCAGATGAGGTTATGTGGAGGAAAAAATCCAGAAATATTTGAACTTCAATATTTTAATTCAAATATTCAATAAATTTAAAAAAATCCTGGATTTTGGACATGTATTTGAATCTGTTGCCCTACATTCTGAACATAAAACATACTTGGCATGAGGCCATGTGGAGGAAATCCAGAAATATTTGAAATTCAATTAATTCAAATATTCTGATACCTGGGTGGACTTCTGGACCATTTCTGACATGTATTTTGTGTAACTTGTTGCCCTACATTCCTTGAGCATGTAACAATTGGCATGAGCATGAGGTGAAGGAAAAAAATTCCAGAAATATTTGAACTTCAAATATTTAACCAAATATTCATATTTGAAAATCTTCTAGATGGATTTCTGGTTTCCCGGACATGCTAATTTGTTGAGCATAAAATATCTTGGCATGAGGCCATGTGAGGAAAATTCCAGAAATATTTGAACTTCAAATTAATTCAAATATTCAATAATTTAAAATCTTTCTAGGATGGGACTTGTCATTTCGGACATGATTTAGCAGTCTGTTGCCTCCCTGAACAAAATATACCAGCATGAGGCCATGTGGAGTGAAAAAAATTCAGAAATATTTGAACCAAATATTTTATTCAAATATCTCAAAAATCCTTCCAGGATGGGATTTCGTCATTTCCTGGACATGTATTTGCAGGCCCTACATTTTGAACATAAATCAGGTCTGCATGAGGCCATGTGGAAAAATTCCAGAAATATTTGAACTTCAAATATTTTAATTCAAATATTCAATAAATTTAAAAATCCTTCTGGGATGGGACTAGAAGGATGTTCAAATTTATGAATATTTGAATTAAAATATTTGAAGTTCAAATATTTCTGGATTTTTTTTCCTCCAAATGGCCTCATGCCAAGTTGTATTTTTATGCTCAAGGAATGTAGGGCAACAAGTTTTACCAAAATACATGTCCAGGAAATGACCCAGAGTCCCATCCTAGAAGGATTTTCAAATTTATTGAATATTTGAATTAAAATATTTTAATTAAAATATTTGAAGTTCAAATATTTCTGAATTTTTTCCTCCACATGGCCTCATGCCAAGTTGTATTTTTATGTTCCAGGAATGTAGGGCAACAAGTTTTGCCAAAATACATGTCCAGGAAATGACCCAGAGTCCCATCCTAGATGGATTTTCAAATTTATTGAATATTTGAATTAAAATGAAGTTCAAATATTTCTGGATTTTTTTTTTCTCCACGTGGCCTCATGCCAAGTTGTATTTTTATGTTCCAGGAATGTAGGGCAACAAGTTTTGCCTAAATACATGTCCAGGAAATGACCCAGAGTCCCATCCTAGAAGGATTTTCAAATTTATTGAATATTTGAATTAAAATATTTTAATTAAAATATTTGAAGTTCAAATATTTCTGGAATTTTTTTCTCCACATGGCCTCATGCCAAGTTGTATTTTATGTTCCAGGAATGTAGGGCAACAAGTTTTGCCAAAATACATGTCCAGGAAATGACCCAGAGTCCCATCCTAGAAGGATTTTCAAATTTATTGAATATTTGAATTAAAATGAAGTTCAAATATTTCTGGATTTTTTTTTCTCCACGTGGCCTCATGCCAAGTTGTATTTTTATGCTCAAGGAATGTAGGCAACAAGTTTTGCCAAATACATGTCCAGGAAATGACCCAGAGTCCCATTCTAGAAGGATTTTCAAATTTATTGAATATTTGAATTAAAAATATTTTAATTAAAATATTTGAAGTTCAAATATTTCTGAATTTTTTTCCTCCACATGGCCTCATGCCAAGTTGTATTTTTATGTTCCAGGAATGTAGGGCAACAAGTTTTGCTAAAATACATGTCCAGGAAATGACCCAGAGTCCCATCCTAGAAGGATTTTCAAATTTATTGAATATTTGAATTAAAATGAAGTTCAAATATTTCTGGATTTTTTCTCCACGTGGCCTCATGCCAAGTTGTATTTTTATGCTCAAGGAATGTAGGGCAACAAGTTTTGCCAAAATACATGTCTAGGAAATGACCCAGAGTCCCATTCTAGAAGGATTTTCAAATTTATTGAATATTTGAATTAAAATATTTTAATTAAAATATTTGAAGTTCAAATATTTCTGGAATTTTTTTCCTCCACATGGCCTCATGCCAAGTTGTATTTTTATGTTCCAGGAATGTAGGGCAACAAGTTTTGCCAAAATACATGTCCAGGAAATGACCCAGAGTCCCATCCTAGAAGGATTTTCAAATTTATTGAATATTTGAATTAAAATATTTTAATTAAAATATTTGAAGTTCAAATATTTCTGGAATTTTTTTCCTCCACATGGCCTCATGCCAAGTTGTATTTTTATGTTCCAGGAATGTAGGGCAACAAGTTTTGCCAAAATACATGTCCAGGAAATGACCCAGAGTCCCATCCTAGAAGGATTTTCAAATTTATTGAATATTTGAATTAAAATGAAGTTCAAATATTTCTGGATTTTTTTTTCTCCACGTGGCCTCATGCCAAGTTGTATTTTTATGCTCAAGGAATGTAGGGCAACAAGTTTTGCCAAAATACATGTCCAGGAAATGACCCAGAGTCCCATTCTAGAAGGATTTTCAAATTTATTGAATATTTGAATTAAAATATTTTAATTAAAATATTTGAAGTTCAAATATTTCTGAATTTTTTCCACATGGCCTCATGCCAAGTTGTATTTTTATGTTCCAGGAATGTAGGGCAACAAGTTTTGCCAAAATACATGTCCAGGAAATGACCCAGAGTCCCATCCTAGAAGGATTTTCAAATTTATTGAATATTTGAATTAAAATGAAGTTCAAATATTTCTGGATTTTTTTTTCTCCACGTGGCCTCATGCCAAGTTGTATTTTTATGCTCAAGGAATGTAGGGCAACAAGTTTTGCCAAAATACATGTCCAGGAAATGACCCAGAGTCCCATTCTAGAAGGATTTTCAAATTTATTGAATATTTGAATTAAAATATTTTAATTAAAATATTTGAAGTTCAAATATTTCTGAATTTTTTCTCCACATGGCCTCATGCCAAGTTGTATTTTATGTTCCAGGAATGTAGGGCAACAAGTTTTGCCAAAATACATGTCCAGGAAATGACCCAGAGTCCCATCCTAGAAGGATTTTCAAATTTATTGAATATTTGAATTAAAATATTTTAATTAAAATATTTGAAGTTCAAATATTTCTGAATTTTTTTCCTCCACATGGCCTCATGCCAAGTTGTATTTTTATGTTCCAGGAATGTAGGGCAACAAGTTTTGCCAAAATACATGTCCAGGAAATGACCCAGAGTCCCATCCTAGAAGGATTTTCAAATTTATTGAATATTTGAATTAAATGAAGTTCAAATATTTCTGGAATTTTTTCCTCCACATGGCCTCATGCCAAGTTTATTTTTATGTTCCAGGAATGTAGGGCAACAAGTTTTGCCTAAATACATGTCCAGGAAATGACCCAGAGTCCCATCCTAGAAGGATTTTCAAATTTATTGAATATTTGAATTAAAATGAAGTTCAAATATTTCTGGATTTTTTTCTCCATGGCCTCATGCCGTTGTATTTTTATGTTCCATGAATGTAGGGCAACAAGTTTTGCCAAAATACATGTCCAGGAAATGACCCAGAGTCCCATCCTAGAAGGATTTTCAAATTTATTGAATATTTGAATTAAAATGAAGTTCAAATATTTCTGAATTTTTTCTCTCACATGGCCTCATGCCAAGTTGTATTTTTATGTTCCAGGAATGTAGGGCAACAAGTTTTGCCAAAATACATGTCCAGGAAATGACCCAGAGTCCCATCCTAGAAGGATTTTCAAATTTATTGAATTAAAATGAAGTTCAAATATTTCTGGATTTTTTTTTCTCCACATGGCCTCATGCCAAGTTGTATTTTTATGCTCAAGGAATGTAGGGCAACAAGTTTTGCCAAAATACATGTCCAGGAAATGACCCAGAGTCCCATCCTAGAAGGATTTTTAAATTTATTGAATATTTGAATTAAAATATTTGAAGTTCAAATATTTCTGGATTTTTTTTCCTCCAAATGGCCTCATGCCAAGTTGTATTTTTATGCTCAAGGAATGTAGGGCAACAAGTTTTACCAAAATACATGTCCAGGAAATGACCCAGAGTCCCATCCTAGAAGGATTCAAATTTATTGAATATTTGAATTAAAATATTTAATTAAAATATTTGAAGTTCAAATATTTCTGGAATTTTTTTCCTCCACATGGCCTCATGCCAAGTTGTATTTTTATGTTCCAGGAATGTAGCAACAAGTTTTGCCAAAATACATGTCCAGGAAATGACCCAGAGTCCCATCCTAGAAGGATTTTCAATTTATTGAATATTTGAATTAAAATGAAGTTCAAATATTTCTGGATTTTTTTTCTCCACGTGGCCTCATGCCAAGTTGTATTTTTATGCTCAAGGAATGTAGGGCAACAAGTTTTGCCAAAATACATGTCCAGGAAATGACCCAGAGTCCCATTCTAGAAGGATTTTCAAATTGAATATTTGAATTATATTTTAATTAAAATATTTGAAGTTCAAATATTTCTGAATTTTTTTCTCCACATGGCCTCATGCCAAGTTGTATTTTTATGTTCCAGGAATGTAGGGCAACAAGTTTTACAAAATACATGTCCAGGAAATGACCCAGAGTCCCATCCTAGAAGGATTTTCAAATTTATTGAATATTTGAATTAAAATATTTTAATTAAAATATTTGAAGTTCAAATATTTCTGGAATTTTTTCCTCCACATGGCCTCATGCCAAGTTGTATTTTTATGTTCCAGGAATGTAGGGCAACAAGTTTTGCCAAAATACATGTCCAGGAAATGACCCAGAGTCCCATCCTAGAAGGATTTTCAAATTTATTGAATATTTGAATTAAAATGAAGTTCAAATATTTCTGGAATTTTTTTCTCCACATGGCCTCATGCCAAGTTGTATTTTTATGTTCCAGGAATGTAGGGCAACAAGTTTTGCCTAAATACATGTCCAGGAAATGACCCAGAGTCCCATCCTAGAAGGATTTTCAAATTTATTGAATATTTGAATTAAAATGAAGTTCAAATATTTCTGGATTTTTTTTTCTCCACGTGGCCTCATGCCAAGTTGTATTTTTATGCTCAAGGAATGTAGGGCAACAAGTTTTGCCTAAATACATGTCCAGGAAATGACCCAGAGTCCCATCCTAGAAGGATTTTCAAATTTGAATTAAAATGAAGTTCAAATATTTCTGGATTTTTTTCTCCACATGGCCTCATGCCAAGTTGTATTTTTATGCTCAAGGAATGTAGGGCAACAAGTTTTGCCAAAATACATGTCCAGGAAATGACCCAGAGTCCCATCCTAGAAGGATTTTCAAATTTATTGAATATTTGAATTAAAATGAAGTTCAAATATTTCTGGATTTTTTTTTCTCCACATGGCCTCATACCAAGTTGTATTTTTATGCTCAAGGAATGTAGGGCAACAAGTTTTGCCAAAATACATGTCCAGGAAATGACCCAGAGTCCCATCCTAGAAGGATTTTCAATTTATTGAATATTTGAATTAAAATGAAGTTCAAATATTTCTGGATTTTTTTTCCACGTGGCCTCATGCCAAGTTGTATTTTTATGCTCAAGGAATGTAGGGCAACAAGTTTTGCCAAAATACATGTCCAGGAAATGACCCAGAGTCCCATCCTAGAAGGATTTTCAAATTTATTGAATATTTGAATTAAAATGAAGTTCAAATATTTCTGGATTTTTTTTTCTCCACATGGCCTCATACCAAGTTGTATTTTTATGCTCAAGGAATGTAGGGCAACAAGTTTTGCCAAAATACATGTCCAGAAATGACCCAGAGTCCCATTCTAGAAGGATTTTCAAATTTATTGAATATTTGAATTAAAATATTTTAATTAAAATATTTGAAGTTCAAATATTTCTGGAATTTTTTCCTCCACATGGCCTCATGCCAAGTTGTATTTTTATGTTCCAGGAATGTAGGGCAACAAGTTTTGCTAAAATACATGTCCAGGAAATGACCCAGAGTCCCATCCTAGAAGGATTTTCAAATTTATTGAATATTTGAATTAAAATGAAGTTCAAATATTTCTGAATTTTTTTCCTCCACATGGCCTCATGCCAAGTTGTATTTTATGTTCCATGTAGGGCAACAAGTTTTGCCTAAATACATGTCCAGGAAATGACCCAGAGTCCCATCCTAGAAGGATTTTCAAATTTATTGAATATTTGAATTAAAATGAAGTTCAAATATTTCTGGATTTTTTCTCCACGTGGCCTCATGCCAAGTTGTATTTTTATGCTCAAGGAATGTAGGGCAACAAGTTTTGCCAAAATACATGTCCAGGAAATGACCCAGAGTCCCATCCTAGAAGGATTTTCAATTTATTGAATATTTGAATTAAAATGAAGTTCAAATATTTCTGGAATTTTTTCCTCCACATGGCCTCATGCCAAGTTATTTTTATGTTCCAGGAATAGGGCAACAAGTTTTGCCTAAATACATGTCCAGGAAATGACCCAGAGTCCCATCCTAGAAGGATTTTCAAATTTATTGAATTAAAATGAAGTTCAAATATTTCTGGATTTTTTTCTCCACATGGCCTCATGCCAAGTTGTATTTTTATGCTCAAGGAATGTAGGGCAACAAGTTTTGCCAAAATACATGTCCAGGAAATGACCCAGAGTCCCATCCTAGAAGGATTTTCAATTTATTGAATATTTGAATTAAAATGAAGTTCAAATATTTCTGGATTTTTTTCTCCACATGGCCTCATACCAAGTTGTATTTTTATGCTCAAGGAATGTAGGGCAACAAGTTTTGCCAAAATACATGTCCAGGAAATGACCCAGAGTCCCATCCTAGAAGGATTTTCAAATTTATTGAATATTTGAATTAAAAATGAAGTTCAAATATTTCTGGAATTTTTTTCTCCACATGGCCTCATGCCAAGTTGTATTTTTATGTTCCAGGAATGTAGGGCAACAAGTTTTGCCTAAATACATGTCCAGGAAATGACCCAGAGTCCCATCCTAGAAGGATTTTCAAATTTATTGAATTAAAATGAAGTTCAAATATTTCTGGATTTTTTTTTCTCCACATGGCCTCATGCCAAGTTGTATTTTTATGCTCAAGGAATGTAGGGCAACAAGTTTTGCCAAAATACATGTCCAGGAAATGACCCAGAGTCCCATCCTAGAAGGATTTTTAAATTTATTGAATATTTGAATTAAAATATTTGAAGTTCAAATATTTGGAATTTTTTTCCTCCACATGGCCTCATGCCAAGTTGTATTTTTTGTTCCAGGAATGTAGGGCAACAAGTTTTACTAAAATATGTCCAGGAAATGACCCAGAGTCCCATCCTAGAAGGATTTTCAAATTTATTGAATATTTGAATTAAAATATTTGAAGTTCAAATATTTCTGGAATTTTTTCCTCCACATGGCCTCATGCCAAGTTGTATTTTTATGTTCCAGGAATGTAGGGCAACAAGTTTTGCCTAAATACATGTCCAGGAAATGACCCAGAGTCCCATCCTAGAAGGATTTTCAAATTTATTGAATTAAAATGAAGTTCAAATATTTCTGGATTTTTTTTCTCCACATGGCCTCATGCCAAGTTGTATTTTATGCTCAAGGAATGTAGGGCAACAAGTTTTGCCAAAATACATGTCCAGGAAATGACCCAGAGTCCCATCCTAGAAGGATTTTCAAATTTATTGAATATTTGAATTAAAATGAAGTTCAAATATTTCTGGATTTTTTTTTCTCCACATGGCCTCATACCAAGTTGTATTTTTATGCTCAGGAATGTAGGGCAACAAGTTTTGCCAAAATACATGTCCAGAAATGACCCAGAGTCCCATCCTAGAAGGATTTTCAAATTTATTGAATATTTGAATTAAAATGAAGTTCAAATATTTCTGGAATTTTTTTCCTCCACATGGCCTCATGCCAAGTTGTATTTTTATGTTCCAGGAATGTAGGGCAACAAGTTTTGCCTAAATACATGTCCAGGAAATGACCCAGAGTCCCATCCTAGAAGGATTTTCAAATTTATTGAATATTTGAATTAAAATGAAGTTCAAATATTTCTGGATTTTTTTTTCTCCACGTGGCCTCATGCCAAGTTGTATTTTTATGCTCAAGGAATGTAGGGCAACAAGTTTTGCCAAAATACATGTCCAGGAAATGACCCAGAGTCCCATCCTAGAAGGATTTTCAAATTTATTGAATATTTGAATTAAAATGAAGTTCAAATATTTCTGGAATTTTTTTCCTCCACATGGCCTCATGCCAAGTTGTATTTTTATGTTCCAGGAATGTAGGGCAACAAGTTTTGCCTAAATACATGTCCAGGAAATGACCCAGAGTCCCATCCTAGAAGGATTTTCAAATTTATTGAATTAAAATGAAGTTCAAATATTTCTGGATTTTTTTTTCTCCACATGGCCTCATGCCAAGTTGTATTTTTATGCTCAAGGAATGTAGGGCAACAAGTTTTGCCAAAATACATGTCCAGGAAATGACCCAGAGTCCCATCCTAGAAGGATTTTCAAATTTATTGAATATTTGAATTAAAATGAAGTTCAAATATTTCTGGAATTTTTTTCCTCCACATGGCCTCATGCCAAGTTGTATTTTTATGTTCCAGGAATGTAGGGCAACAAGTTTTGCCTAAATACATGTCCAGGAAATGACCCAGAGTCCCATCCTAGAAGGATTTTCAAATTTATTGAATTAAAATGAAGTTCAAATATTTCTGGATTTTTTTTTCTCCACATGGCCTCATGCCAAGTTGTATTTTTATGCTCAAGGAATGTAGGGCAACAAGTTTTGCCAAAATACATGTCCAGGAAATGACCCAGAGTCCCATCCTAGAAGGATTTTCAAATTTATTGAATATTTGAATTAAAATGAAGTTCAAATATTTCTGGATTTTTTTTTCTCCACGTGGCCTCATGCCAAGTTGTATTTTTATGCTCAAGGAATGTAGGGCAACAAGTTTTGCCAAAATACATGTCCAGGAAATGACCCAGAGTCCCATCCTAGAAGGATTTTCAAATTTATTGAATATTTGAATTAAAAATGAAGTTCAAATATTTCTGGAATTTTTTTCTCCACATGGCCTCATGCCAAGTTGTATTTTTATGTTCCAGGAATGTAGGGCAACAAGTTTTGCCTAAATACATGTCCAGGAAATGACCCAGAGTCCCATCCTAGAAGGATTTTCAAATTTATTGAATTAAAATGAAGTTCAAATATTTCTGGATTTTTTTTTCTCCACATGGCCTCATGCCAAGTTGTATTTTTATGCTCAAGGAATGTAGGGCAACAAGTTTTGCCAAAATACATGTCCAGGAAATGACCCAGAGTCCCATCCTAGAAGGATTTTCAAATTTATTGAATATTTGAATTAAAAATGAAGTTCAAATATTTCTGGATTTTTTTCTCCACATGGCCTCATACCAAGTTGTATTTTTATGCTCAAGGAATGTAGGGCAACAAGTTTTGCCAAAATACATGTCCAGGAAATGACCCAGAGTCCCATTCTAGAAGGATTTTCAAATTTATTGAATATTTGAATTAAAATTTTAATTAAAATATTTGAAGTTCAAATATTTCTGGAATTTTTTCCTCCACATGGCCTCATGCCAAGTTGTATTTTTATGTTCCAGGAATGTAGGGCAACAAGTTTTGCCAAAATACATGTCCAGGAAATGACCCAGAGTCCCATCCTAGAAGGATTTTCAAATTTATTGAATATTTGAATTAAAATATTTAATTAAAATATTTGAAGTTCAAATATTTCTGGAATTTTTTTCCTCCACATGGCCTCATGCCAAGTTGTATTTTTATGTTCCAGGAATGTAGGGCAACAAGTTTTGCAAAATACATGTCCAGGAAATGACCCAGAGTCCCATCCTAGAAGGATTTTCAAAATTATTGAATATTTGAATTAAAATGAAGTTCAAATATTTCTGGAATTTTTCTCCACATGGCCTCATGCCAAGTTGTATTTTTATGTTCCAGGAATGTAGGGCAACAAGTTTGCCTAAATACATGTCCAGGAAATGACCCAGAGTCCCATCCTAGAAGGATTTTCAAATTTATTGAATATTTGAATTAAAATGAAGTTCAAATATTTCTGGATTTTTTTTTCTCCACATGGCCTCATGCCAAGTTGTATTTTTATGCTCAAGGAATGTAGGGCAACAAGTTTTGCCAAAATACATGTCCAGGAAATGACCCAGTCCCATCCTAGAAGGATTTACAAATTTATTGAATATTTGAATTAAAATGAAGTTCAAATATTTCTGGATTTTTTTGTTCTCCACGTGGCCTCATGCCAAGTTGTATTTTTATGCTCAAGGAATGTAGGGCAACAAGTTTTGCTAAAAATACATGTCCAGAAATGACCCAGAGTCCCATCCTAGAAGGATTTTCAAATTTATTGAATATTTGAATTAAATGAAGTTCAAATATTTCTGGATTTTTTTTTCTCCACATGGCCTCATACCAAGTTGTATTTTTATGCTCAAGGAATGTAGGGCAACAAGTTTTGCCAAAATACATGTCCAGGAAATGACCCAGAGTCCCATCCTAGAAGGATTTTCAAATTTATTGAATATTTGAATTAAAATGAAGTTCAAATATTTCTGGATTTTTTTTTCTCCACGTGGCCTCATGCCAAGTTGTATTTTATGCTCAAGGAATGTAGGGCAACAAGTTTTGCCAAAATACATGTCCAGGAAATGACCCAGAGTCCCATCCTAGAAGGATTTTCAAATTTATTGAATATTTGAATTAAAATATTTGAAGTTCAAATATTTCTGAATTTTTTCACCACATGGCCTCATGCCACGTTGTATTTTTATGTTCCAGGAATGTAGGGCAACAAGTTTTGCCAAAATACATGTCCAGGAAATGACCCAGAGTCCCATCCTAGAAGGATTTTCAAATTTATTAAACATTTGAATTGAAATATTTGAAGTTCAACTATTTCTGGATTTTTTTTTCATTCACATCCAAATTGTATTTTCATACTCCAGGAATGTAGGGCAGTAAGTTTAGCCAAGAAACATGTCCAGGTAATGTTAATTGTCGTTTTTTTTTGAATTTTTGAATTAAAAAATGTTCTAGGATAACCGTGACAAGTTATCCCGCATGCCATAAAGATGGCCGCCATAGCGCTATAAATTATTCCTAGGATAACCATCTGTAGGATAACTTTTCCCACCTTCCTAGAAGGATTTTAAATTTATTGAATATTTGAAATAAAATATTTGAAGTTCAAATATTTCTGAATTTTTTCCACATGGCCTCATGCCAAGTTGTATTTTATGCTCAAGGAATGTAGGGCAACAAGTTTTACCTAAATACATGTCCAGAAATTACCCAGAGTCCCATCCCAGAAGGATTTTTAAATTTATGGAATATTTGAATTAAAATATTTGAATTTCAAATATTTCTGAATTTTTTCCTCCACATGGCCTCATGCCAAGTTGTATTTTATGTTCCAGGAATGTAGGGCAACAAGTTTTGCCTCTAAATACATGTCCAGGAAATGACCCAGAGTCCCATCCTAGAAGGATTTTCAAAT
This sequence comes from Culex quinquefasciatus, assembly GCF_015732765.1. NCBI lineage: Eukaryota > Metazoa > Arthropoda > Insecta > Diptera > Culicidae > Culex > Culex quinquefasciatus. Next base: position 60,647,614 of record NC_051863.1, read on the forward strand.
TTATTGAATATTTGAATTAAAATATTTGAAGTTCAAATATTTCTGAATTTTTTTCTCCACATGGCCTCATGCCAAGTTGTATTTTTATGTTCCAGGAATGTAGGGCAACAAGTTTTGCCTAAATACATGTCCAGGAAATGACCCAGAGTCCCATCCTAGAAGGATTTTTAAATTTATTGAATATTTGAATTAAAATATTTGAAGTTCAAATATTTCTGAATTTTTTCCTCCACATGGCCTCATGCCAAGTTGTATTTTTGATGTTCCAGGAATTTAGGGCAACAAGTTTTGCCTAAATACATGTCCAGGAAATGACCCAGAGTCCCATCCTAGAAGGATTTTTAAATTTATTGAATATTTGAAATAAAATATTTGAAGTTCAAATATTTCTGGAATTTTTTTTCCTCCACATGGCCTCATGCCAAGTTGTATTTTTATGTTCCAGGAATTTAGGGCAACAAGTTTTACCAAAATACATGTCCAGGAAATGACCCAGAGTCCCATCCTAGAAGGATTTTCAAATTTATTGAATATTTGAATTAAAATATTTGAAGTTCAAATATTTCTGAATTTTTTCCACATGGCCTCATGCAAGTTGTATTTTTATGTTCCAGGAATGTAGGGCAACAAGTTTTGCCTAAATACATGTCCAGGAAATGACCCAGAGTCCCATCCTAGAAGGATTTTTAAATTTATGGAATATTTGAATTAAAATATTTGAAGTTCAAATATTTCTGAATTTTTTTCTCCACATGGCCTCATGCCAAGTTGTATTTTATGCTCAAGGAATGTAGGCAACAAGTTTTACCAAAATACATGTCCAGGAAATGACCCAGAGTCCCATCCTAGAAGGATTTTCAATTTATTGAATATTTGAATTAAAATGAAGTTCAAATATTTCTGGATTTTTTTCTCCACGTGGCCTCATGCCAAGTTGTATTTTTATGCTCAAGGAATGTAGGGCAACAAGTTTTGCCAAAATACATGTCCAGGAAATGACCCAGAGTCCCATCCTAGAAGGATTTTCAAATTTATTGAATATTTGAATTAAATTATTTGAAGTTCATATATTTCTGGAATTTTTTTCATTCATCCAAATTTTCTTACTCCAGGAATGTAGGGCAGTAAGTTTTGCCAAGAAACATGTCCAGGTAATGTTAATTGTTTGTTTTTTGAATTTTGGATTCTCTCTTAAAATTGTTCCTAGGATAACCATGACAAGTTATCCCGCATGCTATAAAGATGGCCGCCATAGCGCTATAAATTATTCCTAGGATAACCATCTGTAGGATAACTTTTCCTCACCTTCTTTCTAGGATGAATGGTCCTTCCTGGACATATAGGTTTGTTTATACATTTTGAACATAAAATGGTCTGCATGAGGAGGAAAAATCCAGAAATATTTGAACTTCAAATATTTTAATTCAAATATTCATAAATTTGAAAATCCTTCTAGAGACTCTGTCATTTTGGACATGTATTTGGTAATTGTTGCCCCACTTGAACATATCTTGGCATGAGGCCATAGGAGTGGAAAAAAATTCCAGAAATATTTGAACTTCAAATATTTTAATTCAAATATTCTGGTCATTTAAAATCTTCTAGGATGGGACTTCTGTCATTTCGACAATCTGTTGCCCACATTTTGAACATGAAAATTGAAAGCATGAGGCCATGTGAGGAAAAAATTCCAGAAATATTTGAACTTCAAATATTTTAATTCAAATATTCAATAAATTTGAAAATCCTTCTAGATGGGACTCTGTCATTTCTGGACATGTATTTTGGTAACTTGTTGCCCTACATTCCTTGAACATAAAATCTTACATGGCCATGTAGGAAAATTCCAGAAATATTTGAACTTCAAATATTTTAATTCAAATATTCAATAAATTTAAAATCCTTCTAGATGGGACTCTGTCCTCGGACATAGGCAACTTGTTGCCCTACATTGAATCTTGGATGAGGCCATGTGAGGAAAAAATTCCAGAAATATTTGAACAAATATTTTAATTCAAATATTCCATAAATTAAAAATCTTTGGGATGGACTCTGACATGTATTTAGGTGTTGTTGTTCTACATTTCTTGAGCATATGTCACAACTTGGCATGAGGCCATGTGAGGAAAAATTAGAAATATTTGAACTCAAATATTTTAATTCAAATATTCAATAAATTTAAAATTCTAGGATGGGACTTGTCATTTTCTGGACAGGCACAATTGTCTATTCCTGAACATAAAAATACCTTGGCATGAGGCCATGTGAGGAAAATTCAGAATATTTGAACTTCAAATATTTTAATTCAAATATTCAATAAATTTGAAAATCTTCTAGATGGGACTTTCAGTCACTGTATTTAGGCAACTTGTTGCCCTAAATTCCTGGAACATAAACATACTTGGCATGAGGCCATGTGGAAAATTCCAGAAATATTTGAACTTCAAATATTTTAATTCAAATATTCAATAAATTTAAAAATTCTAGATGGACTTCATCCTGGACATTAGGGCAAACTGTTGCCCTAAATTCCTGAACATAAATACAACTTGGCATGAGGCCATGTGGAGGAAAAATTCCAGAAATATTTGAACTAAATATTTTATTCAAATATCTAAAATCCTTCTAGATGACTTCCTGTCATTTCGACATTAGGGCAAATTGTGCTGTTCTGATTCCTGAACAAAAGGAATTGGCATGAGGCCATGTGAGGAAAAATTCCAGAAATATTTGAAATTCAAATATTTTAATTCAAATATTCCATAATTTAAAAATCCTTCTATGGACTTGTCATTTTGGACATATTGCACTTGTTGCCTAAATTCCTGAACATAAAATAACTTACATGAGGCCATGTGAGGAAAATTCCAGAAATATTTGAACAAATATTTTCAAATATTCAATATTTAAAAATTTGGGACTCTGTCATTTCTCTTGCAAAACTTGCCCTACATTCCTGGAACATAAAAACAATTGGCATGACATGTGTGAGGAAAAATTCCAGCTTGAAATTCAAATATTTTAATTCAAATATTCAATAATTTAAAAACTTTTCATGGGACTTGTCATTTCCTGACATATTTAGGCAAAACTTGTTGCCCCAATTGAACATAAACTTGGCATGAGGCCATGTGGAGGAAAATTCCAGAAATATTTGAACTTCAAATATTTTAATTCAAATATTCAATAAATTTAAAATTTTTCTAGATGGGATTTGGTCATTAATTGTTGCCCTAATTCCTGAACAAAAATTATATGAGGTTGGAGGAAATTCCAGAAATATTTGAACTTCAAATATTTTAATTCAAATATTCAATAAATTTAAAAATCCTTCTAGATGGGATTCTGTCTTCTCGGACATATTTAGGCAAACTTGTTGCCCCACAAAATACAACTTGGCATGAGGCCATGTGGAGTGAAAATTCCAGTTATTTGAACTTCAAATATTAATCTATTAAAAATTTTCTATTTGTCGACAACATTTAGGCAAACTTGTTCTACATTCCTGGAATATAACTGTATATGGAGGAAAATTCCAGAAATATTTGAACTTCAAATATTTTAATTCAAATATTCAATAAATTTAAAAATCCTTCTAGGATGGGACTCTGTCATTTCTGACATATTTAGCAAATCTTGTTGCCCCACATTTGAACATAAAATACAACTTGGCATGAGGCCATGTGAGGAAATTCAGAAATATTTGAAATTAAATATTTTAATTCAAATATTCCATTTAAAATTTTCTGGGATGGGATGTCATTTCTGGACATGACAATTTGTTGCCCTTCCTGAGCATAAGACTTGGCATGAGGTCATGTGAAGGAAAAAATTCCAGAAATATTTGAACTTCAAATATTTAATTCAAATATTCAACAATTTGAAAATTTTCTAGGATGGATGTCATTTCCCGAGTAAAACTTGCTGCCCCACATTTTCTGAGCATAAAATGAACTTGCATGAGGCCATAGGAGGAAAATTCCAGAAATATTTGAACTTCAAATATTTTATTCAAATATTCAATAAATTTAAAATCTTCTTCAGGATGGGATTTCTGACATATTTAGGCAAAATCTTGTTGCTCCTCATTCCTGAACATAAACAGGTCTAGCATGTTGATGGAGGAAAAATTCCAGAAATATTTGAACTTCAAATATTTTAATTAAATATTCAATATTTAAAATTCTTTCAGGATTTGGTCGCTTTCTGACATAGTAAATTAGTTGTTCATTTCTGAACATAAAATAATTGGCATGAGGACATGTGGAATATTTGAACTTCAAATATTTTAATTCAATATTCAATAAATTTAAAAATCCTTCTGGGATGGGACTAGAAGGATGTTCAAATTTATGAATATTTGAATTAAAATATTTGAAGTTCAAATATTTCTGGATTTTTTTTCCTCCAAATGGCCTCATGCCAAGTTGTATTTTTATGCTCAAGGAATGTAGGGCAACAAGTTTTACCAAAATACATGTCCAGGAAATGACCCAGAGTCCCATCCTAGAAGGATTTTCAAATTTATTGAATATTTGAATTAAAATATTTTAATTAAAATATTTGAAGTTCAAATATTTCTGGAATTTTTTTCCTCCACATGGCCTCATGCCAAGTTGTATTTTTATGTTCCAGGAATGTAGGGCAACAAGTTTTGCCAAAATACATGTCCAGGAAATGACCCAGAGTCCCATCCTAGATGGATTTTCAAATTTATTGAATATTTGAATTAAAATGAAGTTCAAATATTTCTGGATTTTTTTTTTCTCCACGTGGCCTCATGCCAAGTTGTATTTTTATGTTCCAGGAATGTAGGGCAACAAGTTTTGCCTAAATACATGTCCAGGAAATGACCCAGAGTCCCATCCTAGAAGGATTTTCAAATTTATTGAATATTTGAATTAAAATATTTTAATTAAAATATTTGAAGTTCAAATATTTCTGGAATTTTTTTCCTCCACATGGCCTCATGCCAAGTTGTTTTTTATGTTCCAGGAATGTAGGGCAACAAGTTTTGCCAAAATACATGTCCAGGAAATGACCCAGAGTCCCATCCTAGAAGGATTTTCAAATTTATTGAATATTTGAATTAAAATGAAGTTCAAATATTTCTGGATTTTTTTTTCTCCACGTGGCCTCATGCCAAGTTGTATTTTTATGCTCAAGGAATGTAGGGCAACAAGTTTTGCCAAAATACATGTCCAGGAAATGACCCAGAGTCCCATTCTAGAAGGATTTTCAAATTTATTGAATATTTGAATTAAAATATTTTAATTAAAATATTTGAAGTTCAAATATTTCTGGAATTTTTTTCCTCCACATGGCCTCATGCCAAGTTGTATTTTTATGTTCCAGGAATGTAGGGCAACAAGTTTTACAAAATACATGTCCAGGAAATGACCCAGAGTCCCATCCTAGAAGGATTTTCAAATTTATTGAATATTTGAATTAAAATGAAGTTCAAATATTTCTGGATTTTTTTTTCTCCACGTGGCCTCATGCCAAGTTGTATTTTTATGCTCAAGGAATGTAGGGCAACAAGTTTTGCCAAAATACATGTCTAGGAAATGACCCAGAGTCCCATTCTAGAAGGATTTTCAAATTTATTGAATATTTGAATTAAAATATTTTAATTAAAATATTTGAAGTTCAAATATTTCTGGAATTTTTTTCCTCCACATGGCCTCATGCCAAGTTGTATTTTTATGTTCCAGGAATGTAGGGCAACAAGTTTTGCCAAAATACATGTCCAGGAAATGACCCAGAGTCCCATCCTAGAAGGATTTTCAAATTTATTGAATATTTGAATTAAAATATTTTAATTAAAATATTTGAAGTTCAAATATTTCTGGAATTTTTTTCCTCCACATGGCCTCATGCCAAGTTGTATTTTTATGTTCCAGGAATGTAGGGCAACAAGTTTTGCCAAAATACATGTCCAGGAAATGACCCAGAGTCCCATCCTAGAAGGATTTTCAAATTTATTGAATATTTGAATTAAAATGAAGTTCAAATATTTCTGGATTTTTTTTTCTCCACGTGGCCTCATGCCAAGTTGTATTTTTATGCTCAAGGAATGTAGGGCAACAAGTTTTGCCAAAATACATGTCCAGGAAATGACCCAGAGTCCCATTCTAGAAGGATTTTCAAATTTATTGAATATTTGAATTAAAATATTTTAATTAAAATATTTGAAGTTCAAATATTTCTGGAATTTTTTTCCTCCACATGGCCTCATGCCAAGTTGTATTTTTATGTTCCAGGAATGTAGGGCAACAAGTTTTGCCAAAATACATGTCCAGGAAATGACCCAGAGTCCCATCCTAGAAGGATTTTCAAATTTATTGAATATTTGAATTAAAATGAAGTTCAAATATTTCTGGATTTTTTTTTCTCCACGTGGCCTCATGCCAAGTTGTATTTTTATGCTCAAGGAATGTAGGGCAACAAGTTTTGCCAAAATACATGTCCAGGAAATGACCCAGAGTCCCATTCTAGAAGGATTTTCAAATTTATTGAATATTTGAATTAAAATATTTTAATTAAAATATTTGAAGTTCAAATATTTCTGGAATTTTTTTCCTCCACATGGCCTCATGCCAAGTTGTATTTTTATGTTCCAGGAATGTAGGGCAACAAGTTTTGCCAAAATACATGTCCAGGAAATGACCCAGAGTCCCATCCTAGAAGGATTTTCAAATTTATTGAATATTTGAATTAAAATATTTTAATTAAAATATTTGAAGTTCAAATATTTCTGGAATTTTTTTCCTCCACATGGCCTCATGCCAAGTTGTATTTTTATGTTCCAGGAATGTAGGGCAACAAGTTTTGCCAAAATACATGTCCAGGAAATGACCCAGAGTCCCATCCTAGAAGGATTTTCAAATTTATTGAATATTTGAATTAAAATGAAGTTCAAATATTTCTGAATTTTTTTCTCCACATGGCCTCATGCCAAGTTGTATTTTTATGTTCCAGGAATGTAGGGCAACAAGTTTTGCCTAAATACATGTCCAGGAAATGACCCAGAGTCCCATCCTAGAAGGATTTTCAAATTTATTGAATATTTGAATTAAAATGAAGTTCAAATATTTCTGGATTTTTTTTTCTCCACGTGGCCTCATGCCAAGTTGTATTTTTATGTTCCATGAATGTAGGGCAACAAGTTTTGCCAAAATACATGTCCAGGAAATGACCCAGAGTCCCATCCTAGAAGGATTTTCAAATTTATTGAATATTTGAATTAAAATGAAGTTCAAATATTTCTGGAATTTTTTTCCTCCACATGGCCTCATGCCAAGTTGTATTTTTATGTTCCAGGAATGTAGGGCAACAAGTTTTGCCAAAATACATGTCCAGGAAATGACCCAGAGTCCCATCCTAGAAGGATTTTCAAATTTATTGAATTAAAATGAAGTTCAAATATTTCTGGATTTTTTTTTCTCCACATGGCCTCATGCCAAGTTGTATTTTTATGCTCAAGGAATGTAGGGCAACAAGTTTTGCCAAAATACATGTCCAGGAAATGACCCAGAGTCCCATCCTAGAAGGATTTTTAAATTTATTGAATATTTGAATTAAAATATTTGAAGTTCAAATATTTCTGGATTTTTTTTCCTCCAAATGGCCTCATGCCAAGTTGTATTTTTATGCTCAAGGAATGTAGGGCAACAAGTTTTACCAAAATACATGTCCAGGAAATGACCCAGAGTCCCATCCTAGAAGGATTTTCAAATTTATTGAATATTTGAATTAAAATATTTTAATTAAAATATTTGAAGTTCAAATATTTCTGGAATTTTTTTCCTCCACATGGCCTCATGCCAAGTTGTATTTTTATGTTCCAGGAATGTAGGGCAACAAGTTTTGCCAAAATACATGTCCAGGAAATGACCCAGAGTCCCATCCTAGAAGGATTTTCAAATTTATTGAATATTTGAATTAAAATGAAGTTCAAATATTTCTGGATTTTTTTTTCTCCACGTGGCCTCATGCCAAGTTGTATTTTTATGCTCAAGGAATGTAGGGCAACAAGTTTTGCCAAAATACATGTCCAGGAAATGACCCAGAGTCCCATTCTAGAAGGATTTTCAAATTTATTGAATATTTGAATTAAAATATTTTAATTAAAATATTTGAAGTTCAAATATTTCTGGAATTTTTTTCCTCCACATGGCCTCATGCCAAGTTGTATTTTTATGTTCCAGGAATGTAGGGCAACAAGTTTTGCCAAAATACATGTCCAGGAAATGACCCAGAGTCCCATCCTAGAAGGATTTTCAAATTTATTGAATATTTGAATTAAAATATTTTAATTAAAATATTTGAAGTTCAAATATTTCTGGAATTTTTTTCCTCCACATGGCCTCATGCCAAGTTGTATTTTTATGTTCCAGGAATGTAGGGCAACAAGTTTTGCCAAAATACATGTCCAGGAAATGACCCAGAGTCCCATCCTAGAAGGATTTTCAAATTTATTGAATATTTGAATTAAAATGAAGTTCAAATATTTCTGGAATTTTTTTTCTCCACATGGCCTCATGCCAAGTTGTATTTTTATGTTCCAGGAATGTAGGGCAACAAGTTTTGCCTAAATACATGTCCAGGAAATGACCCAGAGTCCCATCCTAGAAGGATTTTCAAATTTATTGAATATTTGAATTAAAATGAAGTTCAAATATTTCTGGATTTTTTTTTCTCCACGTGGCCTCATGCCAAGTTGTATTTTTATGCTCAAGGAATGTAGGGCAACAAGTTTTGCCTAAATACATGTCCAGAAATGAGAATCTGACCCAGAGTCCCATCCTAGAAGGATTTTCAAATTTATTGAATATTTGAATTAAAATGAAGTTCAAATATTTCTGGATTTTTTTTTCTCCACATGGCCTCATACCAAGTTGTATTTTTATGCTCAAGGAATGTAGGGCAACAAGTTTTGCCAAAATACATGTCCAGGAAATGACCCAGAGTCCCATCCTAGAAGGATTTTCAATTTATTGAATATTTGAATTAAAATGAAGTTCAAATATTTCTGGATTTTTTTCTCCACGTGGCCTCATGCCAAGTTGTATTTTTATGCTCAAGGAATGTAGGGCAACAAGTTTTGCCAAAATACATGTCCAGGAAATGACCCAGAGTCCCATCCTAGAAGGATTTTCAAATTTATTGAATATTTGAATTAAAATGAAGTTCAAATATTTCTGGATTTTTTTTTCTCCACATGGCCTCATACCAAGTTGTATTTTTATGCTCAAGGAATGTAGGGCAACAAGTTTTGCCAAAATACATGTCCAGGAAATGACCCAGAGTCCCATTCTAGAAGGATTTTCAAATTTATTGAATATTTGAATTAAAATATTTTAATTAAAATATTTGAAGTTCAAATATTTCTGGAATTTTTTTCCTCCACATGGCCTCATGCCAAGTTGTATTTTTATGTTCCATGTAGGGCAACAAGTTTTGCCAAAATACATGTCCAGGAAATGACCCAGAGTCCCATCCTAGAAGGATTTTCAAATTTATTGAATATTTGAATTAAAATGAAGTTCAAATATTTCTGGAATTTTTTTCCTCCACATGGCCTCATGCCAAGTTGTATTTTTATGTTCCAGGAATGTAGGGCAACAAGTTTTGCCTAAATACATGTCCAGGAAATGACCCAGAGTCCCATCCTAGAAGGATTTTCAAATTTATTGAATATTTGAATTAAAATGAAGTTCAAATATTTCTGGATTTTTTTTTCTCCACGTGGCCTCATGCCAAGTTGTATTTTTATGCTCAAGGAATGTAGGGCAACAAGTTTTGCCAAAATACATGTCCAGGAAATGACCCAGAGTCCCATCCTAGAAGGATTTTCAAATTTATTGAATATTTGAATTAAAATGAAGTTCAAATATTTCTGGAATTTTTTTCCTCCACATGGCCTCATGCCAAGTTGTATTTTTATGTTCCAGGAATGTAGGGCAACAAGTTTTGCCTAAATACATGTCCAGGAAATGACCCAGAGTCCCATCCTAGAAGGATTTTCAAATTTATTGAATTAAAATGAAGTTCAAATATTTCTGGATTTTTTTTTCTCCACATGGCCTCATGCCAAGTTGTATTTTTATGCTCAAGGAATGTAGGGCAACAAGTTTTGCCAAAATACATGTCCAGGAAATGACCCAGAGTCCCATCCTAGAAGGATTTTCAATTTATTGAATATTTGAATTAAAATGAAGTTCAAATATTTCTGGATTTTTTTTTCTCCACATGGCCTCATACCAAGTTGTATTTTTATGCTCAAGGAATGTAGGGCAACAAGTTTTGCCAAAATACATGTCCAGGAAATGACCCAGAGTCCCATCCTAGAAGGATTTTCAAATTTATTGAATATTTGAATTAAAATGAAGTTCAAATATTTCTGGAATTTTTTTCCTCCACATGGCCTCATGCCAAGTTGTATTTTTATGTTCCAGGAATGTAGGGCAACAAGTTTTGCCTAAATACATGTCCAGGAAATGACCCAGAGTCCCATCCTAGAAGGATTTTCAAATTTATTGAATTAAAATGAAGTTCAAATATTTCTGGATTTTTTCTCCACATGGCCTCATGCCAAGTTGTATTTTTATGCTCAAGGAATGTAGGGCAACAAGTTTTGCCAAAATACATGTCCAGGAAATGACCCAGAGTCCCATCCTAGAAGGATTTTAAATTTATTGAATATTTGAATTAAAATATTTGAAGTTCAAATATTTCTGGAATTTTTTCCTCCACATGGCCTCATGCCAAGTTGTATTTTGTTCCAGGAATGTAGGGCAACAAGTTTTACCAAAATACATGTCCAGGAAATGACCCAGAGTCCCATCCTAGAAGGATTTTCAAATTTATTGAATATTTGAATTAAAATATTTGAAGTTCAAATATTTCTGGAATTTTTTTCCTCCACATGGCCTCATGCCAAGTTGTATTTTTATGTTCCAGGAATGTAGGGCAACAAGTTTTGCCTAAATACATGTCCAGGAAATGACCCAGAGTCCCATCCTAGAAGGATTTTCAAATTTATTGAATTAAAATGAAGTTCAAATATTTCTGGATTTTTTTTTCTCCACATGGCCTCATGCCAAGTTGTATTTTTATGCTCAAGGAATGTAGGGCAACAAGTTTTGCCAAAATACATGTCCAGGAAATGACCCAGAGTCCCATCCTAGAAGGATTTTCAAATTTATTGAATATTTGAATTAAAATGAAGTTCAAATATTTCTGGATTTTTTTTTCTCCACATGGCCTCATACCAAGTTGTATTTTTATGCTCAAGGAATGTAGGGCAACAAGTTTTGCCAAAATACATGTCCAGGAAATGACCCAGAGTCCCATCCTAGAAGGATTTTCAAATTTATTGAATATTTGAATTAAAATGAAGTTCAAATATTTCTGGAATTTTTTTCCTCCACATGGCCTCATGCCAAGTTGTATTTTTATGTTCCAGGAATGTAGGGCAACAAGTTTTGCCTAAATACATGTCCAGGAAATGACCCAGAGTCCCATCCTAGAAGGATTTTCAAATTTATTGAATATTTGAATTAAAATGAAGTTCAAATATTTCTGGATTTTTTTTTCTCCACGTGGCCTCATGCCAAGTTGTATTTTTATGCTCAAGGAATGTAGGGCAACAAGTTTTGCCAAAATACATGTCCAGGAAATGACCCAGAGTCCCATCCTAGAAGGATTTTCAAATTTATTGAATATTTGAATTAAAATGAAGTTCAAATATTTCTGGAATTTTTTTCCTCCACATGGCCTCATGCCAAGTTGTATTTTTATGTTCCAGGAATGTAGGGCAACAAGTTTTGCCTAAATACATGTCCAGGAAATGACCCAGAGTCCCATCCTAGAAGGATTTTCAAATTTATTGAATTAAAATGAAGTTCAAATATTTCTGGATTTTTTTTTCTCCACATGGCCTCATGCCAAGTTGTATTTTTATGCTCAAGGAATGTAGGGCAACAAGTTTTGCCAAAATACATGTCCAGGAAATGACCCAGAGTCCCATCCTAGAAGGATTTTCAAATTTATTGAATATTTGAATTAAAATGAAGTTCAAATATTTCTGGAATTTTTTTCCTCCACATGGCCTCATGCCAAGTTGTATTTTTATGTTCCAGGAATGTAGGGCAACAAGTTTTGCCTAAATACATGTCCAGGAAATGACCCAGAGTCCCATCCTAGAAGGATTTTCAAATTTATTGAATTATAATGAAGTTCAAATATTTCTGGATTTTTTTTTCTCCACATGGCCTCATGCCAAGTTGTATTTTTATGCTCAAGGAATGTAGGGCAACAAGTTTTTGCCAAAATACATGTCCAGGAAATGACCCAGAGTCCCATCCTAGAAGGATTTTCAAATTTATTGAATATTTGAATTAAAATGAAGTTCAAATATTTCTGGATTTTTTTTTCTCCACGTGGCCTCATGCCAAGTTGTATTTTTATGCTCAAGGAATGTAGGGCAACAAGTTTTGCCAAAATACATGTCCAGGAAATGACCCAGAGTCCCATCCTAGAAGGATTTTCAAATTTATTGAATATTTGAATTAAAATGAAGTTCAAATATTTCTGGATTTTTTTTTCTCCACGTGGCCTCATGCCAAGTTGTATTTTTATGCTCAAGGAATGTAGGGCAACAAGTTTTGCCTAAATACATGTCCAGGAAATGACCCAGAGTCCCATCCTAGAAGGATTTTCAAATTTATTGAATTAAAATGAAGTTCAAATATTTCTGGATTTTTTTTTCTCCACATGGCCTCATGCCAAGTTGTATTTTTATGCTCAAGGAATGTAGGGCAACAAGTTTTGCCAAAATACATGTCCAGGAAATGACCCAGAGTCCCATCCTAGAAGGATTTTCAAATTTATTGAATATTTGAATTAAAATGAAGTTCAAATATTTCTGGATTTTTTTTTCTCCACATGGCCTCATACCAAGTTGTATTTTTATGCTCAAGGAATGTAGGGCAACAAGTTTTGCCAAAATACATGTCCAGGAAATGACCCAGAGTCCCATTCTAGAAGGATTTTCAAATTTATTGAATATTTGAATTAAAATATTTTAATTAAAATATTTGAAGTTCAAATATTTCTGGAATTTTTTTCCTCCACATGGCCTCATGCCAAGTTGTATTTTTATGTTCCAGGAATGTAGGGCAACAAGTTTTGCCAAAATACATGTCCAGGAAATGACCCAGAGTCCCATCCTAGAAGGATTTTCAAATTTATTGAATATTTGAATTAAAATATTTTAATTAAAATATTTGAAGTTCAAATATTTCTGGAATTTTTTTCCTCCACATGGCCTCATGCCAAGTTGTATTTTTATGTTCCAGGAATGTAGGGCAACAAGTTTTGCCAAAATACATGTCCAGGAAATGACCCAGAGTCCCATCCTAGAAGGATTTTCAAAATTATTGAATATTTGAATTAAAATGAAGTTCAAATATTTCTGGAATTTTTTTCCTCCACATGGCCTCATGCCAAGTTGTATTTTTATGTTCCAGGAATGTAGGGCAACAAGTTTTGCCTAAATACATGTCCAGGAAATGACCCAGAGTCCCATCCTAGAAGGATTTTCAAATTTATTGAATATTTGAATTAAAATGAAGTTCAAATATTTCTGGATTTTTTTTTCTCCACATGGCCTCATGCCAAGTTGTATTTTTATGCTCAAGGAATGTAGGGCAACAAGTTTTGCCAAAATACATGTCCAGGAAATGACCCAGAGTCCCATCCTAGAAGGATTTACAAATTTATTGAATATTTGAATTAAAATGAAGTTCAAATATTTCTGGATTTTTTTTGTTCTCCACGTGGCCTCATGCCAAGTTGTATTTTTATGCTCAAGGAATGTAGGGCAACAAGTTTTGCCAAAATACATGTCCAGGAAATGACCCAGAGTCCCATCCTAGAAGGATTTTCAAATTTATTGAATATTTGAATTAAAATGAAGTTCAAATATTTCTGGATTTTTTTTTCTCCACATGGCCTCATACCAAGTTGTATTTTTATGCTCAAGGAATGTAGGGCAACAAGTTTTGCCAAAATACATGTCCAGGAAATGACCCAGAGTCCCATCCTAGAAGGATTTTCAAATTTATTGAATATTTGAATTAAAATGAAGTTCAAATATTTCTGGATTTTTTTTTCTCCACGTGGCCTCATGCCAAGTTGTATTTTTATGCTCAAGGAATGTAGGGCAACAAGTTTTGCCAAAATACATGTCCAGGAAATGACCCAGAGTCCCATCCTAGAAGGATTTTCAAATTTATTGAATATTTGAATTAAAATATTTGAAGTTCAAATATTTCTGGAATTTTTTTCCACCACATGGCCTCATGCCACGTTGTATTTTTATGTTCCAGGAATGTAGGGCAACAAGTTTTGCCAAAATACATGTCCAGGAAATGACCCAGAGTCCCATCCTAGAAGGATTTTCAAATTTATTAAACATTTGAATTGAAATATTCGAAGTTCAACTATTTCTGGATTTTTTTTCATTCACATCCAAATTTTCATACTCCAGGAATGTAGGGCAGTAAGTTTAGCCAAGAAACATGTCCAGGTAATGTTAATTGTTCGTTTTTTTGAATTTTTGGAATTTCTCTAAAAAAATGTTCCTAGGATAACCGTGACAAGTTATCCCGCATGCCATAAAGATGGCCGCCATAGCGCTATAAATTATTCCTAGGATAACCATCTGTAGGATAACTTTTCCCACCTAAAAATAGTTTTTTTTTGCAAATCAAGTTTAAGTGACAAAAAGTTAAATAAAGAATCACCATTTTTAACCATGTTTTGGGGATGGAATAATCGCAGAACAATCAATTTCGCTTGCGAACTTTCTTCACCCACGAAAGAGAGAGGAAGCAAATCACGCAAAAGAAAATCGCTCCCGTAATTCTTCAAGAAAATCAATCAGCTGATGATTTTTTGTGAATTTCCTTGTCAGCACCTCTCAAAAATATTTATTTCACTTTGTTAACGCACATTGCCCATCTACAAAATGTGACAGATCATTTTTCGACGAGTGACGTTACACTTACAAGTGTAGTAGTGAAAAAGATGTTCCGCCGAATAATCAAGATGATGATTTTTTTTCGATTCTTTTTTCCGATCTTTCGTGCGCGAGAGAGGAGAGCAATGCTCCCTTCGGATTTTTTTTCTCTTGATGAACATCCAAATATTTTCTCCTGATGATGATTATTCCATCGCTGACCGTGTATCATTTTTTTCAATGTAGTCCTTATCCATATCTACAACTTTGCCGAAGACACAAAATCGATCAAAAATTTCCTTCAAAAGATATAGATTTTTTAAATTTTCATGCATCATTTTGGTATGGACAGCTGCCAAATTTGTTTGGAGAATTATACGTACAAACTAATTATGCAAAATGGCTACTTTGGGCATACCGAAAGCACCAAAAAAGTTTCAGTCGGATTACAAAATAAAAAAATCGAATGACCGAAATCTGAGAGAATTGCTCAAACACAGAAAATACAAAAACTACAAAAAAAAAAAAAACAAAAAATACAAAAGACTTTAATCAAAAGATTCTCAAAATTAACAAACTACCCCACTCTATTCTAGACCGACCTTAACCAAATTGCATGACTTTGATACCGAGCACCATATTTGCACAATATGCACAAATCGCGGCCTAGAACAAAAACAACCCATCCTCACCCGAATTCATCGCGCCGTAACCGTGAACTTTTAGTGCGCCACACAACTATCAATAGCGGAGCCAGTTATTGGTTTGTATCACACCGCAGCCTTCGCCGCCGCCGTAATTCCGCCCATGATGATCATCGAGTGAACACTTTACTGTGCAAGTTTAAAGGAGTGCGCACATCTTTGCATAATTTAAGCTAAGCTCTTCTAAGTTCAAAGCTCTCTGGGCTGGGGAACTCTGCGAGGGCGCAGTGCAATAACACACATTTGAACGACGCTCCGGCGTGGTTTGGCCGAGCTAAAGGACCACAATGACCCGAAATTGGCACTTTTGGTGCGCTACTGTTTTGCCGGGGAGTTTGAGTGGGTCGCGCTGCCAATACAGATGACCTTTCTAGTGGGTTAGTGGAGATGAGAACGAAAAAGGGGTTGAACAGTTGATGGAATGCAAAACAATTGATGAATTTATCCGTTGTTGTGCCTTCCGAGCTGCAATGCTACGAGGAACTGGTGTGTAGATTTCTGGTCTTGTTGTTTAAGTGATATATTGACCAATTTTAGATATTGTCTCAAACTCCCTCCAATCTGCAGGAAGTAAAACAGAAAATAAAACACAATTATAGGTCACCGAAGGTAAGCTCGTACGACCTCAGCAGTTCCTGTACCATAACTTAGGCCTGCCGCAAGCTCCATCCCGACAGGCAATTAAGTAACCTATTGGGGGTATAAATCTCCCAAATCGGCTCAACAAGCCGCAGCACATATTTGGCATTCCGCGCCACCCGCACGCCCGGAATGTCACCCTTATTGTAAGCGTCCCCACTTCGTGGACTCAATTACCGACTCAGACGACAGCGATATGATCTTTTGGGCGATCGACACCGCGAGATAAGATCGATCTTTAAGCGCCAGCGCAGTGCCTTTCAAATGCTTAAGGAGCCTATTCGGATACTTTGGAGAGTGGCACGAGTTCAACCCTTGGCGTTTGAACGTCACTATAAACAAAATTAGGCAAAATAAAATAAACAATACTAGGGTCCTAAAGCCCTATGTAAATTTTGATGTACAACGCTGAAAAACGCGCTTAAAAACCATTTCTGATCACTTTTTTAAATTTCAATGCAAAAAAAGGTTGACAAGACAACCTTTTTTTCGATAGATCAACTATGGTCCCCTTGGAAAGAACTGTCAAGTAGGACCTTTGCTCTCAAAATGGACCGCGAGGTTAATTTTTCAAAATTGATATAAAAATCCATTTTTAACTCTTTGTAATCGTACAAAGGGTCATTGTACTCAGAAAAATAAGCTTTATCTCTGTAAATAATAATATCAGCAATCTAAGCTTCATTTTAGGACCCAATTTGAAAAATAGGGGCGAGGGTTAACTCGTCTAGACGATCAACGATGACGATTCGGCTGTCGAAAGATTTGATATTTGCATGGCAAATTGGACCGTTTTGCACACACAAACGCATATTGGGAAGGTTCGAGGCACGAGTAGAATGTCACTTTTTGTCACCGTGGAGAGCTGGCTCTGATTGGATTGCGCAAAGAGAGGATAACGAGGATATTGAGCGCTTTGACAGCCCACGCTTGATGGCCTGATTTGGGACTGGAAGGCTACTAGATTGTTGTAGAAAGATTGACGGGTGAAAATAAAAGGTTGCTCTCACTCTCGATGGCGCCGCTGAGATGACAGTGTATTTGATTGAATTTGAGGTAAATGAAATTGATTGGATTAATATGACAGATAACTGGCCTTATTCACCAAAAATATAAGTTGCATAATTTGGAATTCCAACTGACAATAAAAATTGCAATACATCTTGACATACTGTAACTTAATACGGTCAAAATTGGTTATCCCGAGAGAATCCCAAGACACTTTTGAACATTAGTCACAGCGCCAATTTCGTCAACTCAACCTGCTCCTCGATATTCCCGCTAATTTCTGTCAAACATTCTTCAGAAATTCCGCCGTATCAATTTCATCACGCTACGCAACTCTCGGAAATTACGCTCAATTTACCCGATTCACCCGCGAGGGGAATTCCCTTAACAGTTCAGCAAACTCCGGTGGCGACGATCAATCATCAAGCCATCATATGTCAGCACGCCAAGAACGCTAATTACATTAGTAGTTGCCTCCTCGCAGTATCCCAAAATAGTCACCTTTTCCAACTTGGCACAATTTTCCCGTCCAATTCGATCGTCACAAACTGGACGATTTCCGACATTTCGGAACAGGTTCGTACAGAATGACGGTAGCGATTGTTGAGTCTAGATGACGCCAACTAGTTAACGTTGTAATATCTTGTCACAAATCAAATTTGTATCATGGTTTCCAAATTTTCAGAATCCCTCATAAGCCAAGATTGCACAACCCCACCAACCTGACGATAACTACCTTCGATTGATGATTGATATTGATAGCTTCCAGCGGGCAAGACCTCCCAAGTTGCACGCAATCGGTCGATTCTCCACGAGAAGCCCTCCGGGGATGACCACGTCCGTCTTCAGAGTTCGCAATCTGAACGCAGACTGACGTAGATAACAGACTCACAGCAGAGTCATCGCGACGTCAGTTACATGGTGCTGACCTTGCACCCCTCCCCAGCGAAGATCGTTGTAACGCAACACACGCGGGGAGTTTCCCCATGTTTTTTTAAGACAGAAAAGTAGTTACAGCAGCGGCATCCAAGCAACCAACGACGTCTATCCATCTTTCGGGAGACGCGGAAGAATTAAATGTAGTGAAAAATCAACCAAAATGGACGACTAGGGTGGTACAAACTGCATGATTCTGTAGTTCAAAAAGTTATTTGGTGTATGCCCTATATAACTACGGCCAGACATGCATTTGAACGCTCGGCTCTTGCACTTCTTTAAAAGAACGTACGTCAAAGTACTCGAGCTTTAATGTGCAAAGCATGCTTTGAATGGTTCAGAACAATGTTCTCAACTCGCTTACGAGAACGCGAGCCGATCTTTTAACGGCTCTTATGGTATTTGATTTAGTTTTCTTGAAATTAAAAGTCTTGTTATTTATTTTGGGATGAATATCATAATTTTAATCTGCAAATAGTAAACAAACACTTATTTAAGAGGGTTGAATATCATGTATTTCCTCTACCAAATAACATCAGCAACATTGAACGCAATTGAAATCAAAATAATATAAAAAAAATTAAAACTTCAAATCAATCAACTCGAACAATACAGCATTGAGCTTCACAAGAAGAATGTTAGTCAAATTTTCGTTTCCCAAGCGCAATCTCCTGTCACTTAGTATCAACGCAAGCGAGTTGAACGATCTCTCCACGGATACCTGCGTACAAGGAACTGCTTATGCAACCTGAGCTAGGGCGTAAAGTTCCGGCTCAAGTTTTTTCTTGCAGTCCCAAAACTCGAGAACGTCGTCATCACAACTCACCCTAGGTTGCAGCGAAAGCTCGTGAAGTTTTTGTTCAATATTCAAGCATTCCGGTGATTTTGTTGGAGACTTGCGTCGCAAAAACAGTTCCATTTTCGAAGGTTGGCTGGTAGTAGAGGGTGAGCTGGTGGTCACTGTGGTTCGTTTATCCTTTGGAGCGCGTTTGGTTGGCTTTCTTGGTCGTCCTTCAGGCTATTCCAAAGTTCCAACAGATGATCTACTGCCACTTTTCGATCAACATCGGTCAACAACTCTGATCCATGGAAATTTACTCTCGGGTCCAAATAAAGAGCAGCAACAACCGGAGGTGAAAACAGTTTCACTCGTCGACGGTCCATGTGTCTGATCAAACACTTTGCCATGTTGCTCGTTGAATCCTCAAGCTCGATCCGGCAGGATTCCCAAGCGAATAGGAAATCGCCCATCGTTATGTTCTCCTCCTGCAGTTTTTTTGTCGCGATAAACACAGGCTGGAACACCGCCGTAAACGATCAAATGAACGTCCACGTGGATTTGCTGATCAGCGCTTCCTTTTGGTTTGACTTAAGCAGATCCTTGATGAAAGTCTCGTTCTCTTTGAAGTACGATACCTAAAAAATGAAAGAAAAAAATAGATAGAGCCAAATGGAAAGACGATATTATACTAACCATCTCGAACGCTGAATTCCACCTCGTTTCGACGTCGAGGAATGGCAGTTTCTTCTTTTCCATTTTGAAAGACGCCTTAAACGGAAACTTTCTCAAAACCTTCACGGCCGAGCGAACACACACTGCGAGTCCTTTTGTGGACCGTAGAAGTTGATGGCAGAGACATCTTTCTTCGGTGACAATCAAACGCGATCTGATAAAAAATTTCAACTTACGTTCTGACACGGGGGTACTAAGATCAGTTTGAACATAATGTTCGCGTACTTTGATTAAAAGTACTGTTCTTTTAACCATTAGGAGAACGCGAGCGACACGCGTGCCGTGCCGATGCATGTCTGACTACGGCAAGAGCATTTAACTCCATGTAGCACCTAAAGTTGGCATATAAGCACATTGTTGCATAAATAACAGTTTCTAAAAGGCGTTTTTAACTGAAGTTTAGTAAAACTAGTCCAGGTAGAAGTGAGAAAGTAGGTTTTAAAAGTTTTGCAAAATGAGTTGTTTGAATAGTTAGAAGGTTAGAAACAGCAAATCAGATGGATTTAGGACCGAATCCTTAACCCACCTACCATACATATGGCAGGGATCATATCATTTTTTATTTGTGAAGAGTATTGGTTGTTTTGTGTTAGCTAATATTGGTTTGTTTGTTGAATTTCTTTCAAGAAATCGATTAGAGCACGCAATGAAAACAATAACAAACACGTTTTGTTTGGCTTACCATAAGGGTGACAAGAAAAAAAACCTTTTTTGGAAAATCCCATGGGATACCCCCTGATTTGATTCTTTAGGTAAAAATAAATAACTGTGCAAATTTTGAGCCAAATCGGTCAAGGTATATGGGTAGCTGTTTGTCGTTAAAGTTTGTATGGGGGAAATTCTCCGCCAACTCACACAGCAGTTGCCCCGACCCCTTTTCGATTTGCGTGAAACTTTGTTCTAAGGGGTAACTTTTGTCCCTGGTCACGAATCCGAGGTCCGTTTTTTGATATCTCGTGATGGAGGGGCGGTACGACCCCTTTCATTTATGAGCATGCGAAAAAGAGGTGTTTTTCAATCATTTGCCGCCTGAAACGGTGATGAGATAGAAATTTGGTGTCAAAGGGACTTTTATGTAAAATTAGACGGCCGATTTGATGGCGTACTCAGAATTCAGAAAAAACGTTTTTTTCATCGAAAAAACACTAAAAAAGATTTGAAAATTCTCACATTTTCCGTTACTCGACTGTAAACAATTTTGGAACATGTCATTTGAAGGGATATTTAATTTACTTTTCGAATCTATTTTGATCCAGAAGGGTCATTTTTTCAGGGTGTTTGTAACAATGTTCTACAAAGTTGTAGAGCAGACAATTATAAAAATGTTGATATACAAACATAAGGGGTTTCCTTATAAACATCACGAGTTATCGTAATTTTACGAAAAAAAGTTTAGAAAAAGTTGGTCGTCGTCGATCATGGACGTTCATCGAACATCGGATAATTGAAACTTCGAATAATCGAGATAATGGACTGTATACAATTTGTACAGTAAATCATTTGGTGGAATTTCAAAAATCTGTTTTTAGTAGTTTTTTATAAGATGTTTTTGGCTCTGTCAGTCAAACAAATGATCAAGGCCAAATAGCTATATCATTTTAAAATGTCGGAAATATTTGGTACTTAAGATATTTTCATACAGTTATTTGGGAATCTTTTAACAGATGAATGCCTATCAAATTGTGTTCAAATTGAAAACATTTGTGAAGATATGTTTTTTTTTAATTTTAATTTAAATTTAAAATAGAATTTACAGATATTTTAAAATTACATTATTTTTAGAGTTGTATTGCAAACTAGTCATTTCAATACAAACAGTCACTTTTATGTGGATACTACATATACATAAAAATTTAGTTAAGCTGTTTCGGTTGTGTTGTTCAGAAAATCACAGTACGGTCAATTGATTTTTTACTATTTTGTGTTAGTTAACAATTTTAAAACATCCAAACATGTTCATTTTTTCGTTTTTGCATGTCCGTGCATAACTTATTTGCAATAAATTTGGCACGGCTCATACAAAGAATGTATCGAGAATTATGTTTATGTTTGCGCGAGCTGGGAGTCACGACGAGGATTCAAAGTACAGGTCAACTCGGAAGGGTTTATTGGACAGTTACATTTTGTTCTAGAAATCATTCCATCAATACCTAAAAATTTGCTGAAGATACTACACCCAACTGGCAGTCGCATGATTGTGATGCATGACGGCATGAAAGTATATCAGAATCTGCATGAAATCTGTCCTCATGCATTTTTTGCGATATAGGAGTATGACATTTTTGCCCGTTACCGACAATTATCGACATTACCGACGGCTTTTTGGTTGTATTTAAAAAAAAAACACTTAGCAGAACGAGGATTGAACCACCAATTTCTTGATTATTGATCCGACACGCTACCACCGCGCCATGGACGCTAGATGAAAAGTGAGTGAAAGAGCACCAACATATGCTTCTCTTTGGAGTGTTGCTCGGGGACGGGCCAGCATTACATGTGTTGGTGAGAACTGCAGATCGCTGAAATTTTTACACGCGGGCAAAAATGATCTACGGGCTTGCTGCAAAAAATGTTATAAAATGTAACATTTTCTGCAGCAAATCCAATGTTGCAGATTTTGAGATATATTTTTCCTTTGGGTGTAAATAGATCAGTAAAAGATGTTTCAATATATGGCACTATTTCTGTACTGCTGCCTAAGCGTATAAAGATTTGTATGGACTGTTGATGTACATTATTTTGGTACTTAAATACAAAGAAAAATCCAAGAAATTACTAATTATGGGGAGAATCGTTCTACTTGACTTTACAAAAGCTTTTTAAAGAAAACTGATGAGCATTTGCATTTTTTACTACCCATTTGATGCATTGTAAATGCTATTTTCTGCTTTCCAGTAATAATTTAGGTAATTCCCAAATTTAATACAAAACGCCTTTTTTGATTTAGTTAAGAAAAATTGTGGAGCATGGAGATGAAAAATCACAAGCATTATGGAAATTAGGGGTTTGGATTGAAAACTGATGAACACGGCTTCGTTTACAACTTACAAACTGTTTGTACTCAATTTGAAGGCTTTCTTGAAAAATAAAAATACAGAACCAAATGTATACGTTGTGTATGTGTAGTATTTTGATACTAACGTCAGTCTATAAAGACATTTTAATTTGATTTAAAACTATATGGAAAAAATCCTTCTGGCCTCGGGAGATACCGGGAAAAAACCGGGAAATTGAAAATCCAAATCTGGTGTTTGATACTTGACGTATCGTTTGGATTGGAAATTTCAAAACATACGGTAAGTTGACGTTTCCATATCAAAGGTAAACAAACAACTGCATAACAACGTATATCAGTCCAGCAAGTTTTCGAAGTTGATTGTGGATGACGGCCGTAAGTTACGTACTTTTCTAAGTAACTTATGGCCTATCTACAATCACTTAGCTTAGAACATCTAAGTAAAGTAGTTACTTAGGAAAGTCTGCAACTTACGTTCGTCATCCACAATCAACTTAGAAAACTTGCTGGGCTGATATACGTTGCTATGCAGTTGTTTGTTTACCTTTGATATGGAAACGTCAACTTACCGTAGATTTTGAAATTTTCCAAACCAAACGTCAGTTTCTAATTTGATTACTTTTCCATTGTAGAAACTCAGATTCATTTCCATTGATTCAAATTCCTAAGCTAAGTGAAATTTTCTAAGCTAAGTGATTGTAGATAGGCCATTATCTGTTTTACTTTACTTAGATGTTCTAAACTAGGTGGTTGAAGATAACCCATAAGTCAAGTGTGGCAATGAAAATAGATTGAGTGTATGTTCAACTAATTATTTTTTATTCAGTGTCTTTTGAATGATACGTTTGAAATAGTTTTCCAATGTTCTTCAGGTTTAGTCCCAAATAATTGCAATTAGGTATACGATTTTGGAACAGCATAATTCTATTTTCATTATTTCAGTTAATATCAAATTGTTCTACTCATATTAGATTTATGTCTAGTGCAATTATTAGGAACAATTCTTGTGTTTTTTTAGCATTTTTATTCAACTAGAATTCTTTCTAGAAAACTAGATTTATTTCTAGAGAAACTCGGAGTTTTCAGTGAGACAAGTTAATTCACACATGCAGACAGTTATACTCTTCTGTCATGTAAATTATGCTTATACGACATCATAGGAAAATTTTATAATGTACTGGATAAGTTTCATATACTTCTGGCTAGTATTCGTAAATTTTTCATAAATTATTTTTAACAGTACAAATCTTAAACTAACGTGGGTGTAAATACTGATGTTCTTTATACGAGCTTAGTACTGGATACTTTTAATTCCGTGAAATCCTGCTAATTTGCATACAAATTTCAACCGAAATCAAAGCTAGTCGTGTATACTCAAACACTCTCCTGCACCTTTCTTGAACCCACCAGTAACACCTCCCTGCTTTGCCTCCTTTCGTGGGTCATCTCGTGCGCCAACAGGTGATCCCTCCGTGCGAACGCCATACCGCACTGTCCACAAGTGTGCGCCGGAACTCCGTGGTGCGTCTGAAAGTGCCGGTCGCGGTCCTTCGAGTGAACGTACCGCTTGTCGCACTCGGAACACTGGAACTTTTTGTTCCGCTGGTCGTGGTTGACCACGTGCCGAACCAGCGATTCTTCGGTGGCAAAGTTCTTTCCGCACACGTCACAGTGGAAGGGCAGCGGTTCCGAGTGGTACGACCGGATGTGCTGCTTGAGGCTGCCCTTTTTGCCGAAGGTCTTTTGGCACGGGACGCACAGGAAGTCCGTGTTGTAGATGACGTTCGATTTGCGGGGTCGCTTGCGGTTTGGTTGGGACAGTTCATGAAGCGATTCTTGAGTGTTGGCTTTGCGTTTTTTACTGTCCGCAACCTTGTAGACCTCGTGGACTACGAAGGTCTTGCTGGTTCCGTCGGTATTGATGACGTAGCTGCTTGGAATGTGCACAAAGTTTCTGATTGATTCGACGTTCGATGTTGTGGGTTGTTCCTCAACGATCATCTGGTCTAATAACAGTTTTGTGTCTTGGTTTTGACGCATTCGAATAGGGGGTCTATTTAACCATTTTTGATAATTATCGTGGTAGTTTGTTCCCACGGATGGCTTGTCAATACCCATTGGTATGCCTTTACTTTCATCGTGTTTGGGCGTTGGTAAGATCTGACCAGTAGGCAGTGCAGCACGTGTGCACTCAACCTGCGGTATGGTTTCAATTGTAAGAGCAGGTTCCTGAGTAGTTAATGCTTGCTGAGTGGAAACATCCTGTATCGTGTATTCTTCAAGCTGTTCCGACGGCACGACAATGGAAATGCCAATCTCAAACTGTTGTCCTGCCGACTGGACTACTAATGTTTGCTGCGCTACACCGTTGTGATGGTCTGGCTTTTGAGATTCACAACATTCACTTTGTGTAGTCTCTTCCTGTTTCATTGACCCGGTATCAACAATATCTGGTGGATATATTGGTGGCAAATTATGATTTAAAGATTCGTACGGTTGGTGTTGCTCCGAGGGTGGTGAAGTGCCGGAAAGATACATCATTGCATCAAATTGTTTCAGTGAGGTTGTGGAAGATAAAAAATTCGTTTGTTTCACTTCAGCAGCAGCTGTTCGTTGACTCTCAAATTCTGTAGAAAGCAAAAAATGCAAAACTAAGGTAAACTCTAAAATACGCACACAAAGGTTAGTATTTCTTACCATTTACATGATCTTTCACCAATATAACGTTCTCTTCCGGTGATGGTTCCGGTGTAAGGACCGTCGAAGACTGGTGTAGGTCCGCTAGCAGGGAGTCGAATTCACCGTTTAGCGGAAAATCACTGGACAAGCTGTCCATCAGATCGTCAAAGCAGTCGACAAACAGAGACGTCTGGACGGGTGTGTCCAAAATAGCGTCTAGGTCGATATTCATGGTTTGATAATTTGAAAATTGCTTCACTTGATTCTATTATTTTTTGTGATGTTATGTCTTTTTTGGTATCAATGCTAAAATATGGCTTGTACTTATATTGTATGCGTAGTCATTCAACTATTCAGGTAATAAATTATTTTATAGGTAAACGTTTTAAGATGAAGATATTTTTTTAGTACCAACTCAAAAGCAGTATTTTGTGTTCTGAATCATTTTCATCAGAAATATAAACTCTTTGGAAAACAAGTAACGCAGAAAACTTGGATTTGGTAAAGTCCAACTGAGATCCGAGAATTTAATATGCAGGGTGGCCAGATCTGCAAGTTATCATTAGGAAGATGTTTCTGTCTATTTTTAAACGAAAATATTTAATTAAAGAATTGTCGAAACTTGAAACAACTTAATAGCTATGTATGGGATCATACACTGAATTTAAAAAGACAGGTTTACATGCAAACCGGCAAAAAATCAAGGTTGACATGAGAGCACATTGAAACTATTTAAAGAAGAACTATTTTCAGGGCATTAAAATATAAATTTTAATCTATTGACAATATAAATTTGAACACATTTGGTTGTACAATTTGTGTACGACCGGGACCGTGGTGTAGGGGTAAGCGTGATTGCCTCTCACCCAGTCGGCCTGGGTTCGATCCCAGAAGGTCCCGGTGGCAAATTTTGAGACGAGATCTGTCTGATCACGCCTTTCGTCGGACGGGGAAGTAAATGTTGGCCCCGGACTAACCTAAAAAGGTTAGGTCGTTAGAGGTTTGCAATTGCCTCAACAATCAAGCCTTTGGACATCTAGTTTCGAGTAGGAATCCCGTAATCGAAAACGCCAAGGCAAAGCTGTAGAGCGAATAATTTGATTTTTTGACATATTTAAAGATGAATGTTAAAAAAAAACAACGGATGTCACGATAACCCAACACTGCTTTGACCAAAACGACTTAAAATTTTTATGTAGACTCGTTAAACCGGCTTCGTGTGCTTAACGTATGATGATTTTCAAAAAGTATGTTGATAAAAAAATGATCCAACTTATTGTTTTTCAGAAAAATTATCCTAAATATCTGACATCTTTTTTTTTAAACACAGTTTCAATGTCGGGTTTCATAATTCAATTTGGTTTACCCCATCTCGAGATATCGTGGCACCCGTAAACCAACTCGGTGTTTAGAGAAAAACTAACTTAATCCAACTATGGGGTTGGTGCCTTCCTAACTTCTTACTTAAAATGGATCACTAGAGGTGGACAAACCCGCTCTTTTTTGGGAGCCGCTAATTTTCGTTCGCTCATTAAAAAGAACCGATCTTTTGTCTGGTCTTCTAAACGTTGTGTTGTACAATCAGTTGTACAATGAAAAGATTTTTTTCATATTGTTCTTAGAAAGTAATTTACTATTTTTTTAAAGCAATTATATTTCAATTTGGAAATGCATTTTCAACTCTCAAAAGCATATTTAATACTACAATTTCTTCGAAATTCAATAAATTATATTTTTGCAATTCCATCGTGAAACTACTTTCTTTTCCTGTCATTCTCGAGCGACCTCTAGATCATACAAAAGATCCGGAAATAATTGACATCTGACATCAAACATGGTTTTATAATGGAACCACTAAATCCAAAAGAGAGGCTTTCAAAAGACCCAATTGGTCAAAACTGAAGACAGGGTTACCAAATCTTCAAACTTAGTTTTTTGGACGTAGCAATTCAGGTTCAGTTTCAGAGAAAAGTTATGTTCGGAACACTTCTAGAGCTTTAAAAAATCAAACATTGCTATTTTTTCATATGTTTTTTTGGACGTAAGCGTCACAGTTACACTGCCCATGTTCGCATAAATGTCCCATATGCAAAAACAGCAAGCTGAGAAAAACGCATTTGAAGTTTGTCCCATACATAAGGCTACGTGTTAAGTTTTCGCGAAAAAACTGGATTTCCTCTTGATTTCTAGAACAAAGTGCTGGATGTTATAGGCTCTTTTGAAAGAGCACACAATTTTGAATCAAACTGCATCAATAACTCGAAATCAATGAAAATGCATAAGGGACATTTATGCGATCAGGGGCAGTACAGCCATATTAAAGTAAAAAAAGAAATTTTTAAACTTGAATATCTCGAAAAAGTACAAACCAAATTTTAAGCGCCAGGTTGTTTTCATAAGGGACCTCTACAATATCAAGCTCTTTGTAAGCTTTTTTAAAAATATAGCAAGAAGCTCTTTTGGACTCTAATTTCCGGTTGATATGCAAGAATAATTTCAGACACGATTGGTTTCTATCGTAAAGCTATGGTAGTGTGTATGAATACAATTCAATGTACCGTCATCAGGGGTGACATGTGACATTGGGCCTGGGGGTGAGATGGGTCATACAAAAATGCTTAAATTTGTTTTACCCAATCTCTCCCCCAGACCCAATATCACCTTTGATGACGGTATCTGTCAAACGCGTGCAAATTAGCTTTACAAGTTCAAAATTGCGTGATCTTTAGATTTTTCCTATTGACTGTTAAAATCCTGATTTTGAAATAGATTAACGTCTGTTCTTCTGTGCTAAACGGTTCAACAGCATTCTGCAAGTTTGAACATCATGTCGTCAGCTGTGTGCTATCTTGTGACATAGACCATTTTGGTCGAAAATGAGTTAATGATGACGTTTTGCTATACTTAACAAACACTACAAGATGCTTTAATCCGATTTTGGAAACTCGATTCCGTTTCCCGGATATCGCAATACACACTTGTGACATAGACCAATTTATCATCAAAATGATTGTGCACACTTGTGACACCTCATACATGTTGTTGGAAAATGTGAAAAAAATTTCTTGTTTTTCACAAATTTATGTACACACATACTTTCTAAAGGCAATGCAACCTTTTGTTTATAAAAATATACTGATTAAGTCGATTAAATTATTTATTTTAGCTTATTTTAGTTTGTATGGGAATTCTGTGCACACTTGTGACACGTAGTACAATTTTACTTTCGAAACACATTTGTGACACGTGCTTTTCAGATTTTTGTTTACATTATTTACTGTATCTTTTAACTGGTGTCACCAAATTAGTTGAAACTTGGAGCGTTTGTTAAGCGATAGTAAACGAACCGATTGCTTAAAAAAGTTTGGCTCTGTCATTCATAGTTTTGAAATTATTTACCAACAAACTTGAAAAATCGATTTTCTCGAAAAGTACTAAGTGGTCGTTGCAACAAGACTGACGATGTTGCGTTGTTTAAATTGTACGTCTGCAACCTCCAAACTGACTAGCACGTGGTCAGGTGTGATTTTATGGGATCCAATTTTGGCTAGACGTTGACAACTCGAAACATGATTTTGCAAATCAGTCGATCTTGTCGCCAATTAATCGGCCCAAAAACTTGCCATGTCGTCATGATCTGTTCCTACGACAAGAAGTTTGCAGTGATGGGAGTCTTAACTTGAGGAACTCAGCTGGCTCCGCCCGTCCACGATGATGATTTATTATTTCAGGTAGACGTCAGAGCGTCCGAAACGCACGCTGCTGGTTGCAACAATTAAAAGTTGCGTTGCATATTTATAACTCAGAGACGGATAAACACGACGCCGAACGCCGCTGGTCTGGGGGACTACCCTCGCTGCAGAAGAATGCCGCCGAGGAGTAGATCGGCCCATTAAACGACGTTGAGCCACCTCGAGGCGTTCTAATTCGCTTGTTTGGATTGTCCACCGCGGACTCTGGCCGAGACAACTCATCTGATTTGAACTATTTAGTAGTTGTTACTTTGTCGCGGCAACGGCGGCGTCGTCGTCGTTTAATCAGTTAACCGAGAAGGTGCAAAAACGGTGGTTGATCCGACGCAAAAGTTTAGTATTTATCGAGCGGGCGTCGTGATAAGTGACGGAAGCAGAGTTCTTGGAGACCTTCTAGACCAAAGATTGGAAGACCAAAGGATTGTTTTCGGGAGAAGTGCGTAGTGGTAATTTTAAGTGATACAAGTACAAAGTGATGATGATTCTGAGGAAAGGAATGCTGATTGCGGTGGTGATGCTGGTGACAGTCGTGATGCAATTTATTAATGGAGATAATGCGTTCATCGATGACCCCCCTGATGGATACTTTTCAAGGACATCGTTGGATGGTAATTATATACGTGTGGACTAAGAGGTTAACGAGTGAAGTTAATGAACTCGAGTTAATGAAGTTGAACATTTGCAATCGGATATGATGTCATCGTTGAAATTATAAAAAATAAGGAAATACAATCATGAAATTCATAAAAGAAGCCCGAACTAGTGCAAACTGCATTCTTGTGTCTCCTCATCGGAAGAGTTTCCCAAAGCTTTTGACGTTATATTTATGACCTTTTTCAAATGGTTTTATGTCGCGTTGCGGTAGTGGTTCGCACATAAATTCAATTAGTTGGTCTTCAGTGTCGGAATGTTTCACGGTCTTCACAGATCTTTGTTTCAAGAGCATGGTCCATGACATGGTTTTGTTTTTTGGGAGTTAGGAAAACGGTCCTTTAGTTGTTTGTCAATGTTTTCAATTTTTATCTTCTCGTCAGTATGATTTGAAAGTATCTAGTTTAATAAAGGTTTGTTCAAATATTACGTCCAGAGATTTTCGGGATTTAAGACCTCCCCCCGTCCCCCCTGTCACGCAATTTTCGTATACCTTTATCATGTCGTCGCCATCGTGCTAACTTGTCGTACGTGCATTTTGGGCCAAATTGAGTCAAGAACGCCATTTTGTGCAGCTCACAATGCCTCACCTTTTGACCTTCACAGATCCCCAAAATTCGATTTCAATCCTGAGATATTCAACAAAAACCGAAAAAACTCCGTGCATTTTTGTCACTTTACATATGAAAGTAGTTTCAATCTTGTCGTGCTATCTTGTCACTCCATGAAAATTGATGTAAGTGCGACAAAAGGCCAGAGGGAATTCAGGCCAGGAAAGTCAGGATGCGTTTGTCGCACATACAAGCTAGACTACCGTTAACATTTGTAATTATAACTCGGGACTCCAGCAACCAACTTCAACCAAACTTTGGGACAATGCACAGAATGGTGAGCCAAACAAAACGTGTTTGTCATTGTTTACATTGCGTGCTCTCGTTTTTGAATATTCAAGGTCAAACATTAAAACGCGTTTTTCTCGGAACGTAAAAATGGCGGGTGCGACAAGATAGCACGACGACGTCGATGTCCGAATTCTTCGGGATTCTCAAATTCATGAACAAAATTCACGATTACGGGAATTGTTTTTTTCTGTGTACTTAAGGGGTTACATGTAGAAAAACAAAAAAATCGTATAACAGAAAATTAATAAAATCCAATTAAAAGAAGATTTGCAACCACTCCTGAAAGTTTCATGAAGATATATCGTGACTGAACTGAGTAAGAGTCGATTTAAGTTCACGATTTTGCCTTGCGAAAAGCGAACTGTCAAACTTAGTGAGCGTTTTCTCTCTAAACACCGAGTTGATTTACGGGTGCCATGATATCTCTTGATGGGATGGACCAAATAAGCTGAAATTTGGGGTGAAGACTCCCAAGACATATTCCGTGTGCATGACGAAGCCGGATTTTGAAATTTTGGTTTTTGAAAAAATACAAAAATCAAAAACTGATGATTTTTTATATGAAATACACAAAAATATTTTTTTTTTTAAATAAGTTTTTTGAAAGTCGGCCTTCGTCATGCACACAGGACCGAATTAATGAGTCTTCACCAAAATTTTGAGCCGATTTGGTCAAGACAGTGTTAAGATATCGTGGAACCCGTTTTTTGAAACTGCTAACTTCAAATAACTATATCTCGGCAGTGATACTACCAATTGTCTTCTAATTTGTTTTGATAAAATGTTTATTTTAATGCCCTGAAAACAGAATTAAATAAAATTAAGTGTGTGCTCATACCAACCTCTGATTTTTTTTATCGATTTACATGTATGTAAACCCTTAAGAAAGATTTGTCTACCGTTTTAAAGGCGGCATATCATTCGGACCATTCCATAAGAATTAGGGTGATCCAAATCCTACTCTCCTGATGCGACTCACTGAATTCACTACAGGCTTACATCTAAATTTGAGTTCGATTTAACCACGGGAACCCTCCCTTTTTGTATGAGAAAATCGTCATAAAATTTAAAATTTGTATGGATAGAGAAAAGCAGTGTTGAAGTTTTTGACGTCATTTTCACTGTATTCCATTACATTATCTTAATTATATTCTACCAGAATTTTCCTGAATAGCACTTTTTTCACCAACATCCAAAATTTATCGTTTTTCCCCCTGGTTTTCTGGGTATTTAACTTTGGCACTGCTTCTAACCTTCTAAGCTTCTAACTGATATCCAATGAAAAATATGAATTAAATTCAAAGTATCTCAAGAAGTGGCTTTCAGCATATTTTGAAAAGCTAACACTTTGGCAGTATGTCAAAGTGTTATGTTTTTCTCCATTAATATGAATAAAAATTGGTCAACGAACTACAAAGTTTATATAAGATTTTAAGTTATAAGTTTTAAGATTATTGAAAGAGAATTAAAAAAAATCTTTAGATTTATAGACATTTTGAGTAGAACAAGTTTCTTAATAATTTTTGTTAAGGGTCCATCCATAAACCACGTAAATAATAATTGGAAATTTAACTCCCCCCCCCCCCCTTCGTAGACAATTGTCTATACAAAAACTAACTTAATCCACCTATGTGGCTGATGCCTTCCTCACTTTTTACCAAAAAAGGGTATATGAGTGGTTTCATCATTTTTTTAGATCCAGAAAAAAAGAACACAATGTATAACTTATGTGATCATAACTCGAGACAGGGTTGCCAGATCTTCAATGTTTTGGACTCATTGGAAAGGCCTTTCAATTACCTAACCAACGATGGGTCCGGACATAGTTTACATACATTTAAATGAGATCCGGCTTCAAAAAAGTACATAAATATCACTTAAGTGGTCATAACTCGAGACAGGGTTGCCAGATCTTCAATGTTTTGGACTCTTTGGAAAAGCCTTTCAATTACCTAACTAACGATGGGTCGGATGATGGATCCGGTCATAGTTTACATACATTTAAGTGAGATCCGGCATCAAAAAAGTACATAAATATCACTTAAGTGATCATAACTCGAGACAGGGTTGCCAGATCTTCAATGTCTTGGACTCATTGGAAAGGCCTTTCAATTACCTTACCAACGATGGGTCGAATGATGGATCCGGACATAGTTTACACACATTTAAGTGAGATCCGGCTTCAAAAAAGTACATAAATATCACTTAAGTGGTCATAACTCGAGACAGGGTTGCCAGATCTTCAATGTTTTGGACTCATTGGAAAGGCCTTTCATTTACCTTACCAACGATGGGTCGGATGATGGATCCGGACATAGTTTACATACATTTAAGTGAGATCCGGCTTCAAAAAAGTACATAAATATCACTTAAGTGGTCATAACTCGAGACAGGGTTGCCAGATCTTCAATGTCTTGGACTCATTGGAAAGGCCTTTCAATTACCTAATCAACGATGGGTCGGATAATGGATCCGGACATCGTTTACATGCATATAATTGAGATCCGGGTATTTGTGAAAACACATTTTTATGCATAACTTTTGAACTACTTATCGCAACTTCAAACAATTCAATAGCGATGTATAGGACCCTAAACCAAGTCGAATGCAACTGGTTCGATCAAAATCGGTTCAGCCAGTGCTGAGAAAACTCAATGAGAATTTTGGTCACATACATACATACACACACACATACACACACACATACACACACACATACACACACACAGACATTTGTTCAGTTTTCGATTCTGAGTAGATATGTATGCATGAAGGTGGGTCTAGGAGCTTTTAATAGAAAGTTCATTTTTAGAGCAGGATTATAGCCTTACCTCAGTGAGGAAGGCAAAAACCCTAAAATGTCCACTTGGTTTATGGATGGATGGCCCCAAATTATTCTATAAAATTGGTTTTGGTGGATTCAGATTGGTGCGCTGGAAGTGGGGACGCGAAGTCGTGATTATTCAGGTTAATTTTTTGGTGTGCTTTTGTGTCGCTGTTCGTATGGGATGAGTGATTGTGCTAATCGAATAATACCATCATTGGTGCGCTGGTAGTGGGGACGCGAAATCGTGATTATGCAGGTTATTTTTTTTGTGTGCTTTTGTGTCGCTGTTCGTTAGGGGTGAGTGATTGTGGTGATCGAATAATAGCATGACTTACTGAATTATTTGTGTCTTGATCGTAATTTTCGTTGAGTAATTGGTGTTTTTTTGTGATTTTTTTTTTTGAAATCTTAATTAATTGTTTCGTGATTTTTAAAGCCCTTCCTATATCATCGTTGATCGGAAGGCACGGCGTCGGGTAAATTGTGTATAATGTTTTGAATAAGGTTTTATTTTTAATGGTGAAAAAGCCATTTCTATATAATGATCGAAAGACGCACTGACATTTTGGATTAATTAATAGTGGAGTGAAATAATTGTGTGTGAGTGACTTTGTGTGTTAACCAAAAGACCTTCCCATAGCATCGTTGCTCGGAAGGCTCGCCGACGGGTCTGTTATGAAAGTCCTCCCCATAGCATCGTAGCTCGGGAGGCATCGAAAAGCCAATACCTTATCCTACTAACCCAAAAAAATAATCACGTGATGCTTGAAGGAGATGCTGTGGATTCAACGGTCTCAAGCGGTATCAACAAGTATATAGCAAAAACTGTGTGCTTGATGAGTCTGCAACTTCAACTATCGGACTAACATTCCTCCCTTTCGTTGAACTGCAGGCTTCTTGGGAGGGCGCCGGTATTGACTAATAAAGTAGGGATCTTCAGAGGTTAAACAGTGAACGGATGGTTGGCTCCCACTGATCATTTTTGATTCATTGTTTAACTTCAGCTGATCTGTCAATAACGGAGTAGCAGCTCATTGGCAGTCAACCATGCTCATGCTCATGCTCATGCTCATGCTCATGCTCATGCTCAAAATTGGTTTTGGTGGATTCAAAAATTGATATTTTTATAAAAGAATCAATATCTAGAGCGTCCGATTTCCCCGGGGTTACAAAATTCCTGGGAGTGTTAAAAATGAGTGTGGGCGTCAATTATGCCTTGACTGCTTTCAAAAATCATACAGCTTTATGAAATTATTGAAATTTTCTAATTTTATATGCTATCTTTCAACTCCTACCATATAAAAAAATCAATTGATTTTTTTTTTAGAAGTAAATATTATTTTTTAAATTAAATTGTGAATCAGTGAGTAAAATCCATGCTTCTCAACTATAAAAATACTTTGAAATTTGTCTTTGTTACCATTTCAAGGGAATATGTTTAAGAATAACGTTGACTCATAAATTTTGACTTTTTATCAATTTCACCTATAATTTATATGCAAGTGCTGCCAGGAAACTTTCGCTATAAATGCTACTTTTCGTGAGTGTTCGCTTAAAATTTCATCAGTTTTGGCAGCGCTGAGAAGACTCAAAAGAGTGCTGGAAGAAAAAAAGAACTAAGCTGAAAATAGAAAAATGGGCGTGGCCTAATGCACTCGACTGATTAGAATGCATTTTTGAAATATTTTTTTTAAATGCTTGCAAAAGGAAAAGCATAACCTTTAATAAAAGTGAAAATAAACAGAAATGTTCACAAAAAGTTGCTCTACTCGTTGGTGTACTTGGTTTTAGTGAATTTCAAGGAACAATCTAGATTATCCAGCATCATTCAAACACGACCGCTTATTAGGCTTAAAATGGGCATATTTCCCCTATACTTTGTACAAAGTCACCCCAAAGTGCTAAATACAATTTTCAACGCCACTATTTTTCAAATACTAAAAAACAAAAAAAAAACATTTTTTCCCACAATAGTCCATTGTGTGGCCTACCCCAGTACATGTTTTACAAAATAATAATCTTGAGACAAACCTTACCAGTTGAAAAAAAAACAGAATGAAATCCTATTATTGTTACCCCGTTTTACAATAAATTTTATATGAAATACACCTGAAATGAACTTGATTTTTTCTTAGTTTTTCAATATGTACAGTAGATTACAAGGAATAAAATAAGTTAGGTTCTCTCATTATTATTTTTTTTATGAATTTTCAAAAAATTCGGACCAAAACGTAAGGAAAATGTATACTTCCGCTTGAATTTCGGGAATTCCCGGGAAATTTACAAACGACATAAACTTTGGAAATATTTGCAACGGCCTAACTTTTTTGGATAAAAACGTACATTGAAACTATTGGCTTATCTTAATTTTTCAAAAATATAAATCTTGAGACATGTCTTACAATTTGATCATCATTTAAAAAATAAATTGAAAGCCTATTAATTGTGATATTCTCGAGTTTAATCCAATATTAAAACTTTATCATTTATAATACAAACGGGAGACAGATGCTCCATCTTTGTTGGTCCAACTCTGACTGAGTTCCTTCACGCCAGCTGCGCACTACTACACTCGCAGTTCTACACGCTTCCAGCGGTTTACTAAACTACACTAATATTTAGGAATCACAATGTTCAGGATGCCACATCCT
Source organism: Culex quinquefasciatus (assembly GCF_015732765.1). Lineage (NCBI taxonomy): Eukaryota > Metazoa > Arthropoda > Insecta > Diptera > Culicidae > Culex > Culex quinquefasciatus. Next base: position 60,683,920 of record NC_051863.1, read on the forward strand.
CCCCTTGCCAAATTGAAAGTTATAATAAGTACACTAACGAAACAATAAAGTTAATGTTTAACTAAAATCCTTTCTGCCGCTTCTCGTCTCAAGTTTTGCAACGCCTGGTGAAGTGTCCTTCCCATAGAACGAAGGCTATCGGCTTAGGCTGCCAATACCAATGATGCTGATACCAGCCGATACCAACGATGCCAGTGATGCGGATCCAGTTCCCTTCTTTGCGTAATCATTGATCGTCCAACTTTCCTGTCTTCCTCCGAGTCAACTAAAATAAGGAAAAAATGAATAAAAAAAAAAAAAACAAAAATCAACAGTATACCAAGCTCTGAAAAGTAAAATGAAAAATGAAAACCACGTATATCATGCATATAGGAAATCATAAACCTCTTTGTAACATATTTAACCGTATCAATATAACATCAATTTGAATGAAAACTGTATAAGGCTTCCTCTCCTAACTAAAATTAATGTGTTTATGACAGACGTGTGTCATGTCGTTATGGTATAAACTTCAGTGAACTTCCTTCTTTACAGTTATTTAAACTGTGTTATAAGAATACTCTTTTCATCGAACTATCCCCCTTCTATTGGCTATCCGGAGGTTTCTTTTTCCTGCGATAGATTTACGCAAGAGGTGCTTAACTTTGAATGTATTAACTGTTGAAGGGTAGTCTATATTTCAGCTAAGGATAGTAACTGTACACAAATAATGCTAAAACAATGCAATAAATTGGATGAAAATTGTTTAGGGTTTCCACAAGGCTTGAATGACATTTTTCAATAGCATTGTTAAATAACATAAATTTCAGAACAATACTTCATCCAAGGGTTAAAGTAAATATGTTTAGTTTGTTTAGAACTCAGTCCTATTTCCATCCACTACTTTTACAAATTATATTCTACTTATATTCAAATTATATTATATAAATCTTTTACATAACCTTGATTGCTCTTTGCCTATTGAGCTTTTTATCACTTGGCTTCAGATGAAAATCGTTTTTATAAACTAAAATCGCTGGAATCTTCCTATTGGGTTATATATTTATGAAATTGATTAGCGAACATTGTGTGTCGAGAACTCTTTTACTAAGAGAGTAATTCGCGGCTTTATCTAAAAAAAAACGAATTTTACGAAGAGCCACATTCAGCTATGTCCTGGTAGTTATTCTAAAGTTATAATTCAACGATTCATACCGCGGTTGGCTTTTTGTATTTATTCCGTATATATAGGATTCCTTGATTTAGAGATAAACATACTTTGCTTTGCCAACTGACGTACGTAAGTAATGTTATTTACATTCAATTTGATTGATAACAACTTTAACTTTCGTCGCCCGCTATCTCGAATTTCGTATCTTGTACATTCTCTCCTTATATTTTTATATGTGTGTTTAACTGTAGTAATATATTATACTTGTTCTTTATTTATTTATTCGTCAAACATACGTTGACTACATAGATCCCTGCTTAAAATCTAAATACAATGGAACATTGTTTGGATAATATTTGGTTGTAGAATAGTTTTTTTTTCTATAGTGGAACTTATCAATGCGTAATCCATTGTGTTGCTATATTTGTTATAAGCTTCCATTATTCTTTTTGGTGAGTTCTGTGCAGGCAATAGTGCCCCAACCTTCCATCCCGGTAAATTCTGAAATGTGAACTGTTCAGCGAATCCTTTCTGCGTCAGACATTACTCAGTAAGGCTGGCCACTTAAATTTTTGCGATACATTTTCGTTTGTTTTAGAATTACTGTATCCATCAATATTGACCCATTACATTGAAGCATTTTCCTAAGACTTATCAGCAACATTATTTGGATAGACTGCGTCTGTTTTTAATTCGAATGGTTAAAGATTATAGTTCTTCTCGGTTCTTCTTTGTTTTTTTTTGTTTAATTTCTTGCCTGATATTATCTATTCTTTTGCCGACTTCTGTCCTCACAGTAGTAATATACTTCTCATTAAAATAACTCAACTCGACTTCTTCGGTAACTGCAGCTAGCTTCGGACCAAATTTTACTCAAATTTTCAGCAACTCTCTCTAGGTCTAAATGCCACTCAACATTCAGAAACTCTTTTGCAGCAGTTGGCCTTGGGCTAAACCCGACTCAACTTTTTATGAACTCTTTTGCTGCAGTTGGCCTTGGGCTAAACCCGACTCAACTTTTCCGGACGATTGGCCTTGGGCTAAACCCGACTCAATCTCTTGCAGCAGTTGGCCTTGGGCTAAACCCGACTCAACTTTTCCGGACGATTGGCCTTGGGCTAAACCCGACTCAATCTCTTGCAGCAGTTGGCCTTGGGCTAAACCCGACTCAACTTTTCAGGAACTCTTTTGCTGCAGTTGGCCTTGGGCTAAACCCGACTCAACTTTTCCGGACGATTGGCCTTGGGCTAAACCCGACTCAATCTCTTGCAGCAGTTGGCCTTGGGCTAAACCCGACTCAACTTTTCCGGAAGATTGGCCTTGGGCTAAACCCGACTCAATCTCTTGCAGCAGTTGGCCTTGGGCTAAACCCGACTCAACTTTTCAGGAACTCTTTTGCTGCAGTTGGCCTTGGGCTAAACCCGACTCAACTTTTCTGGAACTCTTTTGTAGCAGTTATTTTTATCTCTTTATCTATGCTCTCAAATCTTCAATTTCATTCATTCAATTTTTAATCTTTGCACATTCCATCTCTTTTCTCTTACTTTTTTTTATATCATGCATGTTATCAGTAGCATCGGTATTACTTTCATGTCGTTATTATTTCTCAAATTAATGTTTAATAGTTGGCTTTATTAATATAACCGTTAGAAATTCTCCCAAAAACGCAATTGCATTCAGTTTAATATGAAAGTTTATTTTATTTTGAAAATTTGTTTCTCGGTTCGGTTCGGCACTTATAAACATTATCTTTTCATGTTATGTGTATTCGTAAATATCTGCCGAACTATTAAACAACAAACGCAACAAAGCAAATAGGTTATGACTCACATTGTCTGAGCAAAAACCTAGGCAAGAACTATTGAGGATATCTGAAAATTAACAATTTTTATTTTATAAATTTAAAAGCACTTTACCGAACTTAATATATTTTCAATGGGTATATATGGGACCCCAAACCAGACCTTACGAAACTAAACCGGCCAATTTAACTTGTTCATTTCTGATTCAAAATAAGGGAATGATTTAATCAACCAAAACCTAACTAATCAATTGAGAATGCAGATTATCCAAGTCAACAAATATTTTTTTAAAAGTCACTTCTACCATAAAAGCAAAGCTCTGCTTGAAAAATAATAATTGGAATGATTTTCAAAATTAGCAATCTAACCTCATTCTCGCGTTTTCAATCCGGATCTCAGAATTTTCAATGAAAAAGGCAACGTAGCAAAAAAAAATAAAAATCAAAAAGTCAGTCGATAGAACTTTTTATTTCTTTCTTGTCAATCGCAATTTAAAAATGCGAATGTTCAGTTTGGTGGAAACTGCGACAGAAAATGTAAATAAACATCTACTGGCTGCCTAGTTTTGAAATTCTTGTTGTCAAAAGTGCGAGAGAAAAGTGCGGGCATAATCCAAGTTCCAGTGCAAGGATCAATATTATTGACACTTTTAATCAAAACCCCTTTATCGTGCATGATGTAAACAAAACTCCTCGAGTGCGCTGTCCGTGCAGCACACATACAAAAACATTCACTCCGCGGACCAGATTAGTGTGCGTCGACGAATCCGCGGATGGCCGCCAAACGCGAAATCAACGATTGCTGTGACTCCTGCAATACGCAACGAATGCAGAAGATAAACGCAGTTTGGTCACAAGGCGCAGCGCGGGGGAATTGAAAAAAAAAAGAACTACGGCGCTCGTGTGCTTTTGTCCCGTCATGGGAGGGTGGGGGGGGGGGGAAGACACACATCAACTCAGGAGGCCGCGCACGCGACTGCCATACACACAAACACACACACGCTCGCCTCACATCAACTAAACAACCGGAACATGCTCACCGAACTCCATCAGGCCCGCTGTCTCGTTATGGCAATGCTCGGCTGCCGCCGCCATCGTCGCCACGATGCCGTCCTGCTGCGCGAAAATGCCACTGCGTCTCTTTCTTCACACTCAAAGAATCGAGTTTTTCCACTTTTTTTAAATTATCCAGACTTTACTCACAATATTACAATTTATCAACATGGCAGGATCGCCAATGTGATATTCTCGAGTTTAATCCAATATTAAAACTTTATCATTTATAATACAAACGGGAGACAGATGCTCCATCTTTATTGGTCCAACTCTGACTGAGTTCCTTCACGCCAGCTGCGCACTACTACACTCGCAGTTCTACACGCTTCCAGCGGTTTACTAAACTACACTAATATTTAGGAATCACAATGTTCAGGATGCCACATTAATGTCACCACGACTTACGATATGTTAAAATGCAGCAATGTTGTCATACAGATAAAAAAGTCTCATTTTGAAAGGTTGAAAATTTGTTGGTTAATTATTAGAACTTTTTTTTGCGAACTCTTGAATCCATCCATTTTTTATTGTTTATTTTCTAGATTACGTTTTGACATACTTTTCTGCAACTTAAAAGTTCATGGTAAAAGTTCATATCGAAGAATGTTAAAACATTTAAAATTGAAAAAAATGACTGGAAAATAATGAAACAAAGCAAATTGGCAAACAAGATACATTCATATTAAAAATAAAATTAATGAAGAAAAACATAGAACAAGCGAAGTATAGTTGTTCATAAAACAAAAGCTGCAGAAAATGGTTAAGCTCCTGAACCAGAGAAAATTTTAATTTTATGAAAAATATGTGGTAAAGGGTTAAAAGTTGATAAAATACGTTTTAGACGTAATTAATACACAGCAATCAGATCCAACGTCAAAAATTCTTCAGAATTCAAAATTCTTATATTCGTCGATTTTCGCAAAAAACCACGCCCCGCGTCGTTTCTCCTATTATTATCGTAAAATGGTTGCATTTGACAGACGATTAGTTAGGCTTTTATAGAAAATTAGCCTGGAATAAAAAAAAACTAGCCTAATATATGATTAAGTCGCATGCTGCTTTGGAGTTGTAGAGACCAAAAAGCCTTGCTTCCTTGAACATTCGTACATGAAAATTCAAAAATGGAGTTGTTTACGATACAATCTTTAAAAATTAATCCTTTTGAGCCAGTTTAAGCTTCAACAACTCAAAATTTTAGCGATGACCTATACTTTTATGTTGGGCCGTTGAAAAAATTATTCATGAAAATGAGGCAGCAACGGCATTTAGAATATGTGAGGCATTATAAAAAAAAAACTTTTAATTCAATAAAAACAACAAAAAAAACTTACCACTAAAAAGTATCGTAAATACATAAAACAAATTGTAAGAACAGTTGATGCAATAAATAAATTTTTAGATGAGACTTGTAACATCACCACCAGTCGACAATATTTTAGACGATAAAACCCATTCATGCGAACTGGACAAGTTTGGAACAGGTCCAGTTAATCATTCACTTCCGTCGTTGCCATAATTGTTTAGCACATGGCGGCATTTGGCGACAATCGATGATTTTTTTTATTGTATCACGTTTATGTTGATCATTTTTTTCCATTCCAGACTGTCCAAGCCGCTTCTACAGCGATGATGTCTCGAGTGCGTTGGGATTCTTCATCTTCGGCGGACTGCGAGCCTTCCGAAGTGAATATCCTCACATGGTGAGTTCGATGATCTTTGGTAAAAGTTGTATCTACAAATAATGACACTTTCTTTTTAAAGATTGCTTTAGGTTGGACAGACCCTAGCACCGGCAAGTCAGACTACGCCTGCGGTGGATCCTTAATTTCCGACAGATTCGTGGTCACGGCAGCCCATTGTGGACAAAACGAGAACAAGTAGGTGATTTTGTTGTTATCTCACTGTAAATTGCTACAAATTTGATTCTTTTTGTAGAATTCCTCCGGACGTAGTCCGGCTTGGCGATACCAACCTCGCTACCTCTGAAGACGATGCCTTCGCCCAGGACATCAAGATCAAGCGGTTCATCCCTCATCCGAATTACAAACGGACCCAAAAGTACTTTGACATTGCGTTGATCGAGCTTGAACATGCCGCAAGGTTGGATGCCGCCGTCTGTCCAATCTGTTTGTGGACCAAGGACAACTTGTACAAATTTTCCGGTGGACTCCAGGTCACCGGTTTCGGAATAACTGACTACGGTATGGCTTTTGTTTAACCAACTGTGTTCAGCAAGTAACCTTATCGTTTCAATGCAGCTTCCGATCCGAGTCCTACGCTGCAGAAAGCTACGCTGAACTACTATGACTACGACCAGTGCAACACGATGCTACCGCGGCCGCGATCGCTGTTCCGAGGACTGTCGTCGGATCAGTTCTGCGCCAAGACGCCCCAGAAGGACACCTGCCACGGGGACTCCGGTGGACCGATCCAGATCGAGCTATCGGACGTGAACAAAGCGATTCCGTTTCTGGCCGGGGTGACCTCCTTCGGCACCGGATGTTGGGACGGATCGTTCGGGGTGTACACGAAAATTTCCAGCTACGTGGACTGGATCGCGTCGAACGTGAACGTCACCGTTGATCCGATGGGTGAGAATTGTCGTATTATTGTTTCAGAAAAGTTTAATATAACCTTATTTCCGCAGAATGTGCCCGCCAGTCGGAGTGTCTGTCGTCTCGCAAGTTCTCCGACAGTCGGTTATCCCCTCAGAACAACTCTCCCTTCTTCCGGGTTGAACTACGCCGCGGAGGACAGAGCTTCAAGCAGTGCAGTGGAGCGTTGATCGACTATCGGCACGTGGTAACGTCCGCCAGTTGTACCAAGTGGAACGGGCAGGAACCAACGCAGATCGAGGCGAACGATCAGTTGATCAACATAACCTCAATCGTGCGACATCCGAGGTATGTCGCTGGGAAGCACTACAACGACCTGGCTGTGTTGCAGTTGGAAAAGTTCTACAATCCGAACAAGATCTACCAAATTGTGGCGCCGGCTTGCGTGTGGAAGAATGACAGGATTCCGGAGCCGATTGTATTCTACTCTGGATCTGGACCAGATTCCAGCGGGTCGGACAGTGGGAAAGTCACCAGTGTTCCGTTGAAGATTTTGACGGCGTTCTACTTGGAGAATGGACGGTGCGCGGCGAATTACAGTGAGAAGTTTAAGGACGAACTTCCTGGGGGATTCAATAATGATTTTGTTTGTGCCGAGAATCCGGTGGAGTTGGTTCCAGGGATTTGCCAGGTTGGTGTCACAGTCTTCTCAACTCTACACAACTCTAATCTTCTCTACTCTACACAACTCGACTCTACTATAAACTACACAACACTACACTACTCTACGCTACTAAACTCTACACAACTCTACTCTACTCTACTCTATTCTACTCTACTCTACTCTACTCTAATCTACTCTACTCTACTCTACTCTACTCTACTCTACTCTACTCTACTCTACTCTACTCTACTCTACTCTACTCTACTCCACTCCACTCTACCCACCTATCTACTCTACTCACTCTACCTACTCCACTCTACTCTACTCCTACCCCACTCCACCTACCTACTCTACTCCCTACCCACCACTCTACCTACTCCACCTACTCTACTCTACTTTACTCTAGTTTGCTCTACTTTACTCTACTTTACTCTACTTTACTCTACTTTACTCTACTTTACTCTACTTTACTCTACTTTACTCTACTTTACTCTTCTCTACTCTACTCTACTCTACTCTACTCTACTCTACTCTACTCTACTCTACTCTATTCTAATCTAATCTACTCTACTCTACTCTACTCTACTCTACTCTACTCTACTCTACTCTACTCTACTCTACTCCACTCTACCCCACCTACCCACCCCACTCTACTCCACCCACTCTACTCCACTCCACTCCACTCCACTCCACCCACTCCACCTACCCCACTCCACCCCACTCTACTCTACCCCACTCCACTCCACCCCACTCCACCCCACCTACCCCACCCCCCACTCCACTCCACCTCATCTACTCCACTCTACTCTTCCCCACTCTACCTACTCTACTCTACTCTACCCTACTCTACTTTACCTTCTCACTCTACTCTACTCTACTCTACTCTACTCTACTCTACCTACTCTACTCTACTCTACTCTAATCTAATCTACTCTACTCTACTCTACTCTACTCTACTCTACTCTACTCTACTCTACTCTACTCTACTCTAATCTAATCTACTCTACTCTACCCCACCCACCTACTCTACTCCACTCCACCCTACCCCACTCCACCCCACTCCACTCTACCCCACCCACTCCCCACTCCACCCCACCCCCACCCCCACTCTACCCCACTCCACTCCCCACCCCACCCCACCCTACCCCACCCCACTCCACTCCACCCCACCCCACTCCACCCACCCCACTCCACCCCACCCACCCACTCCACCCCACTCCACCTACCCCACTCTACTCCACTCCACTCCACCCACCCACCTCTACCCACTCCACCCTACCTCCACCTACTCCACCTACTCCACTCCACCCTACCCTACTCTACTCTACCCTACTCTACTCTACTCCACTCTACTCTACTCTACTCTACTCTACTTACTCTAGTTTACTCTACTTTACTCTACTTTACCTAGCTTTACTCTACTTTACTCTACTTTACTCCACTCTACTCTACTCTACTCTACCTACTCCTACTCTACCCCACCTACTCTACCTACTCTACTCCACTCCACTCCCTACTCTACTCCACTCTACTCTACCTACCTACTCTACTCTACTCTACTCTACTCTACTCTACTCTACTCTACTCTACTCTACTCTACTCTACTCTACTCCACCTAATCTAATCTACTCTACTCCACTCTACTCTACTCTACTCTACTCTACTCTACTCCACTCTACTCTACTCTACTCTACTCTACCCTACTCTACTCTACTCTACTCTACTCTACTCTACTTTACTCTACCCCATCCTACTCCACCTACTCTACTCTACTCTACCTAATCTAATCTACCTACCCACTCTACTCTACTCCACTCCACTCTACCCACCCCACTCCACCCACCCACTCCCACCCCACTCTACCCCACTCCACCCCACCCCACTCTACCCCACCTACCCCACCCCACCCACCTCCACCCACCTCCACTCCCCACCTACCTCTACCCACCACACCCACCCACTCCACTCCCCACCCACCCCACCACCCCACTCCACCCCCCACCCCACCTCCACTCCACTCCACCCCACCCCACCCACTCCACCTACCCCACCCACCCACCCCACCCCACCCACCCCACCCCACTCCACTCCACCCACCCCACCCCACTCCACCCACCCACTCCACCCCACCTACTCCACCCCACTCTACCCCACTCCACCCCACCTACCCCACTCCACCCACTCCACCCACCTCTCACCCCACTCCACCCTACTCCACCCACCTACCCCACCTACTCCACTCCACTCTTACTCTACTTACTCTACTTTACTCTACTTTACTCTACTGTACTCTACTCTACTCTACTCTACTCTACTTTACTCTACTTTACTCTACTTTACTCTACTCTACTCTACTCTACTCTAATCTACTCTACTCTACTCTACTCTACTCTACTCTACTCTACTCTACTCTACTCTACTCTACTCTACTCTACTCTACTCTACTCTACTCTACTCTACACAGCTCTACACAAGTCTAGCTGTACTCTACACTACTCTACATAATTTTACACTACTCTAAACAAGTCTAATTCTACTCAACATAACTCTACACAACTATACACAAATCTAATTCTACTCTACTCTACTCTACACAGCTCTACACAAGTGTAATTGTACTCTGCATAATTTTAAACAACTCTACAAAACTCGATACAAGTCTAATTCTACTCTACATAACTCTACACAACTCTGCACAATTCTACAAAACTCAATACTGCTCTTTTCTAGCTCGAACCCGGCGGTCCAATCTCCAACTTCCGCCGGGACAACGTCGTCCCGTACGTGTACGGCATCAACACGCTCGGCACGGAGTGCGGCGGCCCCGGCAACCTCTTCGTAGCAACCAGAATCTCTTCGTACTACCCGTGGATCGAGTCGATTGTGCTGAACAAAACGTCGCGCCAAACCTCGGAGCGAATCGACACCGCAGACGACGAGTTCAGCGGAAACGCCATCGACGTCGTAAGTCGCAGCGTAGTCCCGTACGAAGACGACCTCGGTAAGACCCTCGGGGAACTGCTGCCCGTTTTCTACACGCTTCTAATCTATGTCCAACTTAGTGTCCTATGTGTTGCCTGGGCTACTTGCTACCGACCATCGACTGCAGCCGTACGGCGGCCAGCTGGTGCCGGGAGGGTTGAGTCCGCTCGCGACGGCGTCAGGTGAGTTTGATTCAAAAAATGTTTCAGTTTATCCAAACTTTGCTCTTCATGAATTGAAATTGGAGTAGCCACCCTAAACGAAAGGTTTCGAATTCCTTAATTAGTATTTTTTTCCTTACCAAACAGTCCACACCGGCTTCAACGACCGCCTCGACAGTCCCGTTAAGATCACCATCTACGGCGCGCAGCTAATTCACATCCCAGAACGTCCAGAGGACCTGCTGCAAACGCTCAGCACGATCCAACTTCAAAGTGCCCACCACGTGCCACCACCTCGTCCAACGTTCATCCAATCAAATAGCATAGAAATCGTCAAATCCTTAGAACTCGGTGCCAAACAACCAAGTCGGGAGATACATTTCCACCAATCGCACCCACAGTCAATCTACTCCAATCCCACAGTTCCGTTCCGACCGCAGCATTGGTCCAGCCACCACCACCAAACGCCATTCATCAATCACCGAAGGCCTTACGTAACCCAGCCCAGGCCCCGGCTGCTGGTCAGCAATCCTTCCCCGTACCTTGGGGGTCAACCCACCCCGTCGTCGTTCACCATTGAGAAGTCGATTGAACTCTACCCGGACGGTCGTTGCACCCTCGGGTCGGGCCAGGCCGGAAGATGTTTGCCCCGGAGTTTGTGCCCTGGTGGTGGCGGTGGCGGGCTGTCCTACTGCAACGGAGACCTCCTGACGGTTTGCTGTCCGACGATTTAGGCGGCTAATTGTGCATGACTGACCCCTGACGAGGAGGAAGAAGAAGATGAAGCCATTCAAAAGGGTGAACGCGATTACCTCATGTTTAAATAGTGTTTTGTTTGCGGTTGATCCCAATAAAGCGCGCACGGGCATTTATTTTGTAGATTGAGATATTAGGGTAGGGCTTGTTAAGGGGAAAAGGTGAAAGTAATCAAGGATGACAGCCTTCCCTTAATTTATCCACTTCATTTCTTCAAGCTTACTAGCTTTACTACTCTTTCAACATCCACCTGAAGCGTGTTAAAATCACGATTCAATTAAGTCATTTAATGCGCATAATCCACACTGTTCTTCGTTCCGCCAACTCCCCCCGAATCAATTAAATCCTTTTATCTCAGCGATCTACGCCCACGTCGCCCGATGGTCAACATAGCCATTAGAGATGGGCCATTCACACTACTCAAAAGTTTTGCGCGGCAGTAGGAATATCGCTGATAAGAACCATCCCCGGAATTGGCGCTATCTACGGGTGTGTTTTGTTATGATAACGATGCATCGTCGCCGAAACCTTATCTTATCACAACCAAAATTAGGAAGTTCACCGCTGAATGAGTTATCTTCCCACCAAGATCAAGGTTTGTTGGCCCTTGCCGGTCTCCACAGGTGGAAGGGAAAATTTCGGGAACAATCTTTTGGGAGTTAGTTTTGGTTGAACTTTTATAGCTTTTGCACGCATTCTTCGGGATGATGTCCTTCGTAAAATTGGTCAAGTGTTTCTTGCTGTTCAAGTTGGTTCAAAGCACAGTCGGAGCTGTTATTGACCCGGTAGATCATGAACCCAACTGGGTTATGATCCCAACGGCTTCCGGGAACTTTGTTTGGGTTCATCGAAAAATCGTGGAAGCAAAAACCCTCGCCAAACGCGGCCTTACGGAGTCGGACATCCGGTTCATCTTCTACTCGCGGACAAACTACACCGGATACGTCCACAACCTCAACGGTCTCACACTCCTCAGCGGGTCCGTGTTTGACAGCTCTCGACCAACGCGGATCATTATCCACGGGTGGCTCAACAACGGTGATTCACCACTCAACGATCACCTGCGGAAAGCGTACCTGTACAACTGGGACTACAACGTAATCTCCGTAGACTGGTCCGCGTGTTCCAATGACCTGAACTACATCTCAGCGACGTCGTGTGTCCGAGTGGTCGGACAGGTCGTTGCCAAGATGCTGGACTACCTTCACGAGAACAGAGGACTTTCGTTCCGAGATGTGTACCTGATCGGGCATAGTTTGGGAGGTCACGTGGCAGGGATCGCCGGGAAGTTGGTCCAAGGAGGACGGATAGCTACGATAGTGGCGTTGGATCCGGCCTTGCCGCTGTTTTCAATTAGGAAGCCGGAGAATCGTGTCGCCGAGGACGATGCGGAGTACGTGCAGGTTATCCATACCAATGGAGGGCTTTTGGGGTTTTTGGAGCCCATTGGAACGGCGGATTTTTATCCGAACGGAGGGAGGAGCCAGCCGGGATGTGGGTGGAATTTGTTAGGTGAGTTGACTGGCCTTAAAGAAAAGAAGTCAGCAATTCCATTTAAAAAAAGCTTAAACCGAAAAAACCGTATTTTTATTACGAAAATTTTGGTACCGTAAACCGGGTTGACATTGACATTGAACTGGGGTAGGTCACACAAGGTCCATGCACTATTTTTGAAAAAAAAAGTAATTTCAATGGGGCTTAAAAAAATAATTGCGATAAAAATTCATATTTTGAATTCTGGGTTGACTTTGATAGTAAGTTTTTTTTCTTATTAAAATCAGATAAATATCAAGTGTTCAATTTTTTTACGTGAAATGTACCATTGCTAAGGTTTTTGATACAGATTCTAAGAACAAATTATATAAAATGTAGTTAACGAATCAAAATCTTTTTTTAACTGATTTCGAAGCACGAATCCAAAGTTTTCACATTTAATATGAAACTTGTTCTACTGAAAATACCTTTAAACTTGAAGATTTGTTTGGATTATATTTCAAAACAAATAACATGTTATTAACAAAATTATTTTATCTTCTCCTAGTGGAAAATTGTCCAAAGAATCCGAAAATGTATTCCGTTTTACGATTCGAAATCATGTTCATTGATAAAGTAATGACAATTTGAAAATGTTTAATAATTCAGTTTATCAACATTTTCTTAGTTGAAGTACTTTGAACACGTCTCTACCATAGTCAGTATGATTCCATAGAGCAATTCCAGTCCAAAACAGGATTTTTTAGACATGTTATCCTAGGCATATATAAGCCATTTTTGTGTATATGGAGCCAGTTACACTAAATAATGACATTTGAGAAGGGCGTAAGTGTTTTAAATATTTTTGCATCGTATCAAAAAGTGGTCGAAGACTAATTTGTAGGAAATTTGACGGGCTTTCCGAAAAAAATACACTGAAAGAATAAAACACTCCACTTTTATGAGATTTTTTGATTTTTAAGTTTAAAAGTCAAATTTGAAGGTGAGCCCACGATTTTTTTTCGCTCAAAATTTTTGTGAAAATAGCCTAAGCCAGAAGGAGAAGACGATGATCACGCTACCAAATGAACACAAAGCGATCTAAATATACTGTTGTCAGGCTGGAATAGATACCAAACTGTCACACGTAGCACTACGGTGGTTTGAGATATCTAGAATCTCAAGGGCCTCAGTGGTACAATTGGCGGTGCATCTCAGTACTAATGAGGTGGTTGCGGGTTCAACTCCCGTCGCCCCGTAGAAAAATCGGACACATGACGATACAAAGTAACAATTAATGAAAAAATCTCAACTAACTATTGTAAAAAACTGAAATTTGGGGTATTTTTTTTCGAAAAAAACGTAGTTTTGTGAAAATTTGGGTATTTCCACAAATTTGTGTTATAACATTTGAAATGTATAAAAAAATCCCGAACATTTGATACCTCTTGTGAAAAACAGAAATTTTGAGTATTTTTTTTTCAAAAATGCGTAGTTTTTTGAAAACTTTGAGTTTTTTTCATTTTTAAAATAACTTTCGAAATGTATGAAAAAATCCAGATCGTTTGAACGCACATTGTAAAAACGGAAATTTTGAGTACTTTTTTCAAAAATTCGTAGTTTTGTGAAAATTTTGAGTATTTTTAAAAATGTTGTTATTAAATTTGAAATTGATGAAAAAATCCCAATCGTTTGATACCCATATTGTGAAAATTGAAATTTTGGGTTTTTTTTCGAAAATACGTAGTTTTGTGAAAAATTTGAGTATTTTCTTAAAATGTTGTTATTACATTCGAAATGTATGAAAAAACCCCGATCGTTTGATACCCACATTGTGAAAACGGAAATTTTGAGTATTTTTTCAAAAATACGTAGTTTTGTGAAAATTTTGAGTATTTTCTAAAAATGTTGTTATTACATTCGAAATGTATGAAAAAATCCCGATCATTTGATACCCATATTGTAAAAATTGAAATTATGAGTATTTTTTCGAAAATACGTAGTTTTTTGAAAATTTTGAGTATTTTCTAAACACTTTGTTATGACATTCGAAATGTATGAAAAAATCCCGATCGTTTGATGCCTACATTGTAAAAACGGAAATTTTGACTACTTTTTTTTAATTCGTAGTTTTGTGTTTTTATTACATTTGTAATGTATGAAAAAAATCCCGATCGTTTGATACCCATATTGTAAAAATTGAAATTTTGAGTATTTTTTCGAAAATACGTAGTTTTGTGAAAATGTTGAGTATTTTCTAAAAATGTTGTTATTACATTCGAAATGTATGAAAAAATCCCGATCGTTTGATACCCATATTGTAAAAATTGAAATTTTGAGTATTTTTTCGAAAATACGTAGTTTTGTGAAAATTTTGAGTATTTTCTAAAAATTGTTTGATATCGTTTGATACCCTTATTGTAATAATTGAAATTTTGAGTTTTTTTTTCGAAAAAACGTAGTTTTGTGAAATTTTTGAGTATTTTCTAAAAATTTTATTGTTACATCCAAAATGTATGAAAAAAACCTGATCATTTGATACCCATATTGCAATAACAATAATGTTTTGGTTTCTTTAGAGAAATAATATGCATTTTCGAAATACAGGAAAATTACGTATTTTTGTGAAAACTTTCATGAAATAATAATTTTAATGGATAGCTGACATCATCCCGATTCAAAAACACTATAAGGGTCATTCCTTCCCAAGTGACCACGCGTCCAACATCGACCTTCACCAAATCTGCTCATATTTGGCATGGGGGTTGTTTTTGCCCCAAATACAAAGAATCCAAAGTTTGGTGACATTTGGTCCACCCCCGCGCTTGTGGCAGCCCCCTCTTTTTCTGAGATTTTTGAAAAACCTCATTTTTAAAATGCATTTTGCTAAGAGAAAAATTTACAAAAAGTAAACTTTTGGGTATGCATATTTCGTCGCCATCGTGCTAACTTGTCGTACGTGCTTTTTGGGCCAAATTGAGTTAAGAACGCCATTTTGTGCAGCTCCCAATGCCTCACCTTTTGACCTTCACAGATCCCCAAAATTCGATTTCAATCCTGAGATATTCAACAAAAACCGAAAAAACTCCGTGCATTTTTGTCACTTTACATATGAAAGTAGTTTCAATCTTGTCGTGCTATCTTGTCACTCCATGAAAATTGATGTAAGTGCGACAAAAGGCCAAAGGGATTTCAGGCCAGGAAAGTCAGGATGCGTTTGTCGCACGTACAAGCTAGACTACCGTAAACATTTGTAATTATAACTCGGGACTCCAGCAACCAACTTCAACCAAACTTTGGGACAATGCACAGAATGGTGAGCCAAACAAAACGTGTTTGTTATTGTTTACATTGCGTGCTCTCGTTTTTGAATATTCAAGGTCAAACATTAAAACGCGTTTTTCTCGGAACGTCAAAATGGCGGGTGCGACAAGATAGCACGACGACGTCGATTTGAAGATTTTTTGATGTAGAATCGAATGGCGTACTCAAAACTTACGTACAGTGTTGCCAGATATGAAAATTTTGCGCTTTAGGTTTTAATATGCATTTTTAACCCTTTGGACGAGCACTTACGGGAAAACTGACAATTGCATTCGATTGCTGAGAGTTTTTTACATTAAATTCAATCAAAACCTCAGGGTAAAATGAATATTTCTTGAGATATCACATTTTTAAGTTGGAAAGCTCTGTATTGCACAGCAAATGTTTTACTTAACCATCAATTTTCAACAGTACATTGCGTGAGAGCATAGTAGGCCTTGAAATTTGAATATTCTTTTTTTCAATTTCTAAACGGAAGCAAGTGAATGTCCCAAAATTGAATTTATGTATGTATGTATTTGTGTATGTATGTATGTATTTGTGTATGTATGTATTGTATGTATGCATTTTAACCTTCGTCTTGGCAGGACTTGGCGTGGTTCACGGATATAAAAAAAATGACAAAATGCTTAATTTCGAGCGCATCAACCGGAATTTTCTAGTTTTATGGCCCCAGAAGCTAGCCTGATAATATGAGCCCATTTGGTTAATGTTTAGTGGGTCCAGTTTTGACCTGAAGTTAGAATGGAACTTAAATTCATTTACTATGGGGAATTTTCACTTTTAACATCTTCTTCGACAAAGTTTCCCAAAACGCTATCAAATTTTCTTATTGTCAAAATTCTCAAAGATTTTGATCCGGGGAACAACTTTGTACAACATCGCAAAGCGCTAGGAAATCATCCCGAAAAGATATAGGTTAATTTTTTTAGCATGTTTTTAAATTTTGCAAAAACAAACTCCAAAAATTCTTCAGGTAAAATTGGACCCACCAATCCTAACCAAATAAGCTCATATTTTCAGGCTAGCTTCTGGGGCCATAAAACTAGAAAATTCCGGTTGATGCGCTCGAAATTAACCATTTTGTCATTTTTTTGTATCCGTGAACCACGCCAAGTCCTGTCAAGACGAAGGTTAAAATGCATACATACAATACATACATACACAAATACATACATACATACACAAATACATACATACATAAATTCAATTTTGGGACATTCACTTGCTTCCGTTTAGAAATTGAAAAAAAGAATATTCAAATTTCAAGGCCTACTATGCTCTCACGCAATGTACTGTTGAAAATTGATGGTAAAGTAAAACATTTGCTGTGCAATACAGAGCTTTCCAACTTAAAAATGTGATATCTCAAGAAATATTCATTTTACCCTGAGGTTTTGATTGAATTTAATGTAAAAAACTCTCAGCAATCGAATGCAATTGTCAGTTTTCCCGTAAGTGCTCGTCCAAAGAGTTAAAAATGCATATTAAAACTTAAAGCGCAAAATTTTCATATCTGGCAACACTGTACGTAAGTTTTGAGTACGCCATTCGATTCTACATCAAAAAATCTTCAAATATGCATACCCAAAAGTTCACTTTTTGTAAATTTTTCTCTTAGCAAAATGCATTTTAAAAATGAGGTTTTTCAAAAATCTCAGAAAAAGAGGGGGGTGCCACGGGCGCGGGGGTGGACCAAATGTCACCAAACTTTGGATTCTTTGTATTTGGGGCAAAAACAACCCCCATGCCAAATATGAGCAGATTTGGTGAGGTCAATGTTGGACGCGTGGTCACTTGGGAAGGAATGACCCATAATTTTTTGATGTTTGCATGATTTTTCGTACGATTAAAGCCAATGTCTCCCATATAGCCAAAATCCCATAAGCTCTGTACTTCCGTTATGCACGCCTCGGTTTTGCATCCCCCATATGCGGTGCTAAACCGAGGCACGACTGTATATTGATTGAACATAAAGCACCATGAGTCTCC
The DNA here is from genome assembly GCF_015732765.1 of Culex quinquefasciatus. Lineage (NCBI taxonomy): Eukaryota > Metazoa > Arthropoda > Insecta > Diptera > Culicidae > Culex > Culex quinquefasciatus. The sequence continues at coordinate 60,701,834 of NC_051863.1, forward strand.
AGCAAAATGTACTGGGAACTCTTTTCGATGGAGAAGCATGGTGTCATACAGTACCGATCAAAAGTATGACATTGGACGATTTGTCAAACCTAACTCCAATTTCAAATTGTGGTGTTCGCTCGTGTTTTGAACAAACCTTATAAAATTTTCGGCGTAGGTATTTCAGAATGTCTACTTTCAGATGCTTTTTGAAAACTTAGCTACCAATTAATGTTTCAAAGTTATTGTCAGTTTCGTAAAAAAATCGATTTTGACCCACACAAAGTACATAAGTACAAATAATATGTTTGAGCAGTTTTGTATGTTCCGTATTCCGTTTTTTTCTAAGCATATTTCAGAATCATGTTAATAAATATTCACCATTTTTGGATATGTAACGTAAACATTAGGGTGATCCAAATCCAGGCTTCCTCGGGGCTACCCCCTGAAATCAAAGATTGACCCATCACTAGGCTAAATTTCAAAATTGAGCTCATTCTGATCTCAGGAATTCCTCTCTCTAAGTCCGTGAATATTGTATGGAAAAAATCGCCAAAATGTATGAAGAAAAGCAACTGTTTCCGTTTTTTACCAGTGGAAATCGTGGGCCCTATCCAATTCTTACCAATTCTTGGAACTAAGATCTTCATTAAAATTGAAAAAACTTTCCCGAAGACACCATTTTACGATTTTGTTTTTTGTATTTCTTCCTGTCTCAGTTCTGTTGTTTTTCTGAATATTTCGTCATCGCCATTTGGATTTAAAATTTCCAAATCACATTAGAGCATTTTAAAGTGTTGGTCATATTCCCACAACCCAAGACAACAACTTTTTTTTACGATTCGATAACCCGAAGTGAATTTTTCCGACTTTTTCGGATAATCGAGTCTTGACGTGTTTTTTTCTCCATGAAATGAGTTCGAATCGAAAAACGGCCTGCATTACAGGATATGGTAAGACAAATCTTTCCGTTTGACTAGTATTTGAAAAACAAGTTGAAATCCTATCCATTTTCTACGGACAGCTGCCTTTATATGCCTTTGATTCTCTCATCTTCTTTACTTTATAACTTTCTAAGGAATCTGCTCCCACGCCCGCGCCTGGCAGCTCTTCCTCGACTCCCTGCTGGAAGCGGACGAGTACCTGATGGCCGAACCAATCGCCTCGCTCGATGACATCCAGTCGCTGGGGGTGAACCGGATTAGCCGGGCCAAGCTCGGCGGTGAACCGGCCGCAATGGCGTACGGGCTGTACTACATTTACACGAATGCCGAGAGTCCATACTTTGGCCTTCCAGTGGTGGAGGATGATTTTAGGTGAAAATAAATGTGTGTGTGATTTTTTTTTGGTAAATGGTGTTTTTTGTTTTATGATTATCAGTTTAGTTGATCGCAAAATCAGCACATTTCAAAAGCTTCTTTGAGATAAATCAGTAAGTAATGCGTACTTAAGGTCATCTCTGTGCGTTTAATTGCTAAAACATTGACTTAGGAACTGCTCATCACATCGTTTATTTTCCCAAAGACGCGCTTTTGCCTTTGCATAAAATCATCGCACTCAAAAAAGCTCACTTACTTATCCCTTAAGGCAAATAGTTTGTTTCTAGATTCATATACACCTTTATCACCCTCTGCAGACGATGGCACCTACCGACGTCCAAACTTGGGGTGGATTTAATGATGAATGATGCCTTTTAAACCTACATGGTAGCGCCCTTCACACATCACCTCCAACCTTAGTGTATAGTGGGTTTCTTGGAGGCTTCACTTCCCAGAATTATGCTTTTAATTAAGGTCCAATTCTAGCTACAGTTCCTCACAATGGCAACTTAGTTGATCAAATTGTACTTACAACTCAAAAACATTAAAAATAGAATAGTTTTTCAACACAAATTGTTAAAAAAACCTGTGAATTTTTTAACTCAATTTCCCAAAATACGTATTTTTTGATTTTCGAGATTTTTTGATATGTTTTAGGGGACAAACATCCGCAACTTTTGAGCCATAGAAAAACATGGTCAAAAAATCTGCCGCCGAGTTATGAATTTTTGAAAAAATAGTGATTTTTGGAAAAAATTGAAGTTTCATGCAAAAACAAGTTTGACATTACTTTTTAATGCAAAATTGAATTTGCAATCGAAAAGTACTATACAGATTTTTTGATAAAGGGCTCCGTTTTCAAGATATAGCCAACGAAAGTTTGATTTTAGCGAAATATTTGCAGTTTTTCAATTTTTTAAAAATAGTGACCATGAGTGACCACCAGCAAATATTGAATATTACGCCCATTTAAAATGCTAGTCTTGATTTAAAAATTTTCAAAATATTTTTTTCAAAGAGATCGGAAAATTTCACGAATGTTTTATGTATTAACATTGAAAATCAGACCATTAATTGCTGAGATATCGTCATTAGAAAATGGTGGGCTGATTGGGTGAGACTTAGAAAACTTCAACTTTCGTGTTTCTTTTTCTTTAAGCCGCTGTATTTCGGCAACCAGAGGTCCAATCTTCAATGTCTCTTAGACAATTTTATAGCAAATTTTCTGAAATTTTCAAAAAAATATTTTTAGAAATGGTCACTCATGGTCACTTTTTTTAAATTTGAAAAACTGCAAATATTTCACTAAAATCAAACTTTCGGTGGCTATATCTTGAAAACGGAGCCCTTTATCATAAAATCTGTAAAGTACTTTTCGATTGCAAATTCAATTTTGCATTAAAAAATAATGTCAAACTTGTTATTGCCTAAAACTTCGATATTTCAAAAAATTACTATTTTTTCAAAAAATCATAACTCGGCGGCAGATTTTTTGACCATGTTTCTCTATGGCTCAAAAGTTGCGGATTTTTGTCCCCTAAAACATATCAAAAATCTCGAAAATCAAAAAATATGTATTTTGGGAAATTGAGTTTTAGTGAAAAAAAAGTTGATAAAAAAATCTGCAAATTTTTTTTCCGTGTACCTATTTTTTTCTCAAAAGTCCTCAACAATACCTACAACTTTGCCCAAGACACCAAATTGATCAGAAAATTCACTCAAAAGTTACAGCTGTTTGAATATTTACATACCACTTTTGTATGGACAGCTGCCAAAATTGTATGGAGACTTGTATGGGTGAACTAATGACACAAAATAGCATATTTGGTCATAGGGAAGGCCCCCACAAAGTGTGAGCCAAATCAAAAAAATACAAATAAAATCCATTTCCGGTTTTGGTAGAGAATTGCTCACGTGCGTTTTTAAGGCGAGTTAAGAACGCCATTCTGTGTAGCGCTCAATGTCTCACCTTTTAACCTTCGCAGATCTCCAAAATTTAATTTCAATCATGAGATATTCAATAAAACTGAAAAAACTCCGTGCATTTTTGTTACTCTTCATATAAAAGAAGCTTCAATCTTGTCGTGCTATCTTGACACACCTAAAAATTTAATGTAAATGCAACAACTAGCCAAAGTGATTTCAGGTCAGAACGCGTTTGACACACGTACATGCCCGACTACCGTAAACATTTGAAATTATAATTCGGGACTTCAGCAACCAAATTCAAACAAACTTCGGGGCAATGCACAGAACGGCCAACCAAACAAAATGTGTTTGTTATTGTTTACATTGCTTGCTCAATTTTTTTTTGTTAATTCAAGGTCAAACATTAAAACGAGTTTTCTCGGAACGTCAAAAAGCGACGTGCGACAAGTTAGCACGACAATGTCGACATGGTTAAACGACAGTCTGGAACTTAAGCTCAAAGATCCGCCAGCCAATCTCGCGCGTAAACGCCAAACAAACTGACACGCAAAGGGAAAACTGCAATTCCCTCCGAAAATAAAAAAAATGCTCAATTTAGACGCGCGCGCCACCTTTTTATGATGCCAGCTTGCCAAAGCTCGCGATGACCTAGTTGCATAAAGTGATATATTTTTTACGATTTATTTCTTGGGTCTGGGGCTCCCAAAATCGGGCGAGATCTGATGGGCTTGTACTTCGTCAGCTGGTCATCGTTGGTCACTTGGTCTGGTTAGAGTTGGGCGGAGATGTAACCCCAAAAATGAGCATCGTTTTCTATGCTCTATTGTCTTTGGCTTAATGACCAGCAAGGTTTGCGTTCACGACGAATCGTTAGGGTAGACACATTGGGACAGTAAGTTATGCAGATTAATGGACTCGACGCGCTGAGGGTGTGAAAAATTCCACTGATAAGGCGGGCATAGATGAGATTCGTTTGAGGTTAGGTGAGCGTTTATTTCTGGTAATGTATCGATCGCTTCTACGCTCGGAAATAATTTTTACCTCTTCTGAAATTTTAAAAATGTATCGAGATATTCAAAGTGTAAATCAATGCAAAACATCATAAATTCAAAACAAAGCTTACTTTTAAAGTCACAAACCCCATACAACTCACCCCGCAATCGAGCTGTCAAAACAATTTCCCACACCAATTTCGGATCGAAGCAAGCTCGAACAGTTTCGTTCGGCAAACGATTTCAGGGGTAACTCGCCTATTAGCGTCCGATGATTTACCGTTCCGGCTTGAATTATCCGCCGGTGGTTCTGAGCCAGTAATGATCGATGATCGCCGCCGCGCTTCGGCCAGGAGGAAAAGTGGCTGAAAAGTGAGAACGAAAAATCATCGACCAATTTGAGGCGGGGGTGATTTTCCAATTAACGAGCAGTTTTTCCTGGTCGACGTCGTTGTCGTTTTCCAATCGACACTTGTTAACTGGGTAAACGGTTGTGCATTTGAAGGGGGTGACTTTATCATTCCGCGTTGCACGTGGGGCCACGTGGTGGTGATCGAGGGGAGGAGGTTGAGGGGTGAAGGTTCAAATTAGATCAATTCGATCGATTGGAGATAATTGATACCTGTGAGGCGGAGAACACTTTGCTGAACTTTGGATGATTGGCGGCAAATTGATTTATGAGATGATGCTGATGACGTGGGAAATACGCGGAATGTTGATTTGAAGCTTCAAAACAAAACATGAAGACGATGTCCTTGACATAGGTTGGGAATTTGAGTCATTCCACCTAATTTTGGTGGGCAATGCGAAATTGAATCGAAGCTGGCGTTCAAAGTAGTTAAGAAATAGAAATTGAAAGTCATACATCCACAGCATTCATTGAGAGAATGTTTGTCTGGACTCCTCTATGTTTCTTATATAAAAACTAACTTAATCCACCTATGTGGTTGGAGCCTTCCTCACAACAATGGCTGTACACAAGATTCATCTATTTTTTAGATCCGGCTTCCAAAAAGTACATCGATATCACTTAAGCGGCCATATCTCGAGGCAGGGTTGTCAGATCTTCAATGTTTTGGGCTCGTTGGAAAGGTTTTTTGATAACCTAACCAACGATGGGTCGGATGATGGATCCGGACAAAGTTTACATACATTTAAGTGAGATCCGGCTTCAGAAAAGTACATAATTGTCACTTAAGAGGCCATATCTCAATACAGGGTTGCCAGATCTTCAATGTTTTGGACTCGTTGGAAAGGTCTTTTGATAACCTAACCAACAATGGGTCAGATGGTGGATCCTGACATAGTTTACATACATTTAAGTGAGATCCGGCTTCAAAAAAGTACATCAATATCACTTAAGAGGCCATATCTCGAGACAGGGTTGCCAGATCTACAATGTTTTAGACTCGTTGGAAAGGTATTTTGATAACCCTACTAAAGTCGGGTCGTATAGTGGAGCCGGACATAGTTTACATACATTTAAGTGAGATCCGGCTTCAATAAAGTACATCAATATCATTTAAGTGGCCATATCTCGAGGCAGGGTTGCCAAATCTTCAATGTTTTAGACTCGTTGGAAAGGTATTTTGATAACCTAACTTAAGTCGGGTCGTATAGTGGAGCCGGACATAGTTTACATACATTTAAGTGAGATCCGGCTTCAATAAAGTACATCAATATCACTTAAGTGGCCATATCTCGAGGCAGGGTTGTCAGATCTTCAATGTTTTAGACTCGTTGGAAAGGTATTTTGATAACCTAACCAACAATGGGTCGGATGGTGGATCCGGACATAGTTTACATACATTTAAGTGAGATCCGGCTTCAAAAAAGTACATCAATATCACTTAAGAGGCCATATCTCGAGACAGGGTTGCCAGATCTTCAATGTTTTAGACTCGTTGGAAAGGTATTTTGATAACCTAACTTAAGTCGGGTCGTATAGTGGAGCCGGACATAGTTTACATACATTTAAGTGAGATCCGGCTTCAAAAAAGTACATCAATATCACTTAAGGGGCCATATCTCGAGACAGGGTTGCCAGATCTTCAATGTTTTAGACTCGTTGGAAAGGTCTTTTGATAATCTAACCAACGATGGGTCGGATGACGGACCCGGACATAGTTTACATACATTTAAGTGAGATCCGGCTTCAAAAAAGTATATCAATATCACTTAAGTGGCCATATCTCGAGACAGGGTTGCCAGATCTTTAATGTTTTGGACTCGTTGGAAAGGTCTTTTGATAACCTAACCAACGATGGGTCGGATGATGGACCCGGACATAGTTTACATACATTTAAGTGAGATCCAAATATATGTGAAAACACATTTTTATACATAACTTTTGAACTACTCATCGAAACTTCAATCTGTATAAAACTCGATCTATGGGACCCAAAACCAAGTCGAATGCAACAAGTTCGGGTCAAATCGGTTCAGCCAGTGCCGAGAAACATGAGCTAGTTTGTTGGTCACATACATACATACACACACACATACACACACACATACACACACACATACACACACACATACACACAGACATTTGTTCAGTTTTCGATTCTGAGTCGATATGTATACATGAAGGTGGGTCTACGACGTTTTTATACGAAGTTCATTTTTAGAGCAGGATTATAGCCTTACCTCAGTGAGGAAGGCAAAATACCCAAGAAGATCAATGTTGTATTGTTAATTTGATTTGGTTAACCGCAGTGGATTTTCTTGAAATATGATAACATTGATCATACAAAAAACTGTGATAGAAAAGTCTCTACCGGTAGATGCTTTGGTGGATTTTTGACAGTTCGAATTATTTCAAGAAAATCCACCGCGGTTAACCAAATCAAATTAACAATACAACATTGATCTTCTTGGGTATTTTTATATAAGAAACATAGACACTGCAAGGTCAAAACACAGGTCCAGAAGACTACAAGGAGGTCAGAAGACTACAAGACAATCAGACGAGATCAAGACCAGTGGATAAAAAGACCAGAATATCCCATGACCAGAGGAATACTCACCAGAAGATTTCACGACTGCAAGCTACTAGACCAAAAGCCAACAAGACAAAACCACTGCTAACTGCTAACCATAATACTTGAGGTCTTGTAGAGCCAAGGCATAAGACTAGAATACAGCAAACCTGACTTCCAGACCTCAAGACTACAAGAGCTGAAGACAGTATACCTGTAGACTACAAGTTCGAAGACCAATATGATCAGAAGATAACAAGACCAGAAAGCAAAAAGGCTAAACTAAAACAAGGTCAGGAGATTACAAGACCAGAAAAGAATAAGACATCAAGGCCTTAAGACTACAAGCTTCAGGGACAGAAGACAGCACACATGAAGACTACAACATGACTAGAAAACAACAACACCAGAAAACCATAGTAAAATAAAAACTGAAAACAACAAGATCAAAAGACTACTAACCAGAAAACATCAAAACCTCAAGACTACATGCGACAAGACTAAGTCAGTTATCACTGACTGTAACGTTTCACAATGATAAAATAGTTGTTTAATAACTTTTTTCCTTAAAAACCCGAAAAATTAAAAAAAAACACAAAAGGGCGAATTGGTTGTTTACTTTTGCTTTTTGGCGTAACCTGACGGGCGATTCCGTTGTTTTGGTTGGGTGGGTGGCGAATACGGTGGGGCGAAAATGTAGACACGCTCTTCAAAAAGGCGCAAATTCTTTTTTTCAATTTTTAATAGCAAAAACACCTTAATTAATTTCCAATTGCTCTCTATGATGAAATTATTGCTATTTTCTATTACGTTTTGACAAAATTAATGGTTTTCATGCTTTTTTGTGGAAATAGGAATTGATCGAAATTAAAAAAAATTGAATGTTGATTTTCCCGAAACGGCAGGATTGTAGGTTTCGCCCTTTTGAAATGTTGTTACTGACTTGAAGACAAAAGACAGAAATATCTGAAAACAACATGACTAGAAGACTACAAAAAAAAAACAGAAAAAATCCTACAAACGTTAAAGATAACTATAGAAGACCCGAAGAGCACAAGACCAGAAGACATCAAAACTCTAAGACTACAAGCGACAAGACTTAACATAAAACAAGACAGTGAGATCTGCAAACAACATGACTGGAAGACTACGAGAACCATAAGAAAATAAGATCAAAAGACTAATCCGAAGACTTAAAGATTAAAAGATTACAAGAACACCCGACTACAAGACCAGAAGACAAGCGACAAGTCTTGCAGACAAAAGACAGCAAGCAAGAAGACTACGATAACCTGTACAAAAACAAGGTAAGAACACAGACAAACAGACGTAAATCATTGAACAAATTTAACGAAAATCCATCAATCACAAAAAAAATGGAAAAAGGTTAGCTAGTAGCTCTATCTGGTGGCCAATACTAGCATTAAGCATCACTGTATATGAGAATTGGTTAGTGTGTGAGTGAACGCGGTCACTCTTGTTGTAGTGAGAGGAGGGAGATTTGTTTACTAACATTTACATTTGTTTACCAACATGTGAGAAGAATGCAAGAAGTTCAAATTCTTAACTCACGCAGACGGTCCACGTCCGCGTCCGATTGCGGCCATGCACTAGGTAAATCTTGCCGAGGAAACATTCGTGTAGGCTGCAGAGGTTGATGGAAAGATGCACCAGTTTGAGGGTGGTTTGGGTATTACTGCGCTGTTTGTGAACAATGCCCACAAATTGGCCATGAGTTTAAATTATAAATTTCTTGGCGTGAGGTTAAGCTACCTTCTCGGCAAGCAATTTAGTCCACTTGCAAGCAACCAAATAATCCTATGAGACCAGGTTGACCTTGTTGTCGACGGTCTATACCTACATCTTCAACCTTACCAGTGGCCAGATTCTGCCATCCAGCTTTCCTGGAGACCAACATCGGCGATTCGGCGTTGAACGCGAAAAATCGGATGAAATAACAAAATCAGCTGAATGGGACGGCGTCTCGTTGTTGGAATTGCCTAAGAATCTTCCGATGTTCAGAACACCGGAATCGTTACTCGTAGCTTCCGGCATTTCTTCGTCCAGTGGCTCGTGTCGGTCTAGCAGTAGACTTCCGCAGTTCGCATCCGGCATATCTTCATCCTGTAGCTCGTGTTTTGTGATAAAACTTTCAAACCAATCCGGCGTCTCTTCTTCTAACGGTTCGGCCTGGATGGATTGAGGATTATCTAAATGCTCAACAGACCATTCAGCGGAATCCACACCCGGAGGCGGGTCCGGATCCAAAAATTCCACCGACCAATCTTCTCCAAACTGGTCCATCCTCACACTCAAGTAGTAGCAGAAAAAAAACAAAACTTTTGGCGCGCTAGCTTAAACGTCATTTGAAAGTGTGCCTTGATTGCAGCGCCATCCTATTCTGGTGGATAATCCGAGAACTAAGTTTAAATTCAAATCAGCCGTTATATTCCTGATTGATGGAATTAAAAAGAGATTTACGTCTGTTTGTCTGTGGTAAGAACAAGACCGGAAGACTTATACTAAAAGATTACAAGAAGACCCGAAGACCACAAGACCAGTTGACTACTAGCCAGAAATGAAGTCTTAACAATATAAATAGAAGACTTTTAGACCAGAAGACTAAAAGTCCAGCAGACAACATGACAAGTTTAAACCTGAGAGTGAAATGCTCTCGACTGAAGTAAGTTTTATCAACTAAGTCTATTAAGTATACAATTTGCTTCTTAGATTGATAGCTCTTTGGTGAGGAATTGTTCTAAAACTTGACAAGGTTTGACACTAGTACAAATATTGATTCTCATGTGTTTATTGAACATTGATGATCGGCACACATACAAGTACTTCTGGTTAAGGTTCGATCAAACAAACAAAAAAACCCACTTCTGATCCGTCCACCACTCAATCCAAAAAATCTTCCCCAAAACCCTCTTCAAACCGTTCAATCAACTGAAAACCGGTAACCTTTAATTTGCCTACTACCGCGCGCTCTCTTGATCGACACGATTGACGCCACCGGTGAACTTCCTCGTGTACGACGACGGCGCTGATCTTCCGCCGCGTCGACTCGACAATCAAATTCCAATCAACCGCGCGGCCAACACCAGCGCCGGTTACAAGCACAAGGCAGGTAGGTAATTGTGCCTTCAAGTGATAGTTGGAGGGTGAGTACTTGTTTTGCGTTTTTTTTGTGGGGATGTTCTAAGAAGCTGCACTGAATCACATCAACTTCCAGCATGGAGAATAGGGGTGTTGTAGGTTGGAGTAACTTTGAGAACCAGGTTCAGTCTGCCTTGTCCTTTAGTAAATAATCTTCATGTTTTACAGTCTTCTAGCCTTGCAGCTTGTGGTGTTCTGATCTTTGTTTTCCGAAATCTTCTGGTTAGAATGGACTTGTTGTCATCTGATCGTGTTGTCTTCTAGTCTTGTAGTCTTCTGGCCATGATGTCCTTTCGATCCTGTCTTCTGGTTTTGATGTCTTCTGATTTTGTTGACTTCTAGTCTAGATGTCATCAAATCTTGAATCCTTTGCTTGTAGTCTTCTAGAAGACATCACGTTCTAGTCTTGTTATGTAGGTAGGATCTTGAATTCTTCTGGGCTTGTGGTCTTTTAAGCTTATTGTCTTCTGTTCTTGTATTCATCTAGTCTTGTACATATGGACTGTTTATCTTCTGAGTTTGTCTTCTGGTTTTGATGTTTTCTAGTCTTGTAGTCTTCTATTCTTGTAGGCTTCTTGTCTTGCAGTCTTCTGGCCTTGCTGTTTTCCGATCCAGCCTTCTGGTCTTGATGTCTTCTAATTTTGTTGTCTTTTATTCGTGATGTCATCTCAGCTTGATCTTCTCAGCTCATCTTCTGTCTTTGTAGACTTCTGGTCTTGATGCCTCTAGTCTTAGAATTATCTTGTTGTCTGCTGTTCGTGTGGCCTTCTGGACTTGTTGTCTTCTGGACTTGTTGTCTTCTGGACTTGTTGTCTTCTGGACTTGTTGTCTTCTGGACTTGTTGTCTTCTGGACTTGTTGTCTTCTGGACTTGTTGTCTTCTGGACTTGTTGTCTTCTGGACTTGTTGTCTCCGGGTCTAGGTGTCTGCTGATCCTGCCTTCAGGTCTTGATGGTATCTAAATTGATTAGATTAGATTCTCTAGTCTTGTTGTCCTTAGTCTAGTTGTCATCTTATTTTGAAGTCTTCTTTTCTTGTATTCTTCTGGTCTTGTAGTCTTTTGAACTTATTGTCATTTGATCATGTAGCCTCCTTTTATGTAGATTTCTGGTCTTGTAGTCTTCCGAAGTCGTATTCTGATCTTGTTTACTGATATTTGTTGGGTTTGTAGCCTTTTTTGTCTTGCAGTCTTCTGGTCTTGATGTCTTGTTATCATCTTATATTGCATTCTTCTGGTCTTTTTGTCTTTTGACATTGTTGTCATATCGTGTTGTCTTCTTGCCTTGTTGGTAGTTTTCTGGAAGTGGTGTTGGTAGTCTTCTGATGAAATAATATTCTGATATTGTTTACTGATTTTTCTTGTTGTCTTCTTGTTTTGATACAGTTTTCCAGTCAAGTTGCTTTGTAGCCTTCTGATCTTGTCTTAGAATCTTGTTGTCTTATGGTTTTTTTTCATAAAATTATTTAGTTCTAGTTAATGGCTAGGAAACTCAATTTCACCCCAACCCACGGTGCCCGGCACATCCTCAGCATCTTTGTCAATGACGTTATCTCAGAACTTCTACACCCTAGACTGCCACCATCGAATTAGCCGTACCACGAGTGGCGCGCGTCCATTTCCAAGGTTAAGTGCATACGCAGCGCTAAGTACCAGGGCACGCTGTAGACAGAAGTGAAAAAAGGCATTTGAAATTTGCTACAGAAGGCACTTGTACTAGCGCCGAGGGTAGCCGAGTGATTGCAGCAAGACCCGCAACTTCCCATCCGCGAACGACCCCGCCGCGCAGTGTTATTGTTTGCTGGTTTATGTAACATTTTTCTGCTCGAACGTTTGGCGGGGTATTAAGCCATAACTAGACGCACGCGCGCGAATCTGTGTAGGGCTTATCGGGCTCAAACGTTCAAACCTCACTTGTGGAGAGGTAACGACCGCGCGCAACTCTCGAGTGCACACTGTTGTAGTTGAACTTGGTCGGCTGGCTGCTGTTCGATTAGTGGAATTTAATGATTTGGATGAAACTTAATGACACTTGAAGAGGTGGTCATCGTGGACAGAGTGTACTTTTATATATTTGCGCACCAGATGGACCTTCTGGTGATTTGCGCAGCGTGGAGTGGCGCGATTTTGCAACCTCTTAATGGGTTTTTGGAGGTGCTAATTTGTTGCCGGTAATGCTTCAATTGAAGAATTTGCGGCGATTAAGTGCGAGATGTAGATTACATGTTAGGTACAGATGGATATCGCCACTGTCGTTAAATTATTTGTTATATTGTTTTAAAGGTCTGTCTTCAACTGTCTTCAAATGTCTTCAATTGTCTTGAAATGTCTTCAACTGTCTTCAATTGTCTTTAAATGTCTTCAAATATGTTCAACTGACATCAACTGTCTTCAACTGTCTTCAACTGTCTTCAATTGTCTTCAACTGTCTTCAAATGTTTTCACCTGTCTTTAAATTTCTTCAACTTGTCTTCAATTGTCTTCAAATGTTTCTAACTGTCTTCAATTGTCTTGAAATGTCCTGAAGTCTTTAAACGACTATGAATATTGAAGTGTCATCAAACATTATCGATTGCGAAAAGTCATCTTTCAGAAGAAAAAACGCTCCAGATCTAATAAGTTGCAATGATATACCAACATCAAAGAGACAATGCAACCAAACCATATTTTTTACTCTCCTCATCGCAGCCACATTGCACGCTAAATTTAAAAGGCAAACTCAAGGGTGCTGAAAAAGTGCAAGCAGGTACCTACTAAATTCAGCACGACTTTTATTTCACACGAAAAGTGTCAAAACGGCGCTCGCACTCTATTTTCACACACACCCGAAATCCCTCCAATCTAAATCACTGGGCCAGCAGAAAATAAAAAAATAAATAACTGTTCCAATTTCGCAGAGCAAAGGAACACCACATGTCGTGTGGCCGGGTTGGATTTGTGCACAGATCTGGGCTAGAGAAACACACCCACCCACTTACCCCTTTAACTAATGTTGTCTAATGTGTGTCTCGTCGTTGACAGCAATAACATGTATAACAAAAGGCAACTCTATGGCGTGGTAAGTTAAACGAGATCAACTTATTTTAAAGGCTTCACAATTATTCGAATTTATACAAAAAGTGATAAGATCCTAAACAAAATAAATAAGACTAACAATAACAAAACACAATTAAAAAAGCTTCAGCCAATTTGAAACATTACTCTTGAAATGCATAAAACACTGCAAACAAACAGACCAAACAAAACAAGAAACCGAGAGAGAAGAAAACAAATCAACGTGTTGGCCCCAACAGATTCTTTTGTTTTCTTGTTTTTGTCGAGTTCAAGCTTGTTTCCCAGTGATACAAAACAACACTCTGGGAGATCTCACCTTCCCTGGTGAGAAAGAGAGAAATTGCAAGTTTGAGATTGATTCGGGAGCTTTTTTGCGTTGCTCTGTGTTCGGACAGAGATGGACGAGATCGCGATGAGAATCTGCTCAGCTTTGTTTGGCTTGTTGTTTGGGATGTTTGTGTATGTGGTGTTAAGCACGCTTAATCTGTTTGGAGAGCTTTTAGTGCGTCTCCATCAAGGGAGGATTTTTTTTCGTTAGAGTTGGTGTGAATATATGGAACCGGAAATGTGTGGTTTAAGTCAATAATTTTCTAGTATAGATGTTGATTTTGAACCTAATTTTGAGGAATAATGACGCTTTCTGTCGTTTCTTCTGAATGACTTTAAACAAAATCTTCTCTTAATTATGTTTGAAAAGATCTAATAAACAAAAAAACAAGCTTTAGAAATGGACACCGCCAGAAATCCAAATGGCAGAAATGCACAGTGTAGTGGAGCTGGGGGGAAGACGGCCAGGCGGGTTAAGACGGCCACCCCACTGTTTTAATAAGTATACTAATGAATATTACTAAAATGTTTAGCAATACTGATCCTCATGCTGAATAATGCATATGGAGTCACCATTGCCAAACATGTTGTTTGAAATAGTATAAAAATAGCTCAAAATAAACAAATAATTTTTGAACTTGAAACTAGATCTAATTTTCATGGATTACAACTTAGGCATTTTTGTAAGATAACAATATGTTTTTTTCCTGTCTTCAAATATTTTTTCATGTTAAATTGCAGTTTTCCCTAGATTATGTCCCTCGGAAAAGTTAAAAAAATGCGATGAGCTATTTGCAAAAAAATGTTTAAAAAAATAATTTATTTGAGGGCAAGACGGCCACCTCCTCCGGGGGTAAGACGGCCAACCGTAATTTGTAAATTTTATTTGATATAGGTTATATTTTTGACGGTTGTTTGACTATCAAGACATATTTGTAGATAAGGAAAAGCATTTTCAATAAAATTATCATTTTTTTTATGAAAATGGTGTTAACTACCGTTTTGACCACAATCTTTTTTTAAAGATATAGCAAAACTCATTGAATAGTATGAAATCCTATCAAACTTTTCATAAAAATCGCTAATTTAATATAGTTACAGAATTTCGATTTACTTATTCCAATCAAAATACACAAACTAATTATTTTTTGATCAAATTGTGTTTGTTTTGTATTAAAAATTCACAATATGAATAATATGAAATTCTTTGAGCCAAAATATGAAATTTTTAAAACAGCATTTTTCTTCACATTTTAAATTTGATTTTATCAACCAAAATAATTATGATGTTCAGAGAAGTCTGTTCAACCAACCATGTAGGTATTTGGGTGGATTTAGCAAAGTTATTGAGTTAATTTATAGCACTGACCGTCACCCCACATGGGTGGCCGTCTTACCCCGCGTATTTAATATATATGAGCAGTTCTCCCAGATTTCGGTCATTAGATTTTTTTTGTATTTTTTAATCCGACTGAAACTTTTTTGGTGCTTTCGGTATGCCCAAAGAAGCCATTTTGCATCATTAGTTTGTCCATATAATTTTCCATACAAATTTGGCAGCTGGCCATACAAAAATGATGTATGAAAATTCAAAAATCTGTATCTTTTGGAGGAATTTTTTGATCGATTTGGTGTCTGTGGCAAAATTGTAGGTATGGATACGGACTACACTGGAAAAAAATTATACACGGTAAAAAAAATTGTGATTTTTTATTTAACTTTTTGTCACTAAAACTTGATTTGCAAAAAAACAATATTTTTATTTTTTTTTCATTTTTGATATGTTTTAGAGGATATAAAATGCCAACTTTTAAGAAATTTCCAGGTTGTACAAACAATATTTGAGCGAGTTATGAATTTTTGAATCAATACTGATTTTTTCAAAAAAATCGAAAAATAGGTCGCAAAAATTTTTCAACTTAATTTTTTTATGATTTTTGGATGAAACTTTGTTTATCTATTCCGTATGCAAAAGGAAGACCATTCTTTATCCCTCTTAGAAATTTGGATAGGATTTCCTTTTAACAAATAACTATAAAAATCAGTAATGGATATGAAAAACAAGTTTATAAGAAAATAGTTTTATATTTACTTTTTTTTTGAACTGTCCTCATCAGTGTCTAAAATTTTTTCAAGACATCAAATCGATCTGAAAGTATCTACTCAAGATACAGATTTTGAATATTTCTCCAGAACATTTTACATGGACACCTATCAAAACTGTCCTGATACTTTTACAAACAAACTAATGATTAAAAATTGCCGTTTTTAAAGGCACCCATAATAACTTGAAAAATGCATAGATATACCTTTTTATGCTATAAATTCTGAAGTTTGGAAAAATAGTCGCAAGGATAATTGAAAAATTAAATTTGGTAAATTTAGAAATTTTTGTAATATTTCAGCTTTTTTACCATACAATGTGGACCTCTTTGACGATATTGAAGGGACAGTCGAGAACTAGAGGTTCGAATTCCGTAGAACAGTTCAATAGGACGAATCTGCGTTTGTAAACAAGAGGTTTCCCCCTCTTACTTATTGAGGTGAAAAGTCATCGTTTGTGATTGGACACTCAATAATATTTTAACTGAATGAATGTACATGGAAAAGAAATTTGAATAAATATAAATTAAAAAAAAAAAAAAAACTAACTTAATCCACCTATGTGGTTGTTGCCTTCCTCACTTTTCACCAACATTTGGTGATATGATGGGTTTGGACACAATTTCTATCTATCTTCTATCTATATATATAAAAAATTTCGACGGTTTTGTTCGAACGCGAATCAATTCAACACAGAACGTCGGATCGAGGTGATATTTGTTGCGTTGGGTTCGTACGCCAAAAAGTTATAACTTTGGCCACTCTGGAACCGATTCTAGAAAATCTGCAGATTATATGGAGAATGTTACGTAAAATCAAATTTAGATCACAGGAGGCTGAAGAAGCATAAGTGGTCATAACTTGAGACAGGGTTGCCAGATCTTCAATGTATTGGACTCATTGGAAAGGTCTTTCGATTAACTATCCAACGATGGGTTGGATGATGGATCCGGACATAGTTTACATACATTTAAGTGAGATCCGGCATCAAAAAAGTACATAAATATCACTTAAGTGGTCATAACTTGAGACAGGGTTGCCAGATCTTCAATGTTTTGGACTCATTGGAAAGGTCTTTCGATGACCTACCCAACGATGGGTTGGATGATGGATCCGGAAATAGTTTACATACATTAAATTGAGATCCGGCTTCAAAAAAGTACATAAATATCACTTAAGTGGTCATAACTCGAGACAGGGTTGCCAGATCTTCAATATTTTGGACTCATTGGAAAGGTCTTTCGATTACCTATCCAACGATGGGTTGAATGATTGATCCGGACATAGTTTACATACATTTAAGTGAGATCCGGCATCAAAAAAGTACCGTCAGTGGGGGTGACATTGGGTCTGGGGGGTGAGATTGGGTCAAAGTGATTTTTGACGGATTTTACAATTTCTCAGGTTCTTCTCAATGAAAATGAATTCTGTTGAAAGGGTTGTGTAGGGGCATCTTAAGATGACTTCGCTGAAAAAAATTCGTTCCTAGAACATATCCTGTTATTTTGGCAGATGTCTAAAGTTGAGGTACGTTTTTGGCCAAAAATGACCTCTCGAAAAATCATTTTTCTAATATTATTGTAAGAATTGCTCGAAAACTACCCAAATATTTGAAAATCTCCACTTCAAACATTGTAGCGTGTCAATACGATTCCCTCGAACAAGAAACGCTGTTGGATGACTTGTTTTTACCATATCTTTGTAATTCAGCATCATTTTAGTTTCATTTGACCCAATGTCACCCCCTCTAAGGGGTGAGATTGGGTCAATTTTCAAACAATTGGCATTTAAGGTAGTGTTCATCAAAATCGACCATATTTTGGGAAAATGTTAGTAAACTATCTAAGAACAAATCTACGTTAAAAGATTTTCGATGTTATTTAAATTGTTTTTGTTATTAAGAAATTTCGAGAGGTGTTTCGTTTTTTGACCCATAGTCACCCCCACTGACGGTACATAAATATCACTTAAGTGGTCATAACTCGAGACAGGGTTGCCAGATCTTCAATATTTTGGACTCATTGGAAAGGTCTTTCGATTACCTATCCAACGATGGGTGTGATGATGGATCCGGACATAGTTTACATACATTTAAGTGAGATCCGGCATCAAAAAAGTACATAAATATCACTTAAGTGGTCATAACTTGAGACGGGGTTGCCAGATCTTCATTTTTTGGACTCATTGGAAAGTTCTTTTGATTACAAATCCAACGATGGGTTGAATGATGGATCCGGACATAGTTTACATACATTTAAGTGAGATCCGGCATCAAAAAAGTACATAAATATCACTTAAGTGGTCATAACTCGAGACAGGGTTGCCAGATCTTCAATGTTTTGGACTCATTGGAAAGGTCTTTTGATTACCTATCCAACGATGGGTTGAATGATTGATCCGGACATAGTTTACATACATTTAAGTGAGATCCGGCTTCAAAAAAGTACATAAATATCACTTAAGTGGTCATAACTCGAGACAGGCTTGCCAGATCTTCAATGTATTGGACTCATTGGAAAGGTCTTTCGATTATCTATCCAACGATGGGTTGGATGATGGATCCGGAAATAGTTTACATACATTTAAGTGAGATCCGGCATCAAAAAAGTACATAAATATCACTTAAGTGGTCATAACTCGAGACAGGTGTAACTCTCGGTCAGTTACGCCCGCTCAGTCGCAAGGACTCCCAGAAATATCCCAAGATCGGCTCAATAGGGGAAGGAAAAGACCATGTTTGCTCTCCTTAATGCGGCACGTTTATTCAGCCCTCAAGACCCTAATTCCCTACTCCTAACAACCTAACCAACTAACCTTGTGTGTGTGGTGTGTACGGGCCCGGTGGTTGAACTGCTGCACCCTGCTTGCTGGCAGCGGTCTCGATCGCCGGCGCTGCTTCCTCGATCCGGCGCAGTGTCCGTGTCCCTCGGGGACACGTGGTTTCTCGCGCCGGAGTATAGTTCTCCGAATCTCCTCGCGGTCTTCTCAACCGCTCTGCTCCAACTCGCTCGTCTGCGCACAGTTCCCGTCCGGAATCTGGCCTGGGTCGCTCGTGGACCTGCTTCGCTTCGACCGGGTGTACCGGGCACAATGGGGCGGTGTGTTGACGGACCGCACGCGTAGCGCAACACCGGTAGACACCTTCGGTCCGGTTCGTGCAGAAGGTGACGACTGCACAGGCTGCTCAGCCTCGGTGATCAGGTGACGGTAGATCACTTACAAAACTCGTACGGCGAATCGATTGCCAACTAGGCAAGACTTGGCTTAATCGGCCACGCGGTCGCGGGTTATAAGTAAACTTTTCGCTGATCGAACTTCCAGGTGTTGTTCGGTTTGTGGCTCTCGTACAAGTGGACGAGTCTAGCTGAGAAGGTCCTCCAGGAAGCCTCGACCTCCTTTCAGCACTTAGCCGTGCCTTGCGTTCTTCGCAAAGAACGCACAATTTGCAGTTCAGTGGCAGGGTGGGCATAGTGAGGCGTGTAATGTTGTTTTGGCTGCGTACAATACCTAAATTGTGTGTTGTGTGTTTGATATGACCGTTGTGCCGACTTTCTGCAAGATCTAGCTCAGATATTTAATTGGTTTGGGTTATTGGTTGATTTTTGGGCTTTATTTGGACGTTTTGGGTTGATCTACCTTAGTTTCCCTATCTAGCTAATTAGCATTGTGGTCTACCTTCCCGTTTTTAATGAGAAAACCCCGGGACATACTGGTTGAACCTGGTGAAAGCGTGGACGAAACAAACCGTTTGGTTACACTACCGCACCGCTCGGGGAAAAAAATATTGGATCACAATATTTTTTTTTTGAAGGAAACCTTCTGACTATTAGCAGAATGTCGCACCTGTACCATTCAACAAAATACTGATCAAACTGTGTACAACCAGAGAACAAAAATGAACGATAGCGTTACTATTATAAATACATCAAAAACAGTTAACAACCATGAACAACATCATGAAAGAATGCGTTCAAAACTAACTATAACAAATTAAATATGACATAAACTACAATTAAATAAATGAATACAAACTACAAATATATTTTAATCGCTCCGGAGCATATGATAAAAATTGGATCCATCTTGGAAAAACCAAGGGAAAATTGCAAAATCGCGCGCTGTTCTCGTGATAAACTGAGCAAATCGTGAAAATTCCAAATAACGATTTTGGTTTTTTGTGTGAAGTTTACAAGTTGTGTTCGCTTTCATGTGGGTCGATTCAGTCCACTTTAAGAAAAGTTACTTTCGCGAAACACGAAGACAAACTATAATTTTGGTGCTAAATGATTGGCCAAGATCATTTACACAGTTCAAATCTTCGTAGAAACTTTCTTAAAGAAAAGGGAATCAAATTTTGTGCAAATTAATTGAAAATCCTAGTGTGTGGTGTTCATAACTGCCAAAAAGAACTAAATTTGTTAAACCTAGGCAATTTCCAACGCAATTAGCGTCCTCAAGACTTCGGTCATATTGCATTGTCTCAAAAGTGAGATAAATTCTATTGTGTTATAGGAAAGTTCATCCGACTTCTCACGGCTCACCATCTCATTTGTTGGGTACACTGACCTTTGCCGAAAACAACTCGCTCATAAGATCAAAAAGAAGATTTACGATCCATAAGAAGCGATAAAATGTAGCACAGAACAATGCACAAACAAACAATTTAAATTTCACTCAAAATCTCAAAACAATAAATAAATAACATTTTAAAACCAAATTTCATTTGTTTAAGGTACCTTTTAAATTCCCATTTTGGTTTGCCCGGGACTTTCTTCGTGGAACATGGCATGGACAAAGCTGACAGGATCAGGATTACAACCTCCAAACATAATTGACGGCGGTCGCTCCCATCTCTCCACGTCTGAAATCATCAACCAACATATTTCACAGCATATCCGTGCTGGGTTCAAACTTTTAAATCACCAGCGGAGAACACTCCCAAACTTTTCCCGTTCAAATCACCAACTTCGTACGCACAGGTACCTTTCTTCGCTAGGACTACGCACGGTTCGTAGACCTCACCTAGCTTCGCGTTGAAGTGATCACCGGCGGAAGACTGACGAAACGTTCGCTTGTACACTCGCTGGCCAACATCAAAAGTCGGAGCGTAACGTTTGTGTCTCAAGTCGTAACGCTGCTTCGTCACTTCGTGCGCTTTCCGAAGGTGATGAACTACTTTGTCGTAGATCGAAGTACTGATATTTCCCATCTTTTCAATTCTTTCCTCATCCGTTAATTCACCCATTGTTTGCAATCTGTGTTCTGACCCTTTTGTAACTATTTCGTGGCCGAAGATTACCCTATACGGCGTGAACTTGGTCGTCGCATGAACTGTATTATTCAATACGAACTCGACCTCGGAAATTCTAGTATCCCATAATTTTTGGTTGTCCCGTACGTAGCTTCTAATCATGGCGTTAATCGTACGGTTTAGTCGTTCCGTAGGGTTTGCTTGACTACGATGTCTCGCACTTGCCCAATGTTGTATTCCATATTTCTTCAACAAATTTTGAAATTCTTTAGACAAAAAAGTCGTAGCGTTATCAGAAATTAAGTATTGTGGCACCGAGAGACGCCTAAACCAAAGCTGTTCCAAAATCTCACACACACTACCCGAACTGATCTTCCGAACAGGGACCAAAAGACAATATTTCGAAAAAACGTCCATTAGGACCAAAAGATGAGCATTGCCCTTGGTACTCCTCGGTAGAGATTGGATATAGTCTAGAGTGAGTATTTGGAATGGCCTGGTCGTGACCCGTTGGTTACCCATTTCCGGGACCACGGACGTAGTTGAATGCTTGATACGTTTACAAGTATCGCAGTTCAACACGTGTCGCTTGATATCTGCTGCCATTCGGGGCCAATAAAATCGTTTTTTAATTTTCTCCACCGTTTTCTCATACCCTACATGAAACGCATCGTCATGTTCCTTGGTCAAAATTTCTTCACGCATTGAATCTGGGACGCATTGCTTCCAGTCGAAAGAGTAATCCAACACGTCGGACTGAGAAGACACAAGTTTATAAAGTTTATTTTCTTCAATTTTGAAATCAAGGTAGTTTTCAGGATCATTTTTCACTGAAGCAAATAGTTTTGAGTACCAGTCAGATCCGTCCGCGATCTCCGCGACCTCCAACGATCGTGAGAGAGCGTCTGGCACAATATTTTCTTTACCCTTACGGTGTTTGATAAGCATATGATACTGCTGTAAATCAATGCTCCAGCGTGATAATCTTGATGATGTTTTCCATTTTGACCTCATAATAAAGGTGAGTGCCGATGAGTCGGTCACTAAGGTGAATTCTGTTCCCTCGATATAACAGCGAAATTTTTCAATACATCTCAAAGCCGCCAAACCCTCCTTTTCCGCGGCGTGATAATTCAGTTCCGCGCCTTTGAGTTTCTCTGAATGATACGCAATAACTTTTTCTTCCCCGTTCTGAATCTGGGTGAGCACCCCGCGATTGCATGGTCGCTTGCGTCGGTTTGCACCGTAAACGGAAGACCAAAATCCGGGTTTGCCATCACCGGTGCACTTATTAACCTTTCTTTGATTGCCCGGAATGCCCGATCCGCCTCAGCAGACCACTCAACCTTCTTAGGTTTGTTTTTGAGCAGATCTGTGAGTGGCGCTGTTAGCTCGCTGAAATGACTGATAAATCTGCGATAATAGTTAGCCATACCGAGAAATCTACGCAGCGCTCGAACAGACTTTGGCACCTCATAAGCCACGATCGCATGAACCCGATCGGGATTGGGCCTAAGACCGTCTTTTGACAAAATGTAACCTAAATAAGGCAACTCCGGGACACAAAATTTAGATTTTTCAATGTTAATACGCAAATCAGCCTCGCCCAATCTGCGCGCTAATTCCGTTAAATGCTGTTTATGTTCTTCAAAAGACTTGCTTGCAACAACCAGGTCGTCCAGGTATACGAATATATTGGGCTCTAATTCTCCAAATCCTAGCACTTTGCCCATGAGTTTACTGAGACTAGCTGGACTATTTGCAAGCCCGAACGGTAGTCGTTTAAATTGAAACAGACCACGTCCAGGGATAGAAAAAGCAGTGAATTTACGAGATTCTTCACTAAGTGGGATCTGTAGAAATGCTTGGCTAAGATCAATTGTGGACAAATATTTGCATGAACCTAATCTGCTCAGAATGCGATTTTGATGCGGAAGTGGATAAGCATCACGCTTAGTGCGCTCATTCAACTTTCTCGCGTCGAGACAGAGGCGTACAGCATCGCTGTCTCTTTTAGGAACTGGTACAACAGGTTGCGACCATTCTGAACGAGAAGGTTCAACAATATCGTCTCTAATCATGTTATCCAAAGCAATTCCAATTTTACTTTGTACCATGGGGCTCCACGGATAAGGATTTTGTCGTATTGGTGGTTTATCTTTGTATTCGTCACTAATTTCAATTGTGTGCGTTAGCAGAGAAGTACATCCAATGTCTCCAGTTCTGGGCACTAAAAATAACTTTTTAATTTCGTCTAACTCGGCCTGCTCTTCGGGAGTCAACAGTACTTCATCATCTGTCGGCTCCTCCGAATCGTCGATGGTTTCGATAAACGACTCTCGGAGCGACGGAAAGATTCCAAATTGATCCCAAAAAGACATTCCGAGATAGCACTTACGCTTCAAGGTCGGCGCGACAACAAAAGAAACGATTCTCGTGCATCCGTTAAAAGTAACCGGAATTTCTATCTCTCCCATCACCTCGACTGGATGTCCTTCTGCAGTTATCAACGTCATGTCCGATGGTGAACAGCTCAAGTTTAAACTCGCGACTAGTTTGTGTGATCCCTTACCCAAAATGTTTCGGTTCGCGCCACTATCTAAAAGTGCGACTACTTCAACTCCTAGCAGATTGATACGTATGAACGGTCGGTTATCACCGCGTGGATGCAGAAAAATAGTGTTGACTTCCGCAGCCCCACGAGATTCTGTTGACACGTGGGCGTATCCCAAATGCTGAAGGATGTTGTGGGTGGTTTCGAGTTCATCTAAATTACTCGGAGGACTTTCAGGTAACTTCACAAGACTACTCTGCCTCATTGAGCAGCCTCCATCACGTTTTTTGTGGGACAGTATGGGCAATCGGGTGTAGAAAATCCCGAAATCCACAAACTTCGCAGAAAACTTGCGCTGGCTGTTTACATTGATTGAAATTATGCCCAAAATTGTGGCAATTAAAACATGTTCCCCTCCTTATCGGGACATACGCCTTCAAAATCTTCTCTAAAGTATTCAAATTTTTGCTTGGACCTGGCTTCACATCATCAGGTTTCGAAGAATTTTGCAATGGTTTCTTTTCAGTAGATTTTTCAGACGATTGCTGTTGAGGTTTGTAAGTGTTGGTTTCATTTCGGTCATTTCGAAAATTCGAATTTGGTCGGTTTGGGATTTTAAATTCTCTCTTAACGTTCTCTCCCTTGTTCCACTGACGATTGTTGTTGTAATTGTTGCCATTAGTGTTCATCGGGCCTCTTCTCTCACTTTGGATCTCATTTACTTGTCTTTCCCCAGATCTTTGACCTCTAGTGTTATCCTTATCAGTCTTCGCATACCACTGCCAGTTGATGGAATCAAAATTTTTGCCGAACGATTTCATTGCTGGGATAGTTTTAATTTTTGCAGCCAACATTGCACTTTTGTACTCTGTACGAAGATTGCGAAAAATCATGTTGAACTTTTTAGTCTCATCAATAGGACAAGTGAGGTTTCTGAAAAGTCGGGTCATGTCCAAAAAATAATCTTGAAAACGTTCGTTTAGCCTCTACTTACGCATGTGAGCTTGACGTTCGTAGTAAAAATCAAGATCTGGAGGAAGAAATTCCTGCTTCAGTTCCTCGACTAAGTTTTCCCACGTTTCAAGTTCATCGTTGGAGTTTATTTCCATGTACCATGATCTTGCTTTGCCTTGGAACAAATGATAGGCTGAATTATAAAGTTCTTGTTTGGTGAATCCCTCAGATCTAGCATTAAATTCCACTTCTTTAAGAAATTCATTCAGCTGACGACCTTGATCAGATCCATCATACCGAATCTTCCATTTGTGAATGGGGAAACGTTTTCCAAACGAATTTCTTTCCTGTTCTGGATTGTTGTTTTTTGTGGGTTTGGGTGGGTCTGGTTTATCTTGTTGATCAGAATTCTTTAAATTTGGCTCAATCAAATTTTGGTCTTTCACTAACCAATCCAAAAATCCTTGGTAAGAGAATTTGGGTTTTTGTGAATCAGACAAGTTTAAGTCCCCTGAATTGTGAAATTGGGTACTATTTTTGTTTACTGGTGGGTTGTTTTTCTCTGCCTCTAAATTCTCAATTTTCTTGTCTATCTTCTGAAGATGTGTGAACAAATCATTCAATAAATTCTTTAAGTCAGTATTCTCATTTTTCAACTTTTCAGTTTCAGCTATTTGTTGTGAGTTCTGTGGGTTTGGTAAGTCTGACGTATTTGTGGCTTTTTCCTTTATGTTGTTACTATCTTCTGGAGTTAGGTTACCTCCGCGAATACTTGTTTCAGGAGTGGCATCTTCCTCCTGAGGAGTTTTATTTAAATTCTCTAGTTGTTCCCGCATACTATTGCTAGCGAATTCAAGTTCAGCTTTCCGTATTTCCTCGTGCGGTGACAACAATGAAAAATAATTTCCCAACAATCTTGCAGCATGACCAGCAATGTCACCAATGGTGTTAATTACTGACTCATCTGTCGCATGAGCTTTCGCTCGTAATATACGAAACAAAAGATGTAACAATCGAGTTTTATATTTTTGATCAGGTGCAGATTTTTCTTTTCTGTCTAGCAAAATTTTTGAAATTTCGTGAACTTTGATGTTGCAAACATCTAGTTCTGTTAAAATATCATCCCAACCTGTCTCGTACTCAATATCTGCGAGGTTCAAATCTCTCTCCTTCTTAAGCTCTGCCCTGCATTTTCGTTCCTGTACCGTTCGCGAATCCGAACTAGCATCGATATTACGAACAATTAACTCATTGTCAAGTTCATCTTGTAGCAAATGTGCCAAGTTCATACTAAAGTATTGACGAATATAATGCTCCATTTTGGAATTTACACAACCAAATATAAAATATATAATTAAAAGAAAATTTTACTAAAGTAATATGAAAATTTGCACGAAATTCAATCCATTTAAAGGCCAATAATTTACAGAAGTTTTTAAAAGTTAAATCTAGCGAAAAATCGACTAAGTAAAGGTTATGTTTAGTATTTAGAACAATAGATTCAAACCACGTGTGATCATCAATTGTTTCACCATTAAAGTGATCTATAATAGCACCGCTAGACAAATTCACTCCGGTCTAATAGTTGTACACTTTTAATTGAGCAGCAAAAAGAGATTGGATTTCTCAGAAACACCGACACCGATCCGAGAACCGATTCCGATAATAAGTACCATCAAATTTCCCCCCCTCGCTTACCTCCAAAAAGGATAATAACGAGGTTATTAACTTTTTTATTGGTCGCCAATATGTAACTCTCGGTCAGTTACGCCCGCTCAGTCGCAAGGACTCCCAGAAATATCCCAAGATCGGCTCAATAGGGGAAGGAAAAGACCATGTTTGCTCTCCTTAATGCGGCACGTTTATTCAGCCCTCAAGACCCTAATTCCCTACTCCTAACAACCTAACCAACTAACCTTGTGTGTGTGGTGTGTACGGGCCCGGTGGTTGAACTGCTGCACCCTGCTTGCTGGCAGCGGTCTCGATCGCCGGCGCTGCTTCCTCGATCCGGCGCAGTGTCCGTGTCCCTCGGGGACACGTGGTTTCTCGCGCCGGAGTATAGTTCTCCGAATCTCCTCGCGGTCTTCTCAACCGCTCTGCTCCAACTCGCTCGTCTGCGCACAGTTCCCGTCCGGAATCTGGCCTGGGTCGCTCGTGGACCTGCTTCGCTTCGACCGGGTGTACCGGGCACAATGGGGCGGTGTGTTGACGGACCGCACGCGTAGCGCAACACCGGTAGACACCTTCGGTCCGGTTCGTGCAGAAGGTGACGACTGCACAGGCTGCTCAGCCTCGGTGATCAGGTGACGGTAGATCACTTACAAAACTCGTACGGCGAATCGATTGCCAACTAGGCAAGACTTGGCTTAATCGGCCACGCGGTCGCGGGTTATAAGTAAACTTTTCGCTGATCGAACTTCCAGGTGTTGTTCGGTTTGTGGCTCTCGTACAAGTGGACGAGTCTAGCTGAGAAGGTCCTCCAGGAAGCCTCGACCTCCTTTCAGCACTTAGCCGTGCCTTGCGTTCTTCGCAAAGAACGCACAATTTGCAGTTCAGTGGCAGGGTGGGCATAGTGAGGCGTGTAATGTTGTTTTGGCTGCGTACAATACCTAAATTGTGTGTTGTGTGTTTGATATGACCGTTGTGCCGACTTTCTGCAAGATCTAGCTCAGATATTTAATTGGTTTGGGTTATTGGTTGATTTTTGGGCTTTATTTGGACGTTTTTGGGTTGATCTACCTTAGTTTCCCTATCTAGCTAATTAGCATTGTGGTCTACCTTCCCGTTTTTAATGAGAAAACCCCGGGACATACTGGTTGAACCTGGTGAAAGCGTGGACGAAACAAACCGTTTGGTTACACAGGGTTGCCAGATCTTCAATGTTTTGGACTCATTGGAAAGGTCTTTCGATTACCTATCCAACGATGGGTTGAATGATTGATCCGGACATAGTTTACATACATTTAAGTGAGATCCGGCATCAAAAAAGTACATAAATATCACTTAAGTGGTCATAACTTGAGACAGGGTTGCCAGAACTTCAATGTTTTGGACTCGTTGGATAGGTTTTTTGATAATCTAACCAACGATGGGTCGGGTGATGGGTCTGGACATAGTTTACATGCATTTATGTGATATCCGATTCGCAACTCTGGCACTTTTTATACGTAACTTTTGAACTACTTATCGGATCTTCAAACAATTCAATAGTGCAGTATGGGGCACCAAACCGGATCGAATGCAACTAGATTGGCTCAAATCGGATCAGCCAGTGCCGAGAAAACTTGGCAAGAATTTTGAGCACCAAAGGGAATACGCACACACATACACACACACACACACAGACATTTGTTCAGTTTTCGATTCTGAGTCGATAGGTATACATGAATATAGGTCTACGAGCTGTTTTTCAAAAGTTCATTTTTCGAGCAGGATTATAGCCTTACCTCAGTGAGGAAGGCAAAAAAAAAAATCCCCCTCTTACCTGACGTGACATGTCACTTGAGCAAAAAGGATAGACTGCTTCTTTACAAACGCAGATTCGCCCTATTGAACTGTTACTACGGAATTATGGAATGAAAAATCAAAGCATGCTATTTTAAAAGACTGAAAAATTTATTAACAGATGAAATAATTTTGATATTGAGATGATCATTACGAAGAGAGTCAACTGTATCTGGAGCAACATTTGAAAAGGGCGCATAAACATTTGTAAGTTTAAAATATGTTGCTAAGTGTCATTCTTTAGGTAACTTTCTTACAAAATTTGAAGTCTCATGCAATAAATGGTATTTGCGAATACCATTCAACTCAGCGGAGTTGGTCAAATATTGACTTATTGTCCTGGAATTTGCAAAATAGTTCCAGCTGTCAAAATTGCGCCCTTTTCAAATGTTTCTTCAAATATTTTTGAAACCTCTGAAAATTTTTGACCTATTTTGCCAAGGTTATTTACATCACATTAAACATATCATTTCAAATCGAATGCACCGTGGCTCAAGATGCTGTTTTTTACTAAATAAATTGATTAGAGCAAAAAATAGTTATTTAATAAATTATTGAAAACAAATAAATTGAAATGTTTGAAAAAAATATGACTGTAAACCTACGGACGAATGTTTCACCTAAAATTTTGATGTTGTATAGACATACTAGTAGCCTATTGTATGGGTTTTGCTCAAAATTGTCCAAGGCTTTGTGTATCGAGCTCGAAAACTAGCTAAATTATCACAAAATCTTGCTATAAACTCATCACATATAGCTCTTGATATTAAAAAAATATTTTTTTGACAGGAATTTGTAAAAAGGAACAAAAACTGTCAACTGCTGCTGCTTGTGGAGATTTTTTTGACTTACATTTTTGTCGAAGACGCCATAGTCTACTGTGATGAGTTTTTAATCACAATTTCATCAAAAGTATGCCATGATTTGCAAAACAAAGTTGTAGAACATTAAAATCATAAAATAAAACATTAAAAATCTCAGTAGGTGGTGGTCATCTAGAAATTTTGCAGAAAGTTATTTTTTTATTTTACGAGTTTTGGCATAAATTTGCTTACATTGAACCAAAACTGATACTTTTTTTTGGGAACCAGTTTTAAAAACTTTTTCCAACAATGTGATTGATTGTTTTAACACAGAGGATTGAAACAATAATATTCGAAGCCTTTTGGGAAATAAAAAGATTTTCAATTGAATACCGTCAACTGGGGCGAATCGGGATAACAGTTTTAAAGCATTCAAAAGCCTCAAATTTGAAAATCTATGCTTATTTATTTGATCAATTCGCCCCAGATGACGGTACTCTATGTTTGGCTTTGCGTAATGCTCAAA
This sequence comes from Culex quinquefasciatus, assembly GCF_015732765.1. Lineage (NCBI taxonomy): Eukaryota > Metazoa > Arthropoda > Insecta > Diptera > Culicidae > Culex > Culex quinquefasciatus. The sequence continues at coordinate 60,731,266 of NC_051863.1, forward strand.
TTTGTATCCGGGCAATATGTTACTGAATTTTCATGACAATCTGTACAAAGAAAAGGTTTTTATTCGGTCGTCTTGGGAAGCTAACTTCAAAGCAACGAAGGAAGTTCTGGTAAATTAGGTTCGGAATCTTTTAAGTGAGATTAAATATTGGTGAAATGTTTGGTTAAATGTATGATTTAAAGTATCACAAGAAACATTGATGAGAAATTTTATGTACATACAGGAATCCATCGATTATCAGTGACTTTTCTTAAAAAAAATCCTATAAAATCGATAAACATCTTCAAAAAAAAAGTCACTTTAGACCCCCCGACGAAATATTTCGATTCACCCCGCAAAATTTAGGAAAAGAGCCCTTCTTTCATAGTGCCAAATATAAGACTTGCCGATTTTTTAATCTTAAGTTTGTTCTATGAAATACTCTATGAAAGCTTCATTTGATTTGATTTTCACCCTTTTGCAAGGAACTTCCTGAAAATCCAATTCAATACCAAATTTTGGTATGCTGCAATAAAGTGGTTTTATTTTTGGTATTCTTATGCCGTTGGAATAACATGGTTTAGTATTGTTGTGGTCAAGGTTGTGGTATTGTAGTGGGGAACCATAAATCGACGTCGTCGTGCTATCTTGTCACACCAGCCATTTTGACGTTCCGAGAAAAACGCGTTTAAATGTTTGACCTTGAATAAACAAAAACTAGAGCACGCAATGTAAACAATAACAAACACGTTTTGTTTGGCTGGCCATTCTGTTCATTGTCCCTAAGTTTGGTTGAAGTTGGTTGCTGGAGTCCTGAGTTATAATTACAAATGTTTACGGTAGTCTAGCTTGTACGTGCGTCAAACGCATCCTGACCTGAAATCCCTTTGGCCATTTGTCGCACTTACATCAATTTTCAGGGAGTGACAAGATAGTACGACAAGATTGAAACTACTTTTATATGAAAAGTGACAAAAATTTTCGGAGCTTTTTTGGTTTTCATTGAATTTCTCAGAATTGAAATCAAATGTTGGGAATCTGTGAAGGTCAAAAGATGTGGCATTGTGAGATGCACAAAATGGCATTCTTTACTCAGTTTGGCCCAAAATGCACGTACGACAAGTTAGCACGGCGGCGACGATATGATTTTGGTATGATTTCAAGGTATTTTACCATGAACTGAGGGTACATTTTTGTCGATGTAATTTGATACTTTATTGAAAGATAAGAAAGGAAAAATAAAACTTAATGGGCAAACATGGTCTTTTTTCATTTGTCTGATTTCATTATGTTGTGAAACAATCATGTATGATTGATATAACTGAGCTTTTCACAGGAAACGAGATAATTATTTTATATTTTTCTACTCTCTTTCTCTTAAAGCTTGCTCCTTCTTCATCTCACCAAACTTTAATCTAGTGAGCCGTTAACCCCCAATTCATTATCTCACTCCCTCACAACTCACGCTCACGCAGTGAGCCGGCATATCTCCCTCACTCTCCAACTTGCTCTCTCTCAGAAACCAGTGATCGCAGCAGCCGTTTAAAGATCTCACAAGCTTTGCATCCGAGTCGCGTGCGTACACTACTAGCCTACTACGAGAGAGCGCGCGCGAGATCAACTTAGTCTGCTACTACCACAACAACGGCTGTAGTGTCACACGTTGATCTCGCCGATCGACGTCGCCGTCGTAGTAGACCCGGCACATTTGCGACGATCAGTTTCCAACGAATCCTCACCGAAAACGGTCGCGTCGTACACGCGCGTGCGCTCGCTCAATTCCTGATCTTCAGGAGCTTAGAATTTTCACCGCATCTTCTTCCCGCTGACGTTCTTTGAGGTGTTGGCGCGGTCCTGGTGGTTAGTGCTTCACCGTAGTAGAGTTCGGTACTTGGGCGCTCAGTGTTCAGTGTTCGGTAAGAAATGCCATAAATCGATCGTTTTGTTCGTTTTGCTTGGTTTGGAGGAGTCTCTGTGAGTTTGTGTGTGTGTGGTTTGAGGGAGGATGCACCCTCTACTAGTTTCCCCCTTGAGGCGTTTAAGGTGCTGATTTGCATTCTTCTGCAGCTTCTGCTTAGCGCGCGGTTAGGCTAGGTCGTAGATCTACCAAGAAACGTTCGCTGGTGGAGTGCTGTGACTGTGTGATGCAACTTGGAGAAGATCTTGTCGAGAGAAGTTGGAGCCTAAATATCAACCAACTTCAGAAGTGCTATGCTATTGGAAGTACGGCTGAAGCAATACACTGCAGTGTGACTACTTGAAGTTATAAGTGACGACCCGGGCGCGCGGGCAGGTCTTTTGTTTTTCCGACCAAGTTCGGGCCCAAGAAAAGCTTCAACCTGGTGATGATTTAAATTAGTGCACGAGGAAGCGATGGGGCGACGAAAGAAGAAGAACAAGCAGAAGAAGATGTTGCAGAAATTTTCCCACTGACCACCGAGAGAGGTTGATGAAACAATGAAAAGTGAAGTAATTTTGGAGGTGTTTGTAGGTTGGCGTGGACTGGACGGTGGAGAAAAGCTCGGCAAGACTTGTAATGGTCAGCGAGGAGGGTGTTTACGCGAAATTTGCTGGTGACAAATTGGGCAATGAAAGAGCAATGGATTTATGCGTTACAAACTGGTTTGAAGAGGGTGAACAAATTTTTGGCGGTTGAGGGGGTTTAAAGCGTGCATAATTGATTTATGTTGGCACAGTCTGGACTAGTGGATTTATGTGAATTTTACTTGGAAGTCGATTTTTATTAACACATGATTTATTGCCTTTGGTATGGTAAGTTATAAAAAGCATTTCACTATGAATCTAAAAATAGTTCGATGCAACCAAAACAAAAAAAAAACTTCATGCTGACGTTACAATACAAGCTTAAAAAATAGAACAAAAAGGATTACACAAATTTTAAATAAAGCCTGCAAATTATATCAAAATGATAATTTGTATTATTATGATTGAATTGAATTTTGACAAGGTAAATGAATTGATTGCTAATGCTACCCAATTGTTTATCTCAATGCATAATTCTGGAGTTTTTTGAAAAGGTCCAATAAACCAAATTTCCAGATCTTGCTTTTTGGGTGTTTTTGAAACCGCCTTGGTATAAAAAACACTCAAAAAGCAAAAACTGTAAATTTGGTTTATCGGACCTTTGAAAATAAAAAAAAACCCTCATCTCAATGAATAATTTCACCATCGTGAATTGATTTTAATCATGATTGACGTAAAAATGAAGAATGTCGTAAATTTTCAAACTAATGGAAGTAAAAAATTTGACATTTTGTTGAGAAGATAAGAAAATTTCACAAATTTGAAGAAGGATCACTTTATGACAAATCCGCCAGGCAATTTTCGATTTTCAAATTTGATTTTGCACAGTGCCCAAAATGTATGCTTTATAAAACCGTTTAGGAAGCATCCATCCTTAAATTTATATTCTGGCAGGAATTCAAATTTACAGTTCTACAATCCTAAACAAGTAAAAAACGAGAAATATTTTTTCTCCAGCAGTCATTATTAACAGCTTTGTCGAAGACACTCAATCAGTCAAAATTTAGATACAATTAAAAAAAAAAGTTATTGAATATTTAAGTATCCATTTTGTATTTATTAATTAAAAATAACCTGCAAAATTGTATAGAGAAAAACTGGGGATGCATGGAAAAAGTTTCATCAAAATTAAATAAAACAGAATTTAAAATTCATCAAAATTTCTACACTACTATGCTGGCAAATTTCTATACAAAATGTCTAACAATTCGTAGATATATGTATTTTCCCTAAGTTGTTCCTATTTTTCCGGACTGATTCATTTTTTTTTTCATCAGGGTTAAAATATAATGCAAGTAAAAAAATAACCTCACACAATGTGTTCTTGATTGTACTAGCTCTTTCGATGAAGTACATATAAATTAAATGCTTTGAGGTTATGGAAATTGAAGCCCAATTTTTTGTCCTCTCCTCTTAAAAAATTTCGAAAAAAAATTATTGAAGATTAAAATTATCATTGAAAAGACTTGTTAAATTGATTGTTAACAATTCAAAAAATAGTTTAAAGATTATGTTTGTATTTTTGACGAATAGGGATTTTTTGTTGAAAAATTTAGAATTTTGAGACCCCAGATCGGAAAAATACATGAAACTTTAAAAATAATGTATTTTCTTAAATTCATTGATATTTTGTCAATTTTTGACAGTAGCGTAACTGTAATAATGTATAAAGCATATTGTGATATTTTTTGCTTTACCATTTTGAAGTTGGGCTTGGAATTTACAATAAAGCTTTGTAGTTTTTTAAATGTTTTTTACAGAAAATTCTTTCAAATTGAAAAAAAAATAGAACAAAAACTCTCACAAGGTTGTTATGTGCTGACGTTTTGATTATTTAAAAATAACGTTAACATTTCAAATGAAGTTTAATCTGATTGTTCTGATTTTCAATGGTGAATAACCCTCTAGAGTTCGTATTTTGTCAAGATTTTTTATTTTGTTTTGTTTTGTTTTTTTTTTTTTTTTTTTAAGATGAAATGTCATCAAACGAAGTCATTTTCATCATTATAAGAAGTATCTATACAATTTTGCGAGCTGGCCAGACAAAATGTGAATTTCAGAAAGTCCGTAACATGAGAATGGATTTTCTGATCGATTTGGTGACTTAGGCAAAGATTAAGATCAGAAGAAAAGGTGCACGAAAAAACAAATTTGACCCAACAAATCCTAAAAATACCTTGGAAAATTCGCATTTTAAATTGTTTGAATTTTTTTGAAATGTTTACTTCTTTTAAAGCTATAGTTTAGGATGGAGATATAAATTCGTGAAATAGTCGTAGTTTAGAAAATAAAAAAGAAAAGAAAAAAAAGTTCGTTTTAAGATGCAACATTCAATCTGCAATTAACAATGATTTTAATAATTTTTTGACAAAGTGTACCGTTTTCAAGTCATAAAAACAGTTTTCTGAATTTTTGAAATATTTGATCAATGAAAAACACCCTGGTAGTTTCTTAAAGTTTAAATTTTGCGAAAAATGATTTTATCTCAGTGTTACCTAATTAGCCTTCATTTATAATCACATGATATCTCAATAACGGTTGGTTCGATTTTCAATGTTAAAAAATGTTTTTTGCAATTCCATCGTGAAACTATTTACTTTTCCTGTTATTCTTGAACGACGAAATAGCCTACTTTTCTGTGCCAAAATTAACAGAATCGAATAGCAACACTTTTCAAAATAAATGCTGAAAAGTTCTACTTTTCAGCACTCAAACGGGTGCTGAAAAGTTGAACTTTTTAGCACTTGTGTCGAAAAGTAACACCTTTCAAAAAATTTTTGATTTAAACGATTTATTGACAAAATACATGAAAATTTGACATAAAATTTCGCTCAGGGTGTGTTTTTTGGAATTGCAAAAAATGTTGTATGGAACTCGTTGCAAAACTTGATTTTTTCAGCACTCTACGTATTTATCCAACTCGGTGAACCTCGTTGGATAAGTGTACGACTCGTTCTGAAAAAATCCTCTTTTTGCAACATGTTGCATAACTACTAATTTTTAAAATAAAGAGCAACATTTTCAAAAAGCTTTTAACAGTAAGTTTAGACAGTTTCGAATAGAGTGCTTGACTTTTAAATTTAGAAATTATTGTTATATGAAAGAGCACAAAATTTTACTTATCGATGCTTCTGTGCTCTCTTGTACAAACTTCATACAAATCCCAGTAAGCTTAGTACAAAAGAGTTCCCTCCGTACTAAGCTTACTGGGATATGTATCTAGTTTGTACAAGAGAGCACAAAAGCATCGATTAGTAAAATTTTCTGCTCTTTCATGTAACAATAATTTCTAATTTTATTTTTAATTTTGTTTTATTGAAGGTCAAACCAACTTTTTGGCCGCAGTTTACCATTTTTGCCATTTGTTTTATATTTTTATTTTGTTAGCACCAAAAGCTTACTGATAATACTAGAGTACTTTTCAAAAGTTTCAAAATGCCATGAGCTGATAGGACTTTTATAAAATTATGGAATAATATATGTCTGTAACAAAAAAGCAATGGTGGCCGATTCAAATTTCTATCAAAGTTATTCCGGGCTATCAAAGGCATTTAAGTTCACGGTACAGTCATCCCACATATTCGGATCACCCACAAATTCGGAACACTTTTGTGGTAATTTGTCAATAGAATGCAAAATGCAACTTTTCTGCCGACCCTGCTATTTTTAAGGCCTTTCTTTGGAAATTCTCTTGCTATTTCACCAGTTAAAGTAATACTTTTCAAACAAAAACTGCATTTCAAGACTATTTTATCGAGAGCAGCAAAATACTGCCTCCAAATTGCCCGTTCCATGATTGTGAGATGTTATTGTGTCTCCCACAATTGTGGAACACCTGAATTTAACTGATATTTTCACAAAAAAGTTATCAGACCATTCATAAAACATCACTAACCATGAGTTCTATTGGTTTCAGAGTGCAAAGTCATTATTTTGCAAAAAATATGTACACCTGGAGAGAAAACAAAGTTTGTTTACATCGTAAGAAAAAAGTGTTCCGAATTTGTGGATTTCAATGGCCAATGTTTTTCTTCGAAAACTTGATATAAATCATAAAAATGAACAGCCGGTCTATACATCAATCGAAAGATCGCAAGAAAAGCTTTCACATGAAGGTAAAAGCAAATCATTATGTTCAATTATCGATTTTATATGATTTATAGAACATTGGCCGATCTGTAAACTGTTCTGAATATGAGGGATGAGTGTATATTGTGGTGGTTTGATTTGTTTCATTACCAATACTTAAAAGACTCTCTCTTGTGTGTATTTCTCGGCTTGCTGTTTTTACATATGGGACGGAGCGGCAGTTTATTCAGTTAAAAGCGTTTTGAATTTTCAAAAACTTTAATTACATATATTTTAGATTACAATTTTTTGAATAAATTAAGCACTATACGTCTTTGTAAAAACCAAACATCATATTGGAATATTCGTGCAACGATAAAGTTTGGTTCGGTTTTGATTTTTCTAAATTCTCAAGGATTTTTAATTTATGTTTTTTCTTTAAATTATATAAATTCCTAATTTTCCTGTTTTATTATTTAGTAAAAATTATGCTAAAGTCGTCCTAAGAAATAAACATAAAACTTGATAAAAAAAACATAAATTCATTTAAGTTTTTTCATAGTAACGTTACTGTTATAGTGTGCTTAACATGTAGCAATACACTTTTTTCAAATTGTTGAAAATTTTGTTTAAAATATCTAAATATATTTTTCAAATTTCAATTTCCCCAATCTGAACAAAGCCATACATCTTGAAAGAAAATAACATCATTGCATCCCAAACTAACTTGATCACGATAACATTAAGCTTAGAAAAACAAAGTCAGCAAATCAAATCAAGCAAAAACACTCCCCAAAACGGTTCGCAATTTTCCACGAAATCGATTAAACCGTTTTCCCAAAGGCGAGTGATTTTATAATTAAAGTAGCTCGGCGGCACACGCAACCTATTTTGGTAGTAAAATGCAATCAGCTGTTTTGTTTGTGTGCATGCTACCCTAAATGAATTAAAGCCCCTTTCGCTAAAAAAAAAGTTGAACGTGAACATTATTGGCAAAATTATGTAATTTTTTGTTTTAGACCCACCAACCAGATTGGAGGCGCCATCGCACGTCGCATAATCTCGCGTGCTCTTTTCGGGGGGCAGAGATTCCAAAGCCCCCGCAAAGTACGGGCAGGCAGGCACAAAAGGGTGCCAAAGTTTAAGCCAAAAGCTCTTTGAACGTGACGACGACGAAGACAGCCGTGATGAGAGTGAGGGGGTCTATATTTTTATTTCATTAGCGCAGATAAGCGCCGCAATTTAACCGACTAAGGTATCGCGAAACGCTCATTGTTCGATGTGGGAAAGAAGGGTGGACTTTTTTTTCTTGTTATTTATTATGATTTTGCTGGACTTTTTTTTTGCTCTCTGCGATGATCTTGTCGCGATTGACCCACAAAAAAAGAGTTAACGAAGAGATGGCGATGGTGACGTTAAGATTTGAAATTTGAAATTAAATAGCTCGTAAAAATTAATTTGTCAACAAAGATTTATCTTATGAAAGTTTGATGAAAATGGTTTGAATTGAATCAAATTTGTTTGATTTGAGTAAACAACACTAAAATCAATTTTGTCATAAATCTCTCATCATCAAAAAAGATTAAAAAATCAGTTAAAATGATAAATTTCCTCACCGCCAAACAAACTATATAATTCAATTAACCCCCACAGCTTCACACACCAAACACGCGAAAAATTACTTTTTCATTTTGATGAAAAATTGCACACTTTATCGTCCCGCTGCCATTGTAAATCTGCGATGAACAGTCTGATGTTGTGCCTACACCAGCAAAAGCATACGAGCGCCACGCTAGAAGCGAAGAGCCGGCATTTCATCTTTCGCGCGGCAAAAAGTTTAAATGTCACTTTGTCGTAATTCAGTATGAGATGATGCATCTCTGGAGACAGCGATAGGGAGATTTTAGGCGAATTTGGCTGGCTAGCTATCGAATAACGTCATATGGGGGACCAAATGCCAAATTATACAAGCAGGAGGTTTTTCAACAAATGTTTCAAGTTTTTTTTTTTTTTTTAATTGGATTATGATGTTTGGCATTTTTATTTGATATTCAAAATTTTCAAAGTATGAAAAAATATATAGCACATCAATTAAATTCAATTTTGAGCTAAAGGACCATCCACAAACCACGTGAACAATTGACCATACAAAAAAACTTGTATGTATGGATCGTGGACAATCGCCAAACTTTAAATTGTTTACAAGTTTCATCACAAAATGTGCACGGTGCCCAAGGGGTGTAATTACTTTTTTTCATACTGTATACCTGATTGAAGTTAAAAATAATTGTAACGAAAAACATACTTAATTTTCGGAATCGTCAAATAATCCCAAAATTTTGATTTTAAGATGGCATTTAGGCTAATGCAAATTTATTTAATGCTTTGAAATAGTGTTTGTTAAAAATATACATTTTCATTAATATAAAAATGAGTAAAATCGATTGTATACATTGTAATTTGTATTTATTTATTGCGCTTTCAATTTAATTTGGGACTTTCAAGCTTTTCCCAAATTTTATGTTTTGAAACCATAGTTTGGAAATACCAGTAGCACTTATAGATTTTTAAGGCTATATTGATGTTTTGTATGTTGATCACAAAAGCATGTAACTGTAAAATTGTTTGAAGCGCTTTAATTGTTGAATTAATATAAAATGAAGTACAATAGTGATGCAAAAGACAAAAACAAATTCATTTTCCCGCATTTATTGTCACTTTTAGCACTGTTAAGTTCGTTCAAAATGATTTAAATATTAGTGAAATTGCAATGTAAAACTTATGATAGTATTTTATGTAATAGGTAAATTCCGTTTATTAACAATTTGACTAATATTTAACTTTAACAGTAGAATTCCAGTAGATAATTGAAGATACAAACTCGGTTTATTCGAGATTGAAGGATTTCGGCTTAAAAATACTTTGTTAATCTTTAAAAATCATCCCTACTGGAATATATCTTTTTATTCTTTTTCTCGGCAAATTCCCACTAAATTTGAAGATTTGATTTAATCTTCCCGGTAAAAACTTAAAATTTTCAGCTTGAAATTTCATTTAGCTTGGATGCTTTATCTATAATTAAGTATACAATAGTAGTTTATGCAACAAGTTGCAAAAAGATGATTTTTTCAGCACGAGTCGTACACATATCCAACGAGGTTCACCGAGTTGGATAAATACGAAAAATGCTGAAAAAATCAAGTTTTGCAACGAGTTCCATACAACATTTTTTGCAATTCCAAAAAACACACACTGAGTGAAATTTTATGTCAAATTTTCATGTATTTTGTCAATAAATCGTTTAAATAAATTTTTTTTTTTGAAAAGTGTTACTTTTCAAAACAAGTGCTGAAAAGTTGAACTTTTCAGCATTTATTTTGAAAAGTGTTGCTATTTGATTCTATAATTTTTGGTACAGAAAAGTAGGCTATTTCGTCGTTCAAGAATGACAGGAAAAGTAAGTAGTTTCACGACGGAATCGCAAAAAGTATTTTACAGATTTTTTGATAAAGGGCTCCGTTTTCAAGATATAGCCACCGAAAGTTTGATTTTAACGAAATATTTGCAGTTTTTCAACTTTGCCTTCCTCACTGAGGTAAGGCTATAATCCTGCTCTAAAAATGAACTTCGTATAAAAACGTCGTAGACCCACCTTCATGTATACATATCGACTCAGAATAGAAAACTGAACAAATGTCTGTGTGTATGTGTGTGTGTATGTGTGTGTGTATGTATGTATGTGACCAACAAACTAGCTCATGTTTCTCGATTTGACCCGAACTTGTTGCATTCGACTTGGTTTAGGGTCCCATAGATCGAGTTTTATACAGATTGAAGTTTCGATAAGTAGTTCAAAAGTTATGTATAAAAATGTGTTTTCACATATATTTGGATCTCGCTTAACTGTATGTAAACTATGTCCGGGTCCATCATCCGACCCATCGTTGGTTAGGTTATCAAAAGACCTTTCCAACGAGTCTAAAACATTGAAGATCTGGCAACCCTGTCTAGAGATATGGCCCCTTAAGTGATATTGATGTATTTTCTGGATGCCGGATCTCTCATAAATGTATGTAAACTATGTCCGGATCCACCATCCGACCTATTGTTGGTTAGGTTATCAAAAGACCTTTCTAAAGAGTCCAAAACATTGAAGATCTGGCAACCCTGTCTCGAGATATTGCCACTTAAGTGATATTGATGTACTTTTTTGAAGCCGGATCTCACTTAAATGTATGTAAACTATGTCCGGATCCACCATCCGACCTATTGTTGGTTAGGTTATCAAAAGAACTTTCCAATGAGTCGAAAACATTGAAGATCTGGCAACCCTGTCTCGAGATATGGCCACTTAAGTGATATTGATGTACTTTTTTGAAGCCGGATCTCACTTAAATGTATGTAAACTACGTCCGGGTCCATCATCCGACCCATCGTTGGTTAGATTATCAAAAGACCTTTCCAACGAGTCTAAAACATTGAAGATCTGGCAACTCTGTCTTGAGATATGGCCCCTTAAGTGATATTGATGTACTTTTTTGAAGCCGGATCTCACTTAAATGTATGTAAACTATGTCCGGATCCACCATCCAACCCAACGTTGGTTAGGTTATCAAAAGAACTTTCCAATGAGTCGAAAACATTGAAGATCTGGCAACCCTGTCTCGAGATATGGCCACTTAAGTGATATTTATGTACTTTTTTGAAGCCGGATCTCATTTAAATGTATGTAAACGATGTCCGGATTCACCATCCGACCCATTGTTGGTAAGGTTATCAAAAGACCTTTCCAATGAGTCTAAAACATTGAAGATCTGGCAGCCCTGTCTCGAGATATGGCCACTTAAGTGATATTGATGTACTTTTTTGAAGCCGGATCTCACTTAAATGTATGTAAACTATGTCCGGATCCACCATCCAACCCAACGTTGGTTAGGTTATCAAAAGAACTTTCCAATGAGTCGAAAACATTGAAGATCTGGCAACCCTGTCTCGAGATATGGCCACTTAAGTGATATTTATGTACTTTTTTGAAGCCGGATCTCACTTAAATGTATGTAAACTATGTCCGGATCCACCATCCAACCCAACGTTGGTTAGGTTATCAAAAGAACTTTCCAATGAGTCGAAAACATTGAAGATCTGGCAACCCTGTCTCGAGATATGGCCACTTAAGTGATATTTATGTACTTTTTTGAAGCCGGATCTCACTTAAATGTATGTAAACTACGTCCGGGTCCATCATCCGACCCATCGTTGGTTAGATTATCAAAAGACCTTTCCAACGAGTCTAAAACATTGAAGATCTGGCAACTCTGTCTTGAGATATGGCCCCTTAAGTGATATTGATGTACTTTTTTGAAGCCGGATCTCACTTAAATGTATGTAAACTATGTCCGGATCCACCATCCAACCCAACGTTGGTTAGGTTATCAAAATATCTTTCCAACGAGTCTAAAACATTGAAGATCTGGCAACCCTGTCTCGAGATATGGCCTCTTAAGTGATATTGATGTACTTTTTTGAAGGCGGATCTCACTTAAATGTATGTAAACTATGTCCGGATCCACCATCCGACCTATTGTTGGTTAGGTTATCAAAAGACCTTTCCAACGAGTGCAAAACATTGAAGATCTGGCAGCCCTGTCTCGAGATATGGCCACTTAAGTGATATTGATGTACTTTTTTGAAGCCGGATCTCACTTAAATGTATGTAAACTATGTCCGGATCCACCATCCAACCCAACGTTGGTTAGGTTATCAAAAGAACTTTCCAATGAGTCGAAAACATTGAAGATCTGGCAACCCTGTCTCGAGATATGGCCACTTAAGTGATATTTATGTACTTTTTTGAAGCCGGATCTCACTTAAATGTATGTAAACTATGTCCGGATCCACCATCCAACCCAACGTTGGTTAGGTTATCAAAAGAACTTTCCAATGAGTCGAAAACATTGAAGATCTGGCAACCCTGTCTCGAGATATGGCCACTTAAGTGATATTTATGTACTTTTTTGAAGCCGGATCTCACTTAAATGTATGTAAACTACGTCCGGGTCCATCATCCGACCCATCGTTGGTTAGATTATCAAAAGACCTTTCCAACGAGTCTAAAACATTGAAGATCTGGCAACTCTGTCTTGAGATATGGCCCCTTAAGTGATATTGATGTACTTTTTTGAAGCCGGATCTCACTTAAATGTATGTAAACTATGTCCGGATCCACCATCCAACCCAACGTTGGTTAGGTTATCAAAATATCTTTCCAACGAGTCTAAAACATTGAAGATCTGGCAACCCTGTCTCGAGATATGGCCTCTTAAGTGATATTGATGTACTTTTTTGAAGGCGGATCTCACTTAAATGTATGTAAACTATGTCCGGATCCACCATCCGACCTATTGTTGGTTAGGTTATCAAAAGACCTTTCCAACGAGTGCAAAACATTGAAGATCTGGCAACCCTGTCTCGAGATATGGCCTCTTAAGTGATATTGATTTACTTTTTTGAAGCCGGATCTCACTTAAATGCATGTAAACTATGTCCGGGTCCATCATCCGACCCATTGTTGGTTAGGTTACCAAAAGACCTTTCCAACGAGTGCAAAACATCGAAGATCTGGCAACCCTGTCTCGAGACATGGCCACTTAAGTGATATCGATGTACTTTTTGGAAGCCGGATCTAAAAAATAGATGAAACTTGTGTACAGCCATTGTTGTGAGGAAGGCTCCAACCACATAGGTGGATTAAGTTAGTTTTTAAAAATAGTGACGATGAGTGACCGTTCCTTAAATTTTTTTTGAAAAGTTCAGAAAATTTGCTATAAAATTGTCTAAGAGAGCGACGGCGCCGAATACCCATATTTACACAATTTAGAGCGCCCGCCGTGGGATTCGAACCGGCGACCTCTGGATTGTAAGTCCAGTGCGCGGTCGGATTGATCCACATGGGCGGGACACGGGCTGAGATATCGTCATTAGAAAATGGTGGGTTATTTTGGTGAGATTAGGAAAACTTCAATTTTCGTGTTTCTTTTTCTTAAAGCGGCTCTATATCAGCAACCCGAGGTCCAATCTTCAATGTCTAAGAGACATTGAAGATTGGACCTCGGGTTGCTGATATAGAGCCGCTTTAAGAAAAAGAAACACGAAAATTGGTCACTATTTTTAAAAATTGAAAAACTGCAAATATTTCGCTAAAATCAAACTTTCGGTGGCTATATCTTGAAAACAGAGCCCTTTATCAAAAAAATCTTTAAAGTACTTTTCGATTGCAAATTCAATTTTGCATTAAAAAATAATGTCAAACTTGTTTTTGCATAAAACTTCGATTTTTTCCAAAAATCACTATTTTTTCAAAAAATCATAACTCGGCGGCAGATTTTTTGACCATGTTTCTCTATGACTCAAAAGTTGCGGATTTTTGTCCCCTTAAACATATCAGAAAATCTCGAAAATCAAAAAATACGTATTTTGGGAAATTGAGTTTTAGTGAAAAAAACGTTCCTTAATCCACCCTTAGGTGGTTGTTGCCTTCCTCACATTTACACACATCACACTCTAAAAAGTGCATAAATAACACTTAAGTGCGCATAACTTTTGATAGGAATGTCAGATCTTCAATCTTTTAAACTCGTTAGAAAGGTCTTTTGATCACCTATCCATCGACAGGTCGAATGATAGATCCGGACAACGTTTTCATCGAAATATATGAGATCCGGCCTCTAAAAAGTGCATAAATAACACTTAACTTTTGATAGGAATGTCAGATCTTCAATCTTTTGAACTCGTTAGAAAGGTCTTTCGAATACCTTTCTAAAAATGTATATAATGACGGGGTTTCTTACAAAAACCACCCTTTTTACAATCTTCTGGACTTTTGTTAGAATCATTTTTTTAGCATAAATTTTGAAGTACTTTACTAAACTTTATAATTTTCAATAGCGACTTATGGGACCTCAAGACGGATTGAATGAGACCAATACGGTCCAAATCGGGTCAGCCAGTGCCGAGATAATCCAGTGCAAATTTTTTTGATCAACATCCCACCACACACACAGACATTTGCTCAGAATGTGATTCTGAGTCGATAAGTATACGTGAAGGCAGACATGCATGGGCACTAAGAGCTCTTCTTAACGGCACTCAGCTTGGTCTAGGAGGTCAAATCAAGAATTTCGTACTTCGAGTGATTTTTTAGCCTTTCAGGAGGAAGGCAAAAAGTTGATAAAAAAAATCTGCAATTTTTTTCCGTGTACCTATTTTTTTCTCAAAAGTCTTCAACAATACCTACAATTTTGCCGAAGACACCAAATTGATCAGAAAATTCACTCAAAAGTTACAGCTGCAGTTTGAATATTTACATACCATTTTTGTATGGACAGCAGCCAAAATTGTATGGAGACTTGTATGGGTGAACCAATGACGCAAAATAGCTTATTTGGTCATAGGGAAGGCCCCCACAAAGTTTAAGTCAAATAAAAAAAAATACAAAAAATAAAAATGGTCGAAATCGGCCGATTTCGTAGAGAGTTGCTCATCTCGTGAAAATCCCACAAAATTTGAAGATTTGATTTGATCTTTCCGGTGAAAACATAAAATTTTCATCTTGAAAATTCATTTAGCTTGGATGCATAATCTATAATTAAGCATACAAACATCTTTTCGTTTTCCAACCTTAGATTTGGTTTGTCATTTTAGCATTTTTCACGGTCCGTGAAATTTCCGTGAAATGTGGTGTTTTCGGATAGCGGCCCCCGTAAAAATTGCATTTTTTAGCGTGAAAAATCACTAAGCTTATATAAGGGGTTACGCATGGCTACTTAAGATAAATTAAGTACATTTGTACACGAAATTTATAATTTTATTTATTGGTAGAAAATTCACTACAATTCAAATCTGTCAATTTGAGCGTGTTCAGGAAGCCCAAATCAATTATACCTTGATGAAACTGATGCGATTACTGAAAAAACGTTTTTTGAGTATCAGGGCCGCATTTATAAAGCGGATTCAGTTAATGTTAATAGGTGTCTTGATAAGGTCCAGTTTGTGACGATACACTGCCTTCCCTTTACTAAGCAATCGAATCCAGAAGGGTAAAGGTTACCAGTTGTGTTGGTCCGAGCCGGGATTTGAACTCCGATCTACCGCTTACGAGGTGGATGTGTTACCACTAGGCTACGTGGCGCGGTCATTCGTTTACTGACATCAACTTAAAATTGTGATGCTATATAATTATTCAAATAAAAATAAAAGAATAATCGTTACTCTTAACCTTGCAGCGTTATAACGGCGCTTCTTTAAGCAAAATACTCAGTCACTAAAAATCTGTCTGACTTGTTTAAAGCATCCGTAGAATAGTAGCTCTTTTCTCCAAGGATTGCTGCTATGCTAACGTGGGGCCACCGGGTTACGACCAAGCATTAGAATGGGCCGATAATGCCACTTAACGGCTTAGACCGTCGTTCAAGATATGTAAAGTTCGTTTTGTGTACGGGCTTTAACTCGTTATTGAAGAACATTACTCACTGTCGATTATGGACGCGGTCCAGCTTTTATGCCAATTATTTCCTTTTTCTTGGCCGCCGGCCAACTTAACTCCGCATCAGTGAAATGAAGGTCGAAATCGCAGTGAAATTGACAAAAGCTGGCCAAGCAGAAATGCGAGAAAATAAAGTGCAGTTTTAAGGGTATGGCTTGCCACACCTCACGTGAAATCGACAGCCGTGCAGCAGAGTAAACAAAAGTTGACCGATGATTATCGAGCCTTTTGACGAGATTGGTCGAACTTTCTATAACTGAGCGATACTTAATGCTTTTGGGTTTTTTTTTTGTTGGCAGTGTTACCTCATAAATGGTTGGAATGAGTTTAATGTAAATTTGATTGATTTTATTGTGCAATGTTAAAAAATTAGTATAACCAACTTTACCATCGTACTATAAGACGGCAAAGGTCGCGTTGCTTTTCATGGACTCCATTTACAGTAAAAACAAACGATCCATAAATCTTCCCGGCAAACTAAGTGCTCCTAAGTGAGATACCGCGTGTTACCCGCCCGTCAAGGAATCAATCACAAACATCCTGAAATGGAAGGATGGCCACATAAGAGCAGGTAAAGTCACCTTAACAACTTTAATTAAAAAGCGTGGGAAGTCGCTAGACTAGTACAAGACTAAAGTTTAATAACACTAACTAACCAATCGAGATATTACCGCAGTATTCATTACATACTAGGATTGCCAGCTTAAGGTTGATCCATTAATCTAGCAAACGACGCATCTGCGGTGTTAACCCCTTCAACTTCTGCAGCAGCGTACTCCTCTTGTAGTGTGAACTACTAGTTAAGCCAGCGCGTTCTGCCAGCGAAGAGGTTCAAACTTGTTTTCGCTGCTCTCCCCCCTCAGATAAAGGTCAAAGATTAACAACGCGCTCTCGAAGTTCTTGATCGTCAACTCTACCCCATCATCATCATCCGACGACGACGGCTGACTTCCAGCAGCAATAGTATAAGTTACCTTTATTGCACAATTTTACTCCCAAGAGACTTGGTCGGTGAAGAGAGGTTCGTCGTCTCCCCGGTGTGTACTACACCATAAAACTAAGAAGCTTAGAAACCAGGATGTAGATTTGTCGACGCCAGAACCGCAATCGCTGCCAACTTCTTGGCGCAGATAATTGCCAAAGCCGCAGTCATTAAAAGCCTATTATTTTTAATTGATTTATCGCCCATTCGGAAGGCAGAAGCAGCTGATGAGGCTTGTGATGATGAACGAATTGTGCCACGAACGCGTGCGCTGCCGAACATAACATTTGGACTATCAAACAGAGTTAAAGGTGATGCTATTATGACGCTACATTAAATTGTGATGTGATGAAAAGCTTCATAGGGTGCTGAGTTTGGTAGACCTATGAAGGGTTGCGAGAATGATTTGACATCATTTGATGCAAAAAGACATGTTAAATTGCAAAATGAAAAGACTTATTTCAATTTTATCTAATAAAACTTAAAGATTGTTTGATAAACCGTAGAACGGGGTGACTTTGATAGCGCAAATGAAGAGTACAAATTAAATACAATAAAATACGGAATGCTATGGAATCATACTGACCATGGTAGAGAAGTGTTCAAAGTACTTCAAGAAGAAGATTTCATAAAATTTTGAAAAGTTTGAATAGTTGGGTAATTCTCTACCAACTCACACGAAACCGAGAAAAGTTGACCCGACCCCTCTTTGATTTGCGTGAAATTTGTCCTAAGGGGTAACTTTTGTGCCTGATCACGAATCCGAGGTTCGTTTTTTGATATCTCGTGACGGAGGGGCGGTACGACCCCTTTCTTGTTTGAACATGTGAAAAAATAAGTGTTTTTCAATAATTTGCAGCCTGAAACGGCGGCGAGATAGAAATTTGGTGTCAAAGGGACTTTTATGTAAAATTAGACGCCCGATTTGATGGCGTACTCATAATTCAGAAAAAGACGTATTTTTCATCGAAAACCATATTTTTTAAATCTGCCATTTTCCATTATTCAACTGTAAAACATTTTAAAACATGTCATTTAAGGGAAATTCGATGTACTTTTCGAATCTACATTAACCCAGAAGGGTATTTTTTCATTTTGAAAATTTCTTTCATTTTAAAATTTCGTGTTTTTTCTAACTTTGCAGGGTTATTTTTTAGAGTGTAACAATGTTCTACAACGTTTTAAAGTAGACAAATAAATTTTTTTTGATATTTAAACATAAAGGGTTCTGGGTTACTGGAGATTCAAAACGTACATTAAATTTCCCTTAAAATGACATGTCCCAAAAAAAATACAGTGGAGTAACGGGAAATGGCAGAGTTAAAAAAAAAAAATTTTTTTTCGATGAAAAAATAATAGTTAATGCAACCAGGTGCAAAAAGAGGTTTTCTTCAGCATGAGTCGTTCATTTATCCAACGAGGTTCACCGAGTATTAAAATGTTGAAAAATATAACTTTTCCTAACAAGTGTTGAAAAGTTCAACTAGAACTTTTCAACATTTGTTTTGAAAAGGGTTACTATTTGATTCTGTGATTTTTGGTACAGAAAAGTAGACTGTTTCGTCGTTCAAGAATGACAGAAAATGGAAGTAGTCTTACGACGGAATTTCGGAATTTTGAGTTCACCATGAAATCGGGCGTCCAATTTTACATAAAAGTCCCTTTGACGCCAAATTTCCATATTATCACCGTTTCAGGCTGCAAATTATTGAAAAACATGTCTTTTTTCGCATGTTCAAAAATGATAGGGGTCGTACCACCCCTCCGTCACTAGATATCGAAAAATTGACCCCTTAGGACAAAATTTCACGCAAATCGAAGGGGGTTAGGGCAAATTTTACCCGATTTTCAAATATTTTCAAATTGTCATGATTTTCTCAATGAAAGGACACTAGGGAAAGTAAAATATGTTTGTAAATATATATAATAATATCATGTGTTTTTGAAAACTAATTCAATTTTTTTTTCAATTTATAGGCATTTTAAGAGATCAAATTTCATATAAAATGTGATGCAATATGAATCGATATTTTCATAAACAAAACTAGTTTTTACAAATTTCAGGCAAAATTGGGACTTTTTACGATATTACCTTAAATTTATGTAAATTTTGTTAAAAAAACATATAAACTTTGATAATTAATATAACATTTGATTTTTTTTAGAAACTACATTAGCAACATTTGGCGTAAAAATAAAATGTGAACACCCTAAAACTGATTTAAACAATCAAAACTATGACAATAAAAGTCACCATGGAATTCAAAATAAGAATTTTCAACGCAACATTTTCTAAGTACTACTGACAAAAAATAAATAAATATAGTGCATGGACCTTGTGTGGCCTACCACAGTACATGTTCTAAAATTAATAATGTTGAGAATATTTATAAAAATTAGAAAATATTTGTAAAAATAAATTGACATCCTATCAATGTCACCCTGGGGCTGGGTCATGACACGTTGGTAAAAATCAACAACTTTGGCAACCAATCTGTGACACTTTTCTACTAGTTCCACTGTTAAAGATTCGTATAAGTTTTACGGTTTGGAGTTAATATCTGTGAGTCCACAATCATAACAAGCATGAGGTCGGAGGGTTTTGATCTCGGACCATAACCGCATAGCTTCAGTGGGTTTAGTAGACTACTTTGCCTTTATGCCGACTATCGTAACTACAAAATCCCAACAAATAAAAAAAAAAGTCTGCCATACTCACTAAAACCGTGCGCATATGATGCGGAGTCAACTTTTAATAACCTCTTGCTTATAACGATGGTAGACTCGCAGATCTTGCTGACCTAGAACGTCCCAACACATTGACAAAATAGTCTACCAACCACACCGACCTTTTGCTTGTTTCTGCGGTAGACCCATAAATTTTTACTACAGAGATTCTTGGATGATCCAGAACATCTCAACATCCAATATTGTTTCTTTGATAGCCCATTATTGCTTCAATCATCTTAAATAAATCAGAATCTTAGTTGAATTTATAACAACTCTCAAGCACGACAACTCGACAAACGATTTTCAAATTATATGCTGTTGTAACGCTGCGACCCGCAGAGTTTGGTCATCCGATCCTAACCTCATCCCAGCGAAGATGCCCACGTTGTAATAACCTCGGCCATCATAATCGTCCTCCTCATCGCCGAATGTCGTGAGTCTCGTTTAAAACCACCATCTTCCGCACAAGATGCACCTCGCTCGATCTTTCCACCATCCCTCCATCCTTCCGCCAAAGTAAACAATCGTAATAACTTTATTAGAAAAATATCCGCTCGCGCGGTATAGATCAAGATCACGACGGCAACGACTCCTCAACCGATCGCCATTGATGAACTGCACAAGAATGCAGATCGCGCAGAATCGCACCAGCAAAGACGGGGGGTTACTGAATTGGCCTGATCTGGAAATGTCATCTTCGACGCCCGACGGTGGCGCTATCTGTCCAGAAGATCCTCCAAACCATCAAAACAAACGAAAAAGCAACGTGATTTTGCACTTTTGTTAAACATTGAGAATTGTATTTGAAGACAGACGAGGCTGGTAGAATTCAGTGGTTGCAATCCTGTTTGAAAACGTTGTTAGCTTCACTATGTTTCAACATTTAGCAAGGACACAAACCGTCATATTCATTTTACATTGCCAAGACACAAACCGAGATGGGATTCCACAGAAAATTTACAAAAAACTTGCAGAAACAAGCCTTGTCTGTCTTCAAAACACCCAAGAATCAGCCCAACTAACGAGTCTAACCTTTAATTGCAGGGGGTGGATGCGTTTTCCCAGCGTGACGCATCGCTAATGTGACAAGAACTTCAAAGCCAGGGATCGCCGAGATCGCACGCACCCAGCGCAACGAACGGAATCGTGATCGCACTTCCCCGCCGGGTTTGTTTGACATCGTGTACCGGAGCATCATAAAAAAACAAATAATTGTGAAGAATTGTGTGTGGTGTGTTCGTTTGAAGTGTCTCGAATTTATTTTCGGTGTGTGTACAAATAAATCGACGACTCAGGCTCACAGCTTGGATCGATTGAGTTTGAAGTGATTGGTGGTGCGAGAGTGGGGTTTCCGTCATGAGGCAAAGGTTTCGAGCGCTACTAGGGATGCCGGGGCAGCAGCTGATGGCGCTAGCACTGGTGGCACTGATGGCCGTTGGTGAGGTACGAGCACAGGAAGCGACGACGTCACTGGTGAGTGTTTGTGTTGATTTGTGTTTGCATTGTTCGAATAGAGCAATTAGCTGCGAATGACGTGTGTTATGCAAACTATGTTGTTTGTTTGTCTAGACTAAAACGGCTTTTTCTGCAGAATAATTTAGCACAACTTTAGCAAGGTTTATTTAAAACTTACAGATCATTATATATTTATTTTTTTAAATTTGGATGAACCTTTGTGCATAGATTCCTTAGGCCCAAAAAAGCATGTGCATCTCCGTACAAATTTGGAGGCTGTCCATTAGCGTGGTTCACGTTTCTATGAAAAAGACAAAAGTTGTTATTTTGTCTTGCATCAACCGGAATTTCGTTCTTTTATGTCCCCAAAAGCACTCCTGAAAATTTGAGCCCATTTGGTAAGGTCTAGGAGCTCCAGTTTTAATTTGAAATTTATATGGGATTTTGATTTATTTTCCATGGGAAACTATCTTTTACATTGTATTAGGATTTTTTTATAAATCGATGAAATGACTTGATTCTTATAGTAGGAGATAGGTTTTGAACTGGGAACAACTTTGTAGAACATACCAACATGCTAGGAAGTGACCCTTTAAAGATACAGATACTTTTAGATGGTGGCTTTTGAAGTAAAGCCCCTTCAAAAGCCACCATCTAAAAGTATCTGTATCTTTAAAGGGTCACTTCCTAGCATGTTGGTATGTTCTACAAAGTTGTTCCCAGTTCAAAACCTATCTCCTACTATAAGAATCAAGTCATTTCATCGATTTATAAAAAAATCCTAATACAATGTAAAAGATAGTTTCCCATGGAAAATAAATCAAAATCCCATATAAATTTCAAATTAAAACTGGAGCTCCTAAACCTTACCAAATGGGCTCAAATTTTCAGGAGTGCTTCTGGGGACATAAAAGAACGAAATTCCGGTTGATGCAAGACATAATAACAACTTTTGTCTTTTTCATAGAAACGTGAACCACGCTACTGTCCATAGAAAAGAGCTTTGCAAATAATCAGTCAGTTTTCTCAGCACTGGACTCATACACCCAACTGGCAGTCGCATGATTGTGATGCATGGCGGCATGAAAGTATATCAGAATCTGCATGAAATCTGTCCTCATGCATTTTTTGCGATATAAGGGTATGATATTTTTGCCCGTTACCGACAATTATCGACATTACCGACGGCTTTTTGGTTGTATTTCACAAAAAAAAACACTTAGCAGAACGAGGATTGAACCACCAACTTCTTGGTTATTGATCCGACACGCTACCACCGCGCCATGGACGCTTGATGAAAAGTGAGTGAAAGAGCACCAACATATGCTTCTCTTTGGAGTGTTGCTCGGGGACGGGCCAGCTTTATATGTGTTGGTGAGAACTGCAGATCGCTGAAATTTTTACACGCGGGCAAAAATGATCTACGGGCTTGCTGCAAAAAATGTTATAAAATGTGACATTTTCTGCAGCAAATCCAATGTTGCAGATTTTGAGATATATTTTTCCTTTGGGTGTAGCTTGAAATTTTGGCTGATTTCAAAGAAAGCTAAAAATCTGGTTAATTTGGTTTGGAAACTTATTATTGGAGGTCAAATATAAAACTTTGAGTATCTTGAGACATATTCTTGAGAAATTTGAAAGTTATGGACATGAACCCATCGATTTTTATCGGCTTTCTGAAGAAAAATCCAATAACATCGTAAAAATATCTTCAAAACAAAAAGTTGCTCTAGAACCCCCGACGAAATATTTCACCGGATCCCGCAAAATGTCTGGAAAGCGCCCTTTTTTCATGGTGCCAAATATCAGACTTGCGAATTTATTATCTCAATATTCTCGGAAAAATACACCTGAAGTGTTTTCGAGATTTAGTTTAAAGCAGCAATCTCCCACGAAAACAGCATGAAAAAAAAAACAATAGTCCTTGGATCGGGCTCAAATTTTTTCTGGGGGTTCTCTGGCTGAAATAATTAGACACGTATTTTTTTATTTGGCCATTAGGGTGACCTACGCCGTGTCCTAGGGTGGTCTGAAAAATGGCAATTTTCGTCGATTTTCGCAAAAACCACTTTTTTCGAAAAATCATAACTCCTCGCCATTTTAACCGATTTCAGTTGTCTTATACGCAAATGAAAGGTGATAATTTAGCCTTTCAAAGAAAAATAGCAAGAAGTTTCAAAAATCTAGCCTAACATATGAAAAGGGCGTATGCAACTTTAAAATGCCATTTTGACGGTGTCTGGACCAAAAAGCCTATGTCTGGAAATATTTTTATCGGATTCCCCGGACATTTTTTACGTATCATACCAAAAAATGGGAGGAGTTCATTAACAGGATTCCGAGATATGGTTTTTTAAAAATAAAATCCAGAAAATTACGAAATTGGCAACAAATCATCTTTTTTCATTAAAACTGCGATAACTTTAAAATTTCAGCGATGACCTATAGATGTTTTGGAACCAAAATTTTCGTAATTAAAAGACGCAACTTTTGGTACCCAGACATGTGTAGGTCATCGCTGAAAATTTAAAGTTATCGCAGTTTTAGTGAAAAAAGTTTATTTTTTGCCGATTTCGTCATTTTCTGGTTTTTGCACGCACGGATTTTATTTTCAAAAAATCATATCTTGGAATCCTGTTAATGAACTCCTCCCATTTTTTGGTATGATACGTAAAAAATGTCCGGGGAATCCGATAAAAATATTTCCAGACATAGGCTCTTTGGTCCAGACACCGTCAAAACGGCATTTTAAAGTTTAATACGCCCTTTCCATATGTTAGGCTGCTATTTACTATTTTCTTACTTTTTTTCTCTCAAAGGTCAACTTATCACCTTTCATTTGCGTATAAGGCAACTGAAATCGGTTAAAATGGCGAGGAGTTCTGATTTTTCGAAAAAAGTGGTTTTTGCGAAAATCGACGAAAATGGCCATTTTTCAGACCACCCTAGGACACGGCGTAGGTCACCCTAATGGCCAAATAAAAAAAATACGTGTCTAATTATTTCAGCCAGAGAACCCCCAGAAAATTTTGAGCCCGATCCAAGCACCTATGTTTTTTTCCATGGTGTTTTCGTGGGGGATACATAGCTTAAAGTAGAAAAAAAAACAAAATATTTTTTTAAATTTTAAAATTTTTCATGATTTGCAATATGGGTACCAAATTTCTCGAAATTTTGTAAAGATTTTCACGACTTTAATGTTTGCTATGTAATATAATAATATTTTCACAAAATGCGGTATTTGTGATAATAAGTACCGATTTTATTTTATAATTATGTAAACGATACATAATTTCGTATAGAATATCACCGGTTAATAATTTTTAGTGTAAAATAGAAAATAGTTCATACAAAATTTCATAATTTATAATTTTTAATTAGAAAATTAAAAAAAATATTTTCTAAAAAATACATAGTTAAAAAATAAGTAAATTTGGAAGGTTAAATATTTCTTCTTTTATGATGTAATTTTACCTCAATTTAGACTGAAAAAGTGACATTACACCTTTCTAGTGGTTAAATTACACATTTTCAGAGGTAAAATTACAACTTTTTTCTGACATAAAAGATGTACTCCTTCCCAGATGCATTACCTTTTTTGTGTGTATAGTATGTCGTGAAAATTTTAGTTCCGTCATCAGGAATGACATTGGGTCATACAAAAATGCTGAAATTTGTTTGACCCAATCTCACCCCTCGATCCAATGTCACCCCTGATGACGGTAGTTTAACTAAAAAACTCTTAGGCCGACGCAAATATTTTTTAAAGTTTTTGTCTCTCGGCTTTGGCCGGAGTCGAGGGGGGGGGGACAAAAAAATAAAAAAATTATAAATATTAAAATAACATGTCATAGTTTCAACAATTGCATGGAAAAAGTGTTTTAAAATGTATTTTACACTAGTTCAGTTGTTTTGCAATAAAAGTTTTCAAAAAATGTAAAATTTGACGAAAATAAAAATTTCAGCGAAAAAAAAAATTAGCGATAGTAAACATCGAAAATTTTCAAACATTCAAAAGATTTTCAAATCAACCCAAACATGCTTAAAATGATTCTAAACGCAGGGGAATTCATTTTAAATTGATTTTAACTAATTGCACTTAAATTTTCATAAAAATATTGAAGTTTTTTGAAAAAATATTTGTTTGCCCCCTGACTTTTTTGGCCAACTTTGAAGGGGGGGGGGGGGGACAAAAACTTTAAATAATTTGTACCAGCCTTATGTAGTTGATATATACATAAAATATTGCGTCGTTCATTGCAAAGAATGGATTCGCAGAAAAAGGATTCGACTTTTCTTTTTTTTAGTGAATCAATAAGGATATTATTTAAGCCATAGGGCAAAATCTGGTTCCGATGATAAGCATTTTTGAAAAATAAAGATTAAGAGGTCGAAAAACGGTTAATTAAAAATGAACGCTTGAATAGAACTTTTAACTGTTTTTAAGGTTATAGGTTATTAATATACTGTTTCCAAATTTTAACCACTTTTGGGTTTATTTTCCGATTTCATTTCGTTTTTTTGCATTGCATTTTAAAAATCCTTCTTGAAAGAAAAGCACCCCCGAAAAAAAATAAGATTTTTTTTTTCAGAGTTGCTTTTGTCTCAAGAAGTAATAATATGTCAAAGAGTCTTGTTGGTGTAAAATTATTTTCATTTATTCATAATAATTATTTTCAAACTGATTGCTATTGTTAATTTTCTGGATGTTATTTTTTTTAATATTGCAGAAAATATAGAATTCGGTTACGCTTCTAATTTATTTAAAATTGATTAATTTAATTTAAAAAAAAGTTACTTGAAATTACATACAATTAAATCAAACTGATCGTTATATAAACAACAGCACGGATCATTACCAGTGTTCTGCTCGTAGTTTAAAACAACGTACCTTGAAGTGAGCAAGCTACTCGAGCAGACGGAAATAACTTGGGAAGGTCAGTTTTTGATATTGTGAGAAGATCGAAATATGTTATTGGGATGATCGGATTAGTTGTTAAAATAACAAAAATCAATAACAAAGATTTGTTCGAAGAATAACTTAAACTGTTATTATGTTGTTATTGCAATAACAAACCAATAACACAGAAGGAACCATGAAGAAATAACAAGATTTGTTATTTTGTGCGGAGAGGTGGAGCAGCATAATAACAAAAAATGTTATTGAACTGGTATGTCTCCATAACAAAAAAAGTTATTGTTTTGGTTTATTTGTAATTTGCAAATAAACCTGCAGTTGCCATAACTCCTCTGTACTAGTCAGGGCTGCAGAGTCGGGTACCTCCAAGCGACTTTGAATCCATACTTTGAAGACAACTCCGACTCTGGATGCAGGATATGACGTCAACGACGACTTCAGCTCTCTAAAAATACCCGACTTCACGGATTCCGACTCCAAGTAAAAGTTGCTGAAAATTTGCTGAATCCGATGCAGTCTCCGAGGTCTCACTCCAGCTAGAACTTCAACGTCAGCTCCGACTTCCTGGCTCTGTGAAAATAATAACAGTTTTTGTTATTCACACATCAAAAATTCTCATTAAATAAATCAATTCCGTTAGGGAATAAAACAAAATTAAAAAAAAAAATGAACTCTCAAAAGTTAATTTTATCGGATTAATTTTAGCTTGAAACCCCATTTCATGGTGAAATAAAATTGGTCAAAATTATTTCATAGTTCTAGCCAATTTTAGTAAAATCCCTTAGGGGGTATATCAAATAATTAAAAAAATCAACTTTCATAATTTCAACTTTTCAGAATAATTTTAGCTTAAGGACCCCATTTCATGGCCAAAATAATGACCCCGACGAAAATGGTCAAAATTATCCCATAGTTCTAGCCAATTTTAGCAAAGTCCCTTAGGGGGTATATCAAATAATTAAAAAAATCAACTTTCAAAATTTCAACTTTTCAGAATAATTTTAGCTTAAGTACCCCATTTCATGGCCAAAATAATGACCCCGACGAAATTGGTCAAAATTATCCCATAGTTCTAGCCAATTTTAGCAAAGTCGCTTAGGGGGTATATCAAATAATTAAAAAAATCAACTTTCATAATTTCAACTTTTTAGAATAATTTTAGCTTAAGGACCCCATTTCATGGCCAAAATAATGACCCCGACGAAAATGGTCAAAATTATCCCATAGTTCTAGCCAATTTTAGCAAAGTCCCTTAGGGGGTATATCAAATAATTAAAAAAATCAACTTTCAAAATTTCAACTTTTTAGAATAATTTTAGCTTATGGACCCCATTTCATGGCCAAAATAATGACCCCGACGAAAATGGTCAAAATTATCCCATAGTTCTAGCCAATTTTAGCAAAGTCCCTTAGGGGGTATATCAAATAATTAAAAAAATCAACTTTCAAAATTTCAACTTTTCAGAATAATTTTAGCTTAAGTACCCCATTTTATGGCCAAAATAATGACCCCGACGAAATTGGTCAAAATTATCCCATAGTTCTAGCCAATTTTAGCAAAGTCGCTTAGGGGGTATATCAAATAATTAAAAAAATCAACTTTCATAATTTCAACTTTTTAGAATAATTTTAGCTTAAGGACCCCATTTCATGGCCAAAATAATGACCCTGACGAAATTGGTCAAAATTATTCCATAGTTCTAGCCAATTTTAGCAAAGTCCCTTAGGGGGTATATCAAATAATTAAAAAAATCAACTTTCAAAATTTCAACTTTTTAGAATAATTTTAGCTTATGGACCCCATTTCATGGCCAAAATAATGACCCCGACGAAAATGATCAAAATTATCCCATAGTTCTAGCCAATTTTAGCAAAGTCCCTTAGGGGGTATAGCAAATAATTAAAAAAAATCAGCTTTTAAAATTTCAACTTTTTAGAATAATTTTAGCTTAAGGACCCCATTTCATGGCCAAAATAATGACCCCGACGAAATTGGTCAAAATTATCCCATAGTTCTAACCATTTTAAACAAAGTCCCTTAGGGGGTATATCAAATAATTAAAAAAATCAACTTTCAAAATTTCAACTTTTTAGAATAATTTTAGCTTAGGACCCCATTTTATGGCCAAAATAATGACCCTGACTAAATTGGTCAAAATTATTCCATAGTTCTAGCCAATTTCAGCAAAGTCCCTTAGGGGGTGTATCAAATAATTAAAAAAAATCAACTTTCAAAATTTCAACTTTTTAGAATAATTTTAGCTTAAGGACCCCATTTCATGGCCAAAATAATGACCCCGACGAAATTAGACAAAATTATCCCAAAGATATAAACATATTTAACAAAAGAAAAAATAATAACAGATTGTGTTATGGACACTTAGAAACTTTTCCATTTGTGCGATTTATGGTAATTTTATTTCTAAGTCAGTATACCGAACGAATACCAAATTTTGTTATGAGGAGAGTTTTTGAAATGTATAACATTTCGTCTTATTAGCGTGTTATTAAACATTTTCAATATAATATCACTTCAATACCAAATTTTGTTATTTTATCAGAAACTGATATTTTTTTTTCTTCTTGAAGTTGAACTTCAGGATAAAATAATAACACTTTTTGTTATTTTAACAGGATTTGTTATTGAAATATTATTAATTTTGTTTTTACCGTCTGCCCGGGTACTCTGAATGTTCAAATTCAGTTCTTATGCCATTATTAAAAAAGTCCACGTATGGCATTTTGCAGAAAGATCGGGGATGGTTTAAAATCCAAACAGATGATTGGAATTTGTGAACATTTTTTTGAAAAAAAAAAAATAAAATGCGAATGTATCAGTATGGAAACTGCAACTGATTGAATTAAAAAAGCAAATTGAACTGAATATCTTGATGTCGAAACATTACTTGAAATATTTGACCAACATTCAATACACCTTCCATCACGCTAAAAATCACTCCATCTGGTCAACTTAAAGATTCTATTTACCCACAAACGCGACCAGGTCCACCTCAAAGCGGGCCCGTTTACCGCCACCGATGTTTGTCCATCGCACCTTGAAAAGGCCAAGTGATCTTTAGTGAGCTATACGGGATGGAGGCGCGAGCCATCTCTCTCTCTCTCGTGCTCCGTCCCCATCGCCAAAGTCCACAACTCCGAGCCCAAACCGGGGGGATGACCCACTGCCGAGCAGAACACAACCACTCGGACAACACCTCGGAGACCTTTGGAGGGAACCGGTTTCGGTCTCGTCCACACTTGCGAGCGCACAGCTGAGCTCTCTCAAAGAAAGCCGCGGTCGTTTGCCAGAACAAACGAAAGTGAAGAGAGCACATCAGTCGAGGACTGACGCCGCCGCTGGCCATCGTCAACCAGATTGGCCATTATTGTTATCATCGGTGTAGTTCGGGTGGTTTATGTGGCGGTGGTGGCCGTTTCGTCGAATGAGTCGTTTCATCGACCAGCGATTGTATCCAGAGTTTTTGGTGAAATTGCCAATTCGGTGAAATGACCAACTCAGTCAAATAATCCACTCGACGAAATATATCATTCGGTGAAATGGCTCATTCGGTGAATGACCCCATTCAGTTGAAATCCCAATTGAGTGAGATCACTCACCAAATAAAAGGTATCACCGAATTGGTAATCGACCTACCCGATGAAAACAAGTCGGTGAAGCGTCATTCCACGAAATGGCCCAAACTCGATCAGGTGGCCGGTACTTCTCCGCTGAAATGGTCATGTTCAACATGTATATTAGCTAAGGCCGTTTGGAGGACACCGTGCGATGACCAGCGCGTTGTTGATCTGCCGAGATTGTTGCAAGATTGTTCAGAGTTATAGCTAGTTGTTCAGAGAGAATCTTCAGGCTGATCTTCAAGTTGTTTTGAAGTTTGCTGGAGCATGCACGCAGTGCTGCGTTGGAGACGACGAAGTCGATGACGGTGGCGAGAGAAATAGTTTCACCTGGAGGTCGTCCAGTTTTGCGAATCTCTCGCGCAAGTGACAACCTCACCCTCTCCAGAAAGAGACGGAGGAGCCAGTTTGACACCCCGCGGGGCACCGACTGACGGCAAGGTGACCATGTGGCGGGTAGGAATCCGGTCAGTGTAGGTACAATTGATTTGGATTGATGGGGTTGGCAGTACCGACTTTGGTGTCGGTTTAATGAAGTTATGGAGTAAGTGGATTGACATTTTGGTTAGTTTTGGAAAATGCAAATATTAGAAGTCCTTGGTCGTTACGAGCAGAAGGTATGAAATTCCGGTCAGTTCTCATGAAATTCGGAATTAGAAATTGAATAAATAATTTGATCAAAAACGACTTGAGCCTAAACTCGCATAATTTCCCACTTCAAAAGGCATCCACTATTTTTATGATTCTCCTAGGTCAAGTCCTCGACCTTTTTCGGCAGGTTTACAAAATCAAAAGCCAGGTGTCTCTCCTACATCGAAATGCTTTTTGAAAGAAGCTCACGTTTGCATTAGAGCGTCCAATTTCCCGTCCCGGGAAAAAAATTCCCGGGAATTCCCGGGATTTCCCGGAAAAAAGTATTTCCCGTTTCCCGGGAAATTTGTAAATTTCCCGGGAATTCCCGAAATTCAAGCGGAAGTATACATTTTCCTAAAAAAAAAAAAATGAAAACACTCAATTTTATTTTATTTAATTCAATTTCATGTTCTTATAACTTGTCAGTTCGTCTGAAAATTCACGTCAAGGAATATTTCAGATAATATTAGTTTCTGACTTGGTTTCTGGAGCTTTTACAACTGGGATCTTGTTTATTCGTAAAGCAACAAAAATTACGATATTTTGGAATGAAAATTAACTATTATAATTCTGGTTAGTTTTTTAAACGAAAATTGTTGTTATATCATCTAAAAATATGGAACCTCTTTTAGCCAAGATCAAAATTTAGTTTTTTTTCACGGTTATTTTTACCATAGCCAAATTGAATGAAAAAAATATCATTTGATGTTTCAAAGAGGGTTGTGCAAGAAGAATTTTGTTAATTTGTTTAAAAGTGTTTACAGTTTAATATAAAGGATTTACACTTGAGCTAACAGAGCGTAAGCGGAATTAATATGAAGCAGCGTCTAAACTACTTTTATTGCTTTGAAAATTCTTTTAGCCGAAGTCATTTTTTAAGCTGAATCATTATAAAACTACTTCGTATTGTATAGAAGGTGTACAAAAAATGCAAACATATTTAAAAATCTGGCTCCAAATATTTAAAAACTTTGAGTTGCGATTTCATAAAAGAAATATTTTTAGTGAAAAGGCAGTTTTAAGGTGAATTCAATGCGTAAGATTTGTTATGGGAAAAAAGATTTGTCAACAAATCCATATTTTCTTCATGATTTTTTTTTCATTTCAACGTCATCTCAATATTATTCTTTATCATGTTCTCTCAAACTGTTTACAACTCCATAATTAATTGCAAATTTATGGTTTTGAAGCATGGATTGATTTCACTCACTGTCCAATAGCCTGTCCCATTTTGAGGTCATGTCGAGGAATTCCAGGTGCTCACTTCTTAAATGATAGATTATGATGCAAGGAACAATGTTTTCTTAGATAAGAAAAAATAATAAAATACTTTCTCGCACCCCCTAGTCGATTTACTGAAAAAAGTCACTTTTTTGAACAAATTTTCTAAAATCACTTGGAATCAATACAAAAACTGTTTCGATCAGGTGTGTATTATCTTTAAACGATAGGTTTTTGTCCATAGATTAAGATACACTATCAATATTGGACCAAAACTTAAGTTTTTGGACTCTCCCAGGCGGATTTATGTCGGAAAAATCGCATTTTTTCGAAAGTTTTTTCAAAATGCTCATTTTATTTAGGGTAGCCTATTTTTCCCAGTAAAACCAATACATGCAGCTTGTAGGAAATTTCATGGCGAACATTTTTCCCTCTGAGAAAATGCAATTTTGACTCTCCAGAGCCGAGATATTTGAGTTTTAGTGAGAAAAAAAGTGCCAATTTTCAAAATTGCTCAGAATTCAGAAGCAAGGCCTACTAATTACACGATGTTGCAAGCATGTGTCGCAAAGGTCAGGGTATGCTTTCTTATAGTAATTTTGGCCGCTGAATCCGAATCTGAAATCAAATTTCGTGTAAACAGTGGTGTTTTGGAGCTACACCCTTTTGCAATGTTATTAGCGTGTTTAAATCGCTGCAATTTAAATAGCTTGCAAGTTCAGTCATACTTTTTCCTCGGTTTTCGTGCCACTTTGATTGTTATTTTACTCACAGAGCTTTTTAATGTTTTTTTACGTTTTGATTATCTTAAGCAATTTGAAAAAATCGCATATTGTTATTTGGCGGGGGCTAAGGGATCCATAAACCACGTGGACACATTTTTTTAAATCTCAGACCCCCTCCCCCCAATTACCATACGAAACAAATCTTATTGATATGGAGCGTGGACAATCGCTGAACCCCCGCTCCCCCTTCCAAAGTGTCCACGTGGTTTATGAATGGTCCCTTACTAGAATTAAAGATTGATTAATGAATAGAGAAAACTAAAAATTCTGAAGCATTTTTTGATGGATGTAACACATATTTTTTATGAAAAAAGTTCGGAAATGTCTTCCAGAACTTATTTTAATGCAAATTTTCCAAACAAATTCATCCAAATGCAGCCACTTTTCCAAAAATTTTCTCTGATATTCTATTTTTAGAAAACAATATTAACTTAAGCCCCTGCCAAATAAAAAAATGCGATTTCCGAATTGCTAAACACATTGTTCAAACATAATCAGAACGTAAACAAACTTTAAACATAAAGATTTCTGTGAGTAAAATGACAATCAAAGTGGTACGAAAACCGAGGAAAAAGTATGACTGAACTTGCAAGCTATTTAAATTGCAGCGATTTAAACACGCTAATAACATTGCAAAAGGGTGTAGCTCCAAAATATCACTGTTTACACGAAATTTGATTTCAGATTCGGATTCAGCGGCCAAAATTACTATAAGAAAGCATACACTGACCTTTGCGACCAACCGGACCCTAAGATGACAGTTTTCGTGAGTTGCGCGTATTCACCGACAGATGGCAAGTGGGCCTCGTCGGAGTCCACCCATCACATACGAAACTCAAAATTTGCAAAGAAAACTTTTTTTCGTGACGGCTTTTGCGGCACTCTTATCAACTGTTCTAGACTAATATTTGAACGTGGCGTATCTCTAAACAAGTTTTTAAAGAAAATGATTCCAGAATGCTTATTTTGTCGTTTTAAACCAACCCGAGCAGACGGAAATAACTTGGGAAGGTCAGTTATTGATATTGTGAGAAGATCGAAATATGTTATTGGGATGATCGGATTAGTTGTTAAAATAACAAAAATCAATAACAAAGATTTGTTCGAAGAATAACTTAAACTGTTATTATGTTGTTATTGCAATAACAAACCAATAACACAGAAGGAATCATGAAGGAATAACAAGATTTGTTATTTTGTGCGGGGAGGTGGAGCAGCATAATAACAAAAAATGTTATTGAACTGGTATGTCTCCATAACAAAAAAAGTTATTGTTTTGGTTTATTTGTAATTTGCAAATAAACCTGCACAGCCGTTTTACGGCGATATGATGTATACGCCATTTTGAACATTTTCAATTTTATTGTACAGTCTGATAAAGAATCTTAAAAGCTACCTCCTGACGAAAGAATTTTTCAAAAAACTTCTCTGGGGCCCATTTTATTAAGCAAACAAACAATGATGTATACGCCAATTTTACTCATCATGATGTATGTATACATTGAGAATTGATAGAAGTCAAATTCAATACTGTTTGAATGTTGATTTGAGGTTTTGGGACCAAATCAAGACTGGGCAATATTTTATTACATTATTTCGATTTAATTCTTAAGGGGACGTCCATTAGGCATCATCCATAAAGTACGTCACGTTCTGAGGGAAGAGGGGGGTTTTGAGAAAGCGTGAACGTTGCGTGTTAAAAGCATAGGGAAATCGTGACAAAGGGGGGTGGAGTAAATTTTGTCTGATTTTAATGTGACGTACTTAATGGATGCCACCTTATCCACATCCACGTAGACACTTTTTTGAAAATTCTAGACCCACCTACCTCCCTTGCTGACAGTTGTTCATGCAAAAAATGTGTTTATGGAGCATAGACAATCGCTAAGGGAGCGTTCTTTTATTACGTAACGCGAAAAATCGGACTTTGAGACCCCCTCGTAACAAAATTTCCATACAAATTTTAAAAAAATGTATGGAGCGTAACACGGCCTCCGACCCCCCTCCCTTCAACTGCGTTACGTAATAAAAGAACGCTCCCTTATTCCCCCCCCCCCCCTCCATTAAAGTATCCACGTGGACAATGCAGTACGGGATCCACTCAGCTATTAAAATAGCTGGCACAAAAAATAAAGCTAGCTTTGATCGCTTTGATCGAGCAATGTATACATACATCATTGGGCAGGAAAAGTAGTGATTTTTTATTGCTATTTTTTCGGCCAAATGATGTTTGTGGTTTAAAATCGCAGAGAATAGGAAAAAAACAAGAAATTTTGTAGGGGCCACATTTTTATTGTACTTTTTAACAGTTTCTACAGAGCAGACCTCAAATTAGTCATCTTAAATTGAAAAAATGAATAAAAACCGAAAATCGTGTCTACAGCAAAATCACCTCAATGGCGTATACATCATATCGCCGCAAAACGGCAGTGCAGTTGCCATAACTCCTCTGTACTAGTCAGGGCTGCAGAGTCGGGTACCTCCAAGCGACTTTGAATCCATACTTTGAAGACAACTCCGACTCTGGATGCAGGATATGACGTCAACGACGACTTTAGCTCTCCAAAAATACCCGACTTCACAGATTCCGACTCCAAGTAAAAGTTGCTGAAAATTTGCTGAATCCGATGCAGTCTCCGAGGTCACACTCCAGCTCGAACTTCAACGTCAGCTCCGACTTCCTGGCTCTGTGAAAATAATAACAGTTTTTGTTATTCACACTTCAAAAATTCCCAATAAATAAATCAATTCCGTTAGGGAATATAACAAAATAAAAAAAAGAACTCTCAAAAGTTAATTTATCGGATTAATTTTAGCTTGAAACCCCATTTCATGACCAAAATAATGATCCCGACGAAATTGGTAAAAATTATCCCATAGTTCTAGCCAATTTTAGCAAAGTCCCTTAGGGGGTATATCAAATAATTAAAAAAATCAACTTTCAAAATTTCAACTTTTTAGAATAATTTTAGCTTAAGGACCCCATTTCATGACCAAAATAATGACCCTGACGAAATTGGTCAAAATTATCCCATAGTTCTAGCCAATTTTAACAAAGTCCCTTAGGGGGTATATCAAATAATTAAAAAAATCATCTTTCAAAATTTCAACTTTTTAGAATAATTTTAGCTTAAGGACCCCATTTCATGGCCAAAATAATGACCCCGACGAAATTGGTAAAAATTATCCCATAGTTCTAGCCAATTTTAGCAAAGTCCCTTAGGGGGTATATCAAATAATTAAAAAATCAACTTTCAAAATTTCAACTTTTTAGAATAATTTTAGCTTAAGGACCCCATTTCATGACCAAAATAATGACCCTGACGAAATTGGTCAAAATTATCCCATAGTTCTAGCCAATTTTAACAAAGTCCCTTAGGGGGTATATCAAATAATTAAAAAATCAACTTTCAAAATTTCAACTTTTTAGAATAATTTTAGCTTAAGGACCCCATTTCATGACCAAAATAATGACCCTGACGAAATTGGTCAAAATTATCCCATAGTTCTAGCC
Source organism: Culex quinquefasciatus (assembly GCF_015732765.1). Classification (NCBI taxonomy): domain Eukaryota; kingdom Metazoa; phylum Arthropoda; class Insecta; order Diptera; family Culicidae; genus Culex; species Culex quinquefasciatus. The sequence goes on from NC_051863.1 coordinate 60,767,272, forward strand.
AATTTTAACAAAGTCCCTTAGGGGTATATCAAATAATTAAAAAATCATCTTTCAAAATTTCAACTTTTAGAATAATTTTAGCTTAAGGACCCCATTTCATGGCCAAAATAATGACCCCGACGAAATTGGTCAAAATTATCCCATAGTTCTAACCATTTTAAACAAAGTCCTTTAGGGGGTATATCAAATAATTAAAAAAATCAACTTTCAAAATTTCAACTTTTTAGAATAATTATAGCTTAAGGACCCCATTTCATGACCAAAATAATGATCCCGACGAAATTGGTAAAAATTATCCCATAGTTCTAGCCAATTTTAGCAAAGTCCCTTAGGGGGTATATCAAATAATTAAAAAAATCAACTTTCAAAATTTCAACTTTTAGAATAATTTTAGCTTAAGGACCCCATTTCATGGCCAAAATAATGACCCTGACGAAATTGGTCAAAATTATCCCATAGTTCTAGCCAATTTTAACAAAGTCCCTTAGGGGGTATATCAAATAATAAAAAAAATCAACTTTCAAAATTTCAACTTTTTAGAATAATTTTAGCTTAAGGACCCCATTTCATGGCCAAAATAATGACCCCGACGAAATTGGTAAAAATTATCCCATAGTTCTAGCCAATTTTAGCAATGTCCCTTAGGGGTATATCAAATAATTTAAAAATCAACTTCCAAAATTTCAACTTTTAGAATAATTTTAGCTTAAGGACCCCATTTCAAAAGCTTGACCCCATCGGGGTCAAAATATTGACCCCGACGAAATTAGACAAAATTATCCCAAAGATCTAAACATATTTAACAAAAGAAAAATAATAACAGATTGTGTTATGGACACTTAGAAACTTTTCCATTTGTGCGATTTGTGGTAATTTTATTTCTAAGTCAGTATACCGAATGAATAACAAATTTTGTTATTAGGAGAGTTTTGAAATGTATAACATTTCCTCTTATTGGCGTGTTATTAAACATTTTCAATATAATATCACTTCAATACCAAATTTTGTTATTTTATCAGAAACTGTTATTATTTTTTCTTCTTGAAGTTGAACTTCAGGTTAAAATAATAACACTTTTTGTTATTTTAACAGGATTTGTTATTGAAATATTATCAATTTTGTTATTACCGTCTGCCCGGGAAAACAAGGCAAAAACTATATTTATTTAAACTATTCATTATTTTCAAATGTTTGGCTAGATAATATCGAAGGCCGCCATCTTAGGCCCACTGGGCCCACAAAACGGGGTACGCTCAGTTTGTATGGGAGCTGTCAACTAGAGATCCTAAATAGGGAGACTGGTCGAAGTGAATTTGACGTACCCAAACAGACACGAGTTTGACGTATCCAAACGAGCATTTGCCTTTACGCCCAGCAAAACTTATCAGTGTTGCCAAGCTCAAAACATACGTTGCCAGATCGATTTAGCCAGCTTAGACCAGTCTCCCTATTTAGGGTCTCTACTGTCAACATGCTCCCGGGCTGTTTGCGACACATGCTTGCAACATCGTGTAATTAGTAGGCATTGCTTCTGAATTCTGAGCAATTTTGAAAATTAGCACTTTTTTTCTCACTAAAACTCAAATATCTCGGCTCTGGAGAGTCGAAATTGCATTTTCTCAGATGGAAAAATGTTCCCCATGAAATTTCCTACAAGCTGCATGTATTGGTTTTACTGGGAAAAATAGGCTATCCTAAATAAAATGAGCATTTCTGAAAAAAGTTTCGAAAAAATGCGATTTTTTTGACATAAATTCGCCTGGAAGAATCCAAAACTTAAGTTTTGGTCCAATATTGATAGTGTATCTTAATCTATGGACAAAAACCTATCGTTTGAAGATAATACACACCTGATCTTAACAGTTTTGTATTGATTCCAAGCGATTTTAGAAAATTTGTTCAAAAAGTGACTTTTTTCAGTAAATCGACTAGGGGGTGCGAGAAAGTATTTTATTATTTTTTCTTGTCTAAGAAAACATTGTTCCTAACATCATAATCTATCATTTGAGAAGTGAGCACCTGGAATTCCTCGACATGACCTCAAAATGGGACAGGCTACTATCCAAACACTGTGATTAGAAAAATAATACTGCACAAAAAATACTAATCATTATTTTTTTTACAACACTGTTGTACGAATTACAAGCCTATAAATTTAGAATATGTATATATTTTCTTAATCATTAAACTGATTTTTTATACAATTTTGTTGAAGAACAATTTTTGATGAATTTAAAATTTCCCGGGAATTCCCGGGATTTCCCGGGAAATTTGTTAAAAATTTCCCGTTTCCCGGGAATTCTGTAACCCCGGGAAATTGGACGCTCTAGTTTGCATATTTAATTGCTGAGTTAGCAAATCGCACCTTTTGGCTTTGAATCACACCTGCATTAAGCGACAAAGTAAAGAACTGTTCATCATTCCCACACACGTAGATTGGCACTTCCGGTGAGTTCCATTAGTCACCCACTTGATGGGGGTTTCTTGTGACTACGACAAAGGGCAATTATGTTAGCCTAGTCGAATCGTTTAGTCCAGCGGAGATTGTTCAAATCGTGGCAATGACCGTGACTGACAAGCAGATAAAGAAGAACTTCCTTGACGTTCACTCCAAACTATCGGGTCGTCGAAAATGAGGCTTAAAGACCCCCAGAATATCTGAAATTGGGTCACAAAAACACGAGAAATGATCTGCAATTTGTTTGGATAAGAACCGCGATGTGACGCGTAGGTCGTCCGCCATCAGTCTCGTCGAGTTTAAGTCATAGACGACCTTGGCGGTGGCGACGATGAGCTGGAAGGTGTTCTGTTTGACGCGCGCAGTCAGAGCAAGACTTGGTATTGTTGCTGTGAGTGTGCGTTCAGTTTAGTCAATAGTCGCCACTTAAGGATTGATCGTGTGGGCATTTTGCGTAGATGATTAAACGGTACGAGGTTTGGTCATTTGGATTAAAAAGTGTCACCGACTGTGCGTGAGCGTGACTATTTCGTTGACCTTTTCTGGGTACCTACGGATTGACTGAATAAAACTTTGAAAAGGCTAATGATGTTTGCAGTTAGGAATACCTGAACCTTAACATTTTCTTTATTGACCCAAGACAGCCTAGTACATTATCAAAGTAGTCTTCCCTTTCTCACTGAGGCATTACGGATATGTTACGGGGTCAAAAACCGTCGACCTCTGGCTGGTTACGGCGGTAGACCCACAGATCTTACCTCCAGGGAGTCCTTGGATGTCCCAGAACATCCGGGCTCCGTTTTCTAGATATAGCCACCAAAAGTTTGATTTTAACGAAATATTTGCAGTTTCTCGATTTTTATAAATAGTTACCATCAGTGACCATTTCTAAAAATATGTTTTTTGAAAAGTTCAGAAAATTTGCTAAGAAATTGTCTAAGAGACATTGCAGATTGGACCTCTGGTTGCTGAGATACAGCAGCTTAAAGAAAAAGAAACATGAAAATTGATGTTTTCTAAGTCTCACCCAAACAACTCACCATTTTCTAATGTCGATATCTCAGCAATTAATGGTTCGATTTTCAATGTTAAAGCATAAAAAAGTCGAGAAACTTTCCGATCTTTTCGAAAACAACATTTTGAAATTTTTGGAATCGAGACTAACATTTAAAAAGGGCCAAACATTCAGTATTACGCCAGCCCCGCCTGTTTTTAGAAAAAAAAAATCTTAGGTTTTTTTTAACCTTAACCACTGACTGTGCACTCGCTGTGCTTAGACTATTTAACTTCAAACTAATATAGTAGTCTAGTATCAGAGTTTCATTAATTTTAATAATTTAAATGCCCCTCATTTTACATTCTACTAATATCAAAAACAAAAACATTGACGTTTATATTCAACCGTTTGACATGGAGGATTTTTAAAAGGATGAAATCACATGAACTGATAATTTGACCAAAACTACATAAATTAAAGATTAGCATCTAAAAAAACGACCTGTCAAAAAATTCAACGTAAACATCGAAAAATAAAAGTTCATTTGAAGTTCTAGATATCAGTGCAAAGAACTCCACCAGCTGCGAATGATCTCCATAAATAACAATCATTTCAATTTCCGCCCAAATAAAGATGTCACCGAGGATGACAACAAAAATTCTCCACCAGATTCGCATCGGACCACCCAATTTGAGCACTCTTCAGTGATTTGTCCCGCTGGGCTAATTAGTTAGATGTGGCACATTATAAAGTCAAGTCACGACCGCAGCTGGTGCGACAGGATGACCAGGAAGCCGACGACCGACCCCCTAACGAACCTCAATGGGGACCTTTGCCCATGTGTGTGACATTTAGAGGTTTGAAGAGCGCGAACCTTTTTAGCACAGGGTTTGAGGATCGAGAAGTTAGGTCACGTGTTTTTTTTGTGCAGTATTGGAAATGAGTTTTTGCGATCACGTCATCGATGGGTAACTCCCCGCGTAGACAACCGATCATTAAAATTCAATTAAAGTTAAACGTTAGTGGAAGATGTGCAACTTTGAGTAACTTCACGAGTGGAACCTTAACAAAAACAAGCAACGAACCTCTGAAGCAGCACCCTCAGGCGGAGGCAAAAACGTGAGCCAGTTTCCGCGTGGAACCTCGCGAACCCATCAATACGGCGAGTTATTGATCGCATCCAGATCTTCGCGTGCTATATAGAGATCGACAATACCCGCCCGGGGTGACGTGTATGAGAGATTGCATCTCGAGTCTACCCAGGGTGAGGTTGATATTTCACAAGTGGTTGACTTTTTCGTTTATGGTAAAATTAATCACCATGTCATGTCGTGCAGTCGACACTTTCCTTGACAAACCAGCATAGGAGACGATCCCACTGGAATGTGGAGCTGGAGAAGAGTTAATCGGCAGAACAATCGCTGTATTCCTTCCTGGTTCCTGGTTGAAGGTTTCGTAACAATATGCCAAGGAGTGAGATATTGATGGGACAATAGCGTTTTGTAGATGGCTTAATTTATTGAATTATTTTACCATTTCAAAGATACAGAAATTACAAAAACAATCAACAGCCAAACCGATCATTACAGAAGAAGATTCGTTCAAATAACACGTTGTGCAAACTCAGTACCCCATCCCTTCAATCTACGGGTCAAACTCCAAAGGTATCATCAAACAATTTCCAAGCTGAGCTTGCGGTTTACACAGGATGCAAAACTAATCGCTTTATTAAATATTTTGAACTCGCAGCAAACTACCCAGACTGCATCAAAGTGATCAATGAATAATTGGCCGAGACCACCGCCGCCAATTTGGCAACGATCTTGGCCGCCCGGCTCTCCGCTGGGGTCAACCCGGTACATCCGTTGACGGGGGTAAGCGATATTAACCCGCAGAGTTGAGTTCGTCGCTGCAAGGCGTTTAAATCAATTAATACGACCTATAATTATGCTCTCAACGACGGTCGGACGACGGTAGCCTTGATATGCCACGACCCGCGCTTTTCGGGGCTGGCTGCAGAGATATTGGGGTGTGTAATTATTACATTTGTGGGGTCCACACAAACAAACCCACGTGCCCTCCCCCTTCCCCAGAAGTTGGTGCTGGCGATTTGACCCGAGGGTCACTTATCAATACACAAATAAATTAGCCGAGTTTGGAGCTTTTAATCAAGCCAAGGTTGCGCGATCCTGGAGCTATTAGTTGGCCAACGGTTTAACAATTGATCACTCGAGTAGAAAAATTTGCAGATCGTTGGCAACCGCCAGAAGTCAAACTGTGCGCGTGGAATTGATTGACTTTATTTGGGCACCGACTGACAGACTGCCAATCGGTGGCGGTGCAAAGTAACATAATCCCATCATCTTGAGTTTGCAGATCGGCGGCCGTTGACACGACTACCGAAATGATGTGTTTCACAAGTGTCTCTGGTGGTGTGGGAAGCCAACTGTCATTTTTGGGGGGCTTAACTTGACGGTGGTGCGATGGATTGCCAATGCTGACTGCGGCGAGGGGATCAATCTCCGGAGAGGCTTTGCGATTCTTGATTGGCAGTTTGGAGCGGGTTTGGTTTATCTTGCGGTGTCTTTTACCCTTAAAGTCAAACTTTAAGCTAGTGGAAGTGCGTACGATTTTTTTCAGTTGGATATTATTGTACTGAGGTTAAGATGGCACCGTGCTACACTTCTTTTGTTGGACATAATTTTGTTTAAAGAATTGCTATTAATCTAGTACAGTCTAAACTCGATTTGATCGAGTATAAGAAAAAAATGTTGGGACTTGCCATTTTATGGAAAATTTAATGTTCATTACCAATCTGTAATTTATCAATTTAGAACAAAAAAAAACATATTTTCAAATTTCTTTTCTTACCTTGCAAAAAATATGAATGAATATAAAGGGTTGTTTGTGACTGTCACGAGTTATCGTGATTTTACGAAAAAGATTTAAAAAGCTGGGCGTTGTCGGTCCAGCCCGTTCAATGTCTGCTGTTACAGACACGAATAACAAAACATAGAGAAACACAAAAAAATCTCAAAAATAGTTTATAATCCTCTAATGTCATTTTTTCATAAATTTTTATTTTTACCGTGTTCAGGAGGTCGTTTTGAACAAATTTCGATTTACGAAAAATTTTACTTCTCTTGTTTTATGTTTTTCTTGCTTCATTATTAGTATTTTTATTTGCATTTATTTTGTTTATTTTATGTGGCAAGTGGCAAAAATCAAAACGCACTGATTTTAACTGGGTTAAATCCCATTTAAAAAATCAATGTCAAAGCACCAGGTCCTGTCGCAACCAATCAAGCTCATATTTGGGACTAGGGCTCATTACATCTAGGGGATCATGCCCTGAAATGCTCGAAAGTTGACCCGTTTTGTTACAACCTAATAAATATAATAATTTAGTAGAAATAAATTACTTTTTGCAATTCCGTCGTAAACCTTTTTATTTTTCCTGTCATGCTAATGTTAGAAAAATGAGCAATTCTCTCAGATTTCGGCATTCAATTTTTTGCCTTCCTCACTGAGGCAAGGCTATAATCCTGCTCTAAAATTGAACTTTTTATTAAAAGCTCGAAAACCCACCTTGATGTATACATATCGACTCAGAATCGAAAACTGAACAAATGTCTGTGTGTATGTGTGTGTGTGTATGTGTGTGTGTATGTGTGTGGGTATGTGTGTGTGTATGTGTGTGTGTATGTGACCAATAATGTCACGCAGTTTTCTCAGCACTGGCTGAACCGATTTTGACCAAACCAGTCGCATTCGACTTGGTTTAGGGTCCCATACGGTGCTATTGAATTGTTTGAAGTTTCGATAAGTAGTTCAAAAGTTATGTATAAAAATGTGTTTTCGCATATTTTCGGAAGATGAATAAATGGCAGTAAACTGAACCAAACATCATCATGTTATACATCGTTATTTAGGTAATTGAAAGACCTTTCCAACGAATCTACAACATTGAAGATCTGGCAACCCTGTCTCGAGTTATAACAACTTATGTGATATTTATGTACTTTTTTGAAGCCGGATCTCACTTAAATGTATGTAAACGATGTCCGGATCCATCATCCGACCCATCGTTGGTTAGGTAATTGAAAGACCTTTCCAACGAATCTACAACATTGAAGATCTGGCAACCCTGTCTCGAGTTCTGACCACTTAAGTGATATTTATGTACTTTTTTGAAGCCGGATCTCACTTAAATGTATGTAAACGATGTCCGGATCCATCATCCGACCCATCGTTGGTTAGGTAATTGAAATACCTTTCCAACGAATCTACAACATTGAAGATCTGGCAACCCTGTCTCGAGTTATAACCGCTTAAGTGATATTTATATACTTTTTTGAAGCCGGATCTCACTTAAATGTATGTAAACGATGTCCGGATCCATCATCCGACCCATCGTTAGTTAGGTAATCGAAAGACCTTTCCAACGAATCTACAATATTGAAGATCTGGCAACCCTGTCTCGAGTTATAACAACTTAAGTGATATTTATGTACTTTTTTGTAGCCCGATCTCATTTAAAAGTATGTAAACAATGTCCGGATCCATCATCCGACCCATCGTTGGTTAGGTAATTGAAAGACCTTTCCAACGAGTCCAAAACATTAAAGATCTGGCAACCCTGCCTCGAGTTCTGACCACTTAAGTGATATTTATGTACTTTTTTGTAGCCGGATCTCACTTAAATGTATGTAAACAATGTCCGGATCCATCATCCGACCCATCGTTGATTAGGTAATCGAAAGACCTTTCCAACGAGTCCAAAACATTGAAGATCTCGCAACCCTGTCTCGAGATATCCCGTCTTAAATGATATTTATGTACTTTTTTGTAGCCGGATCTCATTTAAATGTATGTAAACATTGTCCGGATCCATCATCCGACCCATCGTTGGCTAGGTAATTGAAAGACCTTTCCAACGAGTCCAAAACATTAAAGATCTGGCAACCCTGTCTCGAGTTCTGACCACTTATAATGCCACTTATGAGCCCTTGAGTGATATGTGTGTTTTTTTTGGATCAAATTTGTGTCCAAACCCTTCATATTACATATCACCCATTGTTGGAAAAGAGTGAGGAAGGCACCAACCACATAGGTGGATTAAGTTAGTTTTTTTTGTATTTTCGGCTCAAAGAAGCCATTTTGCATCATTAGTTTGTCCCTATAATTTTCCATACAAATTCGAAAAATCTGTATTTTATGAAGGAATTTTTGATCGATTTGGTGTCTTTGGCAAAGTTGTAGGTATGGAAACGGACTACACTGAAAAAAATGATACACGGTGAAAAAAATTTGGTGATTTTTTATTTAACTTTTTGTCACTAAAACTTTATTTGCAAAAAAAACACACTATTTTTATTTTTTTTCATTTTTTGATATGTTTTAGAGGACATTAAATGCCAACTTTTCAGAAATTTCCAGGTTGTGCAAAAAATCTTTGACCGAGTTATGATTTTTTTAATGAATAATACCGATTTTTTTTTAAATCGAAGTATTGGTTGCATAAATTTTTCTACTTCATTTTTCGATGTAAAATCAAATTTGCAATCAAAAAGTACTTTGCAGAAATTTTGATAAAGTGCACCGTTTTGAAGTTCAATCCATTTTAAGGTGACTTTTTTGAAAATAGTCGCAGTTCTTCATTTTTTTGTATTAGTGCACATTTTTGGCCAGTTTTGAAAAAAATATTTTTGAAAAGCTGAGAAAATTCTCTATATTTTGCTTTTTTAAACTTTGTTGATACGACCCTTAGTTGCTGAGATATTGCCATGCAAAGGTTTAAAAACAGGAAAATTGATGTTTTCTAAGTCTCACCCTAACAGCCCACCATTTTATAATGTCGATATCTCTGCAACTAATGATCCGATTTAGAAATTTAAAATATGAAACATTCGTAAAATTTTCCGATCCATTTGATAAAAACATTTTAAAATTTTTTATACCGAGACTAACATGTTAAAAGGGCGTAATATTGAATGTTTGGCCATTTTAAAATGTTAGTCTTGATTTAATTTTTTTGAAAAAAATGTATTCGAAAAGATCGAAAAATTTCACAAAAAAAATTTGTAAATCAGATCATTAGTTGCTGAGATATCGACATTATAAAATGGTGGGCTGCTAGGGTGAGACTTAGAAAACATCAATTTTCCTGTTTTTAAACCTTTGCATGGCAATATCTCAGCAACTAAGGGTCGTATCAACAAAGTTTAAAAAAGCAAAATGTAGAGAATTCAGCTTTTCAAAAATATTTTTTTCAAAACTGGCCAAAAATGTGCACTAATATAAAAAAATGAAGAAATGCGACTATTTTCAAAAAAAGTCACCTTAAAATGGATTGAACTTCAAAACGGTGCACTTTATCAAAATTTCTGTAAAGTACTTGTTGATTGCCACGGCGTGTTTTCTGGGCAACCTTAAGGAGAAAAAATAGTCATCACTACTTTCAAAAGTGTTTTATAGGAAATTTTCTCAGCTTTCCAACGCTTCTAAGTGCGAAATGTTTCATCGGGAAATTTCTGAGATATCTCTATTTCAAGTTTTTTTCTTTTAAAATCCTTGATCTAAATGGAAACTTTTAAATAACAGTCCAGGAAACTTGTCAAATGATGTGTTTCATGTGTATTTTACTGACCAAAATGTACAAAATAAGACAAGAAATAACTTTGTAGAAGGTTGCAAACCGATAAACATTTTTAAAATTTAGTTTTAACTTAATTTTTGAATATGTGGGATTTATTCAAATAATAAAATAATAAAACCATATTAAAATATTATTTTTACAAGAACAAATAGATTATTACATCATTGTTGTGTACAAATAACACCGATCTGCTCTGATTCAGCTTGGAATTAGCTGATACAACCGAAATTTCTACAGGTTTGAGATTGATAGGGTATTACAAGATTTTTATTAATAAATATCATATTTCCTTAATCTAACACTAACTAGTTGCATGGATACAAAACATGTTTTATACTCGAAATTATACTGCAAATTACTGTAGCTAGCTTTAGGAGAAATAATTTTCATTAGTATGAAATGATTGTTTCAGTTTTTTTTTGTATTAAATGATCAAGGAATTAGCAATATTTTAGAAGTTTATAAGACTCTCATCTTCAATCTCATCTTAAAAAAATATATGTGTCTTGATTTTTGTTCAAATAGTTTGGAAATAAAGTTTCTGTAAGATTTTTTTTTGTTAAAGTATTATTTATTTTTTGTTCAAACAAAAATAAATGTTTGTGACGGTGTTTTCAGAATTCTGAATTGGAAGACTCGAGTTTTATTGCTACTTTTAAGTGCATTATCTACAGAAAACATTTTATAAAATTTTATCTTTATTTTATACTCATAAAAATATGACTTTTGAAGCTTGCTACAGTAATATGTAGTACATTTTCGATTTCAAATCATATTTGTATTTATGTTCCTGGTTAATGCTTGCTTGAGAAAACATCAAATTTATTCATTAAAATTCATGATACCATTAACAATCACAAACCTGCAAAGTTTCGGTTGAACAAGCTAAATCAGAGTAGACACGTGATATTCGTACACAAAAAATATGTTATTATCAAATAATTCTTGTAAAAAATACATTTTTACACTGTTTTATGATTTTAATTTCTGAATAAATCCCATATATTCAAAAACTTAGACAAAACATAATTTTCAAAATGTTTAGCGGTTTGTAACCTTGTACAAAGTTGTTTCTTGTCTTACTCATCAAAATGTGCAAACATTTTGATGAGTAAATGACTCATGAAATACATCATTTGATAAGTTTTCGGAACTGTTAGTATAAAGTTTCCAATAAATAATAAAGGAATTTAAAACCAAAAAGCTTAAAATAGAGATATCTCAGAAATTTCCCCATGAAACATTTCGCTTTTAGAAGCATTGGAAAGCTGAGAAAATTTCCTATAAGACACAGTTGAAAGTGGCGATGACTATTTTTTCCTGATAAGGTTGTTCTAGAAAACACGCCGTGTTGCAAATTTGATTTTACATCAAAAAGTGAAGTTGAAAAATTTTTGCGACCAATATTTCAATTTTTAAAAAAATCAGTATTGATTAAAAAAATCATAACTCGGTCAAAGATTTTTTGCTCAACCTGGAAGCTTCTAAAATGTTGGCATTTGATGTCCTCTAAAACATATAAAAAGACGAAAAAAAAATAAGAATTGTGTTTGTTTTTGCAAATCAAGTTTTAGTGACAATAAGTTAAATAAAAAATCACCAAAAATGATTTACCGTGTATCATTTTTTTATACCTACAACTTTGCCGAAGACACCAAATCGATCAAAAAATTCCTTCGAAAAATACAGATATTTGAATTATCATACATAATTTTTGTATGGACAGCTGCCAAATTTGTATGAAAAATTATATGGGCAAACTAATGATGCAGAATGGCATCTTTGGGCATACCGAAGGCACCAAAAAAATTTCGGCCAGATTAAAAAATACAAAAATTAAAATTGATGAAAAAAGACCGATTTCGTAGCGAATTGCTCAAATAACTGTAATTGTGAATTATTAATTGCATGCTTTTATTTAAACTATGTAGCAACGTTGAAAAAACATTAAAATCATTTTTATCCTTTTGAAGAAATGCTCTACATGCAAAAAACAATTCTAAATGCAAAAAGTCACAGTTTATGTTTGTTGAATAGATGTTAATCCATTTAACACTGGAATCCTTAACTTTTTTTTTGGGATTTGTATGGATGACTATAGATGATTCTGTAATTTTCAGAAATCGATTTTATCAAATCTGTAATTTCTGCGGTTTACTACATCGCGTGTTGAATAGGCATACAATTCATAAACTCAACCTGGTGGCATGAGTCAGTCACAATACTATTCTGCCCTCAAACGTGTCACAAATCACAAAACTCCCACGCCTTCTCGTGCCAATAGACCGGCCTCGTCGTATACCGCGTTCAACAAGCTTCACTTGAGTATGTGCATCCAATTGCGCTTTATAAGCCGATTTTCAATCACCATCATTCTCTCCGGTAAAGTTCAAGTGACAAAAATGGATTCATTAGCAATCAATGGCGTTTTGCTCAGCGACCCCAACAACTCCATCAATTCCCGTACTTCTTCGCCCCTCGCCTCTGCCTCTACAAGCTCTCAAAAGATGATCGTTCACAGGTTGACACCTGATGACTGCGTTGTTTGACTGTAGCAGCTGTTTCCAGTAGATTCGAGAGTTCGATTCGTTCCGATATCTGATCGCCCCTCAGAATCCACAAAGCCACAAGTTGTGGAACAAAATGCTGATGCTCATCACCAGCTAAAGTTGACTTCCATCGCGAAGGTAAACCAGGTGACAATTTGTCCTAGAGCGGGCGCGTGTTTTGCTTGTCTCCAGCGAACCAGTCTACGGTGCCAATTCATCATTAGGCCCCGAGGGGCTGGGCCCCGGACAGGTTTCGATGAGCTCCGGTGCCGGATTCTTCTGGCTGAGCGCGTGAGCTTCTTTCAGAGGGGTGGATGGTTGGTTTTGCATCGCGGAGAGAAAATAGATTCACGTGGTCGTGAAATCTTGTTCATGACACGGTGAAATATTCACTTTTACCTGCTTGTATTTTATTTTTCAAGTGAAAAGTCTACCAATTTTAAAATATTCATAGATTGTATTTTTTCCGTGCAGCATCTCATCTGCACTTCCCCTTAAGCTTAAGATGACTCTCTACCCCCACTACAACCGCCTTCGCGGAGATGCTACTAACTTATGCAATCGATTTAATCGATATTTATGCTTTTGTTCCTGCGATTTATTTCCGACTTGGCATTCAGTTTACCGGCGGCGCGTCAACAACTTCCCCAGGCCGGAATGCTTTATCGCTTCCCAGAGTGGAGTTGCGGCGGAGTTGAAGGCTCCTCGTCTTCAAACGTGGCGGTGACACCTTCTGTCTCGGGGGCGTTTTTGTGACGCCGCGGAAAATGGCACTTACCTCCCTTACCTTGCGTTTATGGACCTGGTCGTAAGAAGAACTGTGGCGTGTGTGCATCACGTGGTGTGACGTGACGTCAGAGGCCAACAGCGGAGGGGGACGTCTTCTTGTGTACAAATTATGTGTGTGAGGTGAACTTATTTATGAGGTCTCGGCGAGCTTCCTGACAGAGCATTAATTCAAGAGGCACCTCTCGCTCTCTTGGGGAATGAATAATTATGGGCGCTGGGGAAATACAGAAGAAGCACGACAGGCTACTTGACGCCCACAGGTTTCACAGGTTTGATTTTTTGGTTTTGGAGTCAATCTGTAAACCAGTGGTGCCAGATTTTTAAAATGTGATGTGCTTTGTTGTAGTTTAAATTGAATGTTCCGAAACGTTTTGCCTCTAAATCTAACCAGTTAGAAATAAATGTTATGCAACTCTGATCGTAATTTCTTTATTAAAATAATCTTAATGTTCTGTATTTAATTCAAATTTGCTTTTTGGAACTAGCTGCTTACAACATTTCTTGCAATTCCGAAAAAACGCTTTTCGAATAAAATTGTATGTCAATCATCCATGTGTTAAGTAAATACACCGTTCAAAACAAAACAATATTGAAAAATCTTACTTTTCGACACAAGTGATGAAAAATTGAAAATTTCAACTTTTCAGCACCCATTTCAGTGCTGATATTAATAAAAAAACTAACTTAATCCACCTATGTGGTTGTTGCCTTCCTCACTTTTTACCAATATTTGGTGATATGATGGGTTTGGACACAAATTCTATCTATCTTCTATATATACACAAAATTTCGACGGTTTTGTTCCAACGCGAATCAATTCAACACGGAACGTCCGATCGAGGTGCTCTTTGTTGCGTTGGGTTCGTATGGTAAGTTCGTTAGTCCAAGGAAGGTTCTTACGCCAAAAAGTTACAACTTTGTCCACTCTGGAACCGATTCCGGAAAATTTGCAGATTGTATGGGAAAGGTTAAAATCAAGTTTTGATCACAGGAGGCTGAATAAGCAAAAAAGTAAAAAACGTCAACAAACGAAAACGGCAGAACGAAGTTTGTCAAATGTCACTTAAGCGGTCATAACTTGAGACTAAGCGTTGTCAGATCTTCAATGTTTTGGACTCATTAGAAAGGTCTTTTGATTACCTAACCAACGATTGGTTGGAAGATGGATCCGGACATAGTTTACATGCATTTAAGTGAGATCCGGCATCAACAAAGTACATAAATATAACTTAAGTGGTCATAACTTGAGACAAGAATGCCAGATCTTCAATGTATTGGACTCATTGGAAAGGTCTTTCGATTACCTATCCAACGATGGGTTGAATAATGGATCCGGACATCGTTTACATACATTTAAGTGAGATCCGGCTTCAAAAAAGTACATAAATATCACCTAAGTGGTTATAACTTGAGACAGGGTTGCCAGAACTTCAATGTTTTGGACTCGTTGGAAAGGTCTTTTGATAACCTAACCAACGATGGGTCGGGTGATGGGCCTGGACATAGTTTACGTGCATTTATGTGAGATCCGATTCGCAACTCTGACACTTTTTTATACGTAACTTTTGAACTACTTATCGGATCTTCAAACAATTCAATAGTGCAGTATGGGGCACCAAACCGGATCGAATCCAACTTATTTGACTCAAATCGGATCAATCAGTGCCGAGAAAACTTGGCAAGAATTTTGAGCACCAAGGGGACGCACACACATACACACACACACACACACACACAGACATTTGTTCAGTTTTCGATTCTGAGTCGAAAGGTATGCATGAATATAGGTCTACGAGCTGTTTATCAAAAGTTCATTTTTCGAGCAGGACCTCAGTGAGGAAGGCAAAAGATATTAAGAGGCAGTATTTGTAAATATTGCTCGGTTTGTTCTAGAGGTCGTATCGAGGTGCTCCGATTTGGATGAAACTTTCAGCGTTTGTTTGTCTATGCATGAGATGAACTCATGCCAAATATGAGCCCTCTACGACAAAGGGAAGTGGGGTAAAACGGGTTTTGAAGTTTGAGGTCGAAAAAACATTAAAAATCTTGAAAATGCTCGCATTTCCGTAAAACTTCTTCAATTTCTACTCTCTTAGATGCATTCGAAAGGTCTTTTGAAGTACTTCAAAATGTGCCATAGACATAAAGGATTGGTTTGATTTTTTCTCATAGCTTTTGCAAATAACTGTTAAAAATTGATTTTTTTAAAACCTTAATATCATTTTCCAACAGAAGGAGCGGCCGTGGCTGACTGGTTACGGTGTTCGCTTTGTAAGCGAATGGTCCTGGGTTCGATTCCCATCTGCTCCCACCGAGAATGTATAGGAAATATAAATCATGAAACTCTGAACATGAACGAAAAATCAAAGTCGCTCGAGTCGGGGTTCGATCCCCCGTCCTTTGGATCGGTAAGCAAAAATGCTAACCACTAGGCCATCGCAGCTTGGTGAGCTATGACTGGAATTAGGAATACTGTTACTATCAACTATATACGCGCTGGGTCCTTGTCCATTTGACAAGGGATCGGAAGTTCTAAATAACGTTTGAATCCGATTGATGCAAACGTTCTTCAGGGCGGGGCTTGTCGATAAAGCTGAAGTACCTCGCGCTCGGCTAGCCAGCGTAGAAATGGGTCACCGAAGCTCGGCAGAGCTAACACCTTCCAAATGCCTATGCGAGTTATTTGCATGTATAGAATGTAGATCTAAAAATACATGGAAACAACTCAATTTGTAAGAAGCGACCGCGTGGTCCCGTTTGGTTGGTTGCACACACACACACACACACACCTTAATATCATTTTCCAACAGCCTCCAACACCCATACTCCCGTAGGTCAAAAGATAGGTAATTTCATGGACTATAAGCCTACGGAAATAACTTTTTGGCCAATCGCAGTTTTTCTCATAGTTTTTCGATTTTTCTATAACAAACATTTTACAACGTTAGTTTTTGCACTGTAGGCCGTCATAGCGGCACTTTTTGGTCTCAATTTTGTCATACTCGT
Organism: Culex quinquefasciatus; assembly: GCF_015732765.1. Classification (NCBI taxonomy): domain Eukaryota; kingdom Metazoa; phylum Arthropoda; class Insecta; order Diptera; family Culicidae; genus Culex; species Culex quinquefasciatus. The sequence continues at coordinate 60,783,729 of NC_051863.1, forward strand.
AGAGGGTGACGATTCTCGAGATTTTCAATTTCCCGGGAATCGAGAGTGGAATTTGGCCATTTCCCGGGAATTCCCGGGACCCGGGAGTTTTTTTACTTTGCCAATAGTGGCTTTAATATAAAAGGAAGAGTACCGTAAACTGGGGTCAATCGGGACACATGGGGCGAATTGGGGCTGCAGTTTTAACCATGTTGGAGCACAATATTTTGACTTTTCTGGTTGGTTTCGGTTAGAACAGACTAAGACCAACAAAATGTGTACATCCATTTCCAAATTTAAAAGCTTTAAGTGTTTTAAAACTGCTGTCCCTATTCAGACTGTAGTCCCGATTTGCCCCAGATTACGATAGTAATTTTGCTTCTTTTCAATGAATTTAGTTACAATTAATTCATACTTATTCTATGAAACGTTAATTTCAGTATTTTGAGGAACAATATCTACATATTGATTTTTTTCTGAATCTTCAAATACAAAATCTTTTATTAAGCATTTTGAGACTTAAAATTGTAGTTTAAAATGTTAACGAATAAAAAGTTTCACTAAATTGTTGCATTATCTGATTTTTGTGAAGTAAAATAGCTAATATATAATTTCCCAGTATCTGGATTTTTGCAGTATGATAAAAAAGGACTCAAAATAACAATTTAAACTTGTTTTATTTATTTTTTTATTTTTAAGACCAACTTTAAATATTTATTGAAGAATATTGTACAGATATCAGGAAAATCAAAATGTTCACAATTGGTGGTTCTTAACTTTACAAATATTGCCAGAGTTTTTTTTTTACAAAATATGATTGAATATTAAGGTTGACGTGTAACACAAAATGAGGTATTGACATAAAAAAAGAAATAACCTTGTTACAGCGAAATTATCTTGGGGAATTTAAAAAAAGAAACAGATTATGAGGATTGCTTTGCTCGAGAGAAGATATGAAAATTGAACTGATTTTGAAAAAGCTTTTCCCTCTAAGGAATAATAAATAAAAATAATATCAAACAACTTTAGATTTCATTTCTGAGGTGTAACTACTAAGTATGTTTTAAGGTAAATTTTGAGGTCTACATTTTTGTTGGCTTTTCATAATCAAAGTCATTGGAATTTTTCACATGTTAAGCTTTACACTTCCTGAATTAGAAGATAAGAGAAGCGTTGGTATATTTGTACTTGAACATTGAACATTCAACGTTTCTAAAAATAAGGAATTTTTCAAATAATTTTCTGATTAGTTTATATAATTTTGCTTCGATATTTATAAGTTTAAAATTTCCCGGGAGTCTCGACCGAATTTCCCGAGAATCAAGAGGTCCAAAAATGGTCGATTTCCCGGGAATTTTTTCCCGGGAATTCCCGCTCGTCACCCTCTACATACTCGGAATCCTCGGAAAATTTCACGTTAGTTAGAAGTATTGGAGTTGTAAATTTGATTTCAAGAATAATTAAATAAAACATTTTCGAAAAAAGAAATTGATCTAATTTACCTTGTGATCAAAACGTCAAAAGCCGTATTAAGTAGGCGAATATCTGTTTTACTCCTAATCCGACAAAATGTTAAAAAATATTTTCATTCATTTTAAATTGCATTTTTTCCAATCAAATTTACAACTCCAATACTTCTAACTTACATGAAATTTTCCGAGGATTCCGAGTATGACAAAATCCATTTTTAACAGTTATTTGCAAAAGCTATGAGAAAAAATCAAAGCAATCCTGGATGTTTATGGCACATTTTGAAGTGCTTCAAAAGACCTTTCGAATGCATCTAAGAGAGTTGGAATTGAAGAAGTTTTACGGAAATGCGAGCATTTTCAAGATTTTTAATGTTTTTTCGACCTCAAACTTCAAAGCCCGTTTTACCCCACTTCCCTTTGTCGTAGAGGGCTCATATTTGGCATGAGTTCATCTCATGTATAGACAAACAAACGCTGAAAGTTTCATCCAAATCGGAGCACCTCGATACGACCTGTTACACATTGGTGAAAAACTCGTTGAAAAACTCGCAAAAAATGTATAATTGCTAAAAATTATAATTTTCATTGATAAAAACTTGTTCAATTGATCATTAACATTGAAATTATTGCTTAATTTTATTTTTGTAGTTTTAATCATAAAGAGCACTTTTGGACTTTTTGATAATTCTGAATTTTGAGACCACAGATCGGAAAAAAATAAGAAACTTTAGAGAAATATATATTTTCGTAACTTCATTGATATTTTCCAATTTTTGGTAATTTTCTCTTTTAAATTTTAAAAACAATTGAACAAAATAAAATGGAAAACATTAAAAAAAAGTTGGGAATGAAAAATAAAAGCGATTGGATTCAATCCTAACAATTTTGGAAAAAAAACTTATTCAGCAAAACAACAAAACAAATACATAACGTGAAATAAAAATTACTCAATTCATGATACTCACAATACTCGCAAAACTCAGAGAATAAACAATACAGAAACTTTTTTTGAAAACACAAAAAAAAAATCACAAAACTACGTATTTTTGAAAAAATACTAAAAATTTCAATTTTTAAATATGGATATCAAATGATCGAGATTTTTTCATACATATAGATTGTAATAATTTTTTTTTATAATACTAGAAATTTTCACAAACTAAGTGTTTTTGAAAAAAACTGAAATTTTTGTTTTTTTTTTCGAAATGGGTATAAAATAATTAGGAATTTTTTCATACATTTTGACAGATTTTTTTAAATACTATTTTTTTACAGAGCTACGTACTTTTGAAAAAACACTCAAATTTTCAGTTTTCATTATATGGATATCATTTAATCAGATTTTTGTTTGTAACAACTGAAATGTTTAGTTTTTTTTAAAAACATGGTTTTGTAATTTTCTTGGTGTTTTAAAAAATGTGTGTTATTTCTTTAGAAATGTATGAAAAAACCAGATCATTTGATATCCATTGTATACAAAACTTGAATTATTTGTATTCTTTTGGAATACGTAGTTTTGTGAAAATTTTGAGCATTTTCCAAAATGTGTGTTATAACTTTCGACATACAGTATGTAAAAAGAGTATTTACACCCCTTGGGCACTATACACATTTTGTGATGAAACATGTAAAAAATTTAAAGTTTGACATGAACTTAGTACTACGTTTTGTTCAGAAACTCATGCCAAACATTTTGCTACAAAAAGCTCATGAAAAGATGATTTCTATAAAAAATTATATAACAAATACTATTACGAAAATAAAAAAGGTGCAAAAAAAGTTGGTACATCTTTCGAAAAATTAACATAAATAATGTTATTTGTTGACAAATCACCATAAATCCAGCCTCCCAACTCCAAATAGGCATCCTTGACTGATTAAAAAAATAATTTGGATTGAATATAAAGTTTACTAACTACTTAGTATAAAAGTTTATATAACTCTGGAAATTCTATATAAAACTTATCTAAACTAAATTTTGCAAACTTTTAATTCAACTAAATGTCAATATATTACCATAAAATTGCTAAATAAACATTTTGGAGTGGGTATATCACCGTTTTGGGGGTATTTGTATCGATAGAATAGATTTTCGTTGGAATTTCGTACCAACCCGGAATTACGTCGTAGGAAAATCCGCCGGCATCCGAACCGGTCCACGATTCACAAGTCAACCTATGTGGATTCGGAAAGGGCATAAAATTTCCGATCTTTTGATACCCATACAATATATCTTAAAAAAATCAAATCATAAAAATTAAATACCGCGGAAAGAAAATCAAAAGAAATCCAATGAAATCAAACGAAATTAAAAGAAATCAAAAGAAATCAAAAGAAATCAAAAGAAATCAAAAGAAATCAAAAGAAATAAAAAAAAATCAAAAGAAATCAAAAGAAATCAAAAGAAATCAAAAGAAATCAAAAGAAATCAAAAGAAATCAAAAGAAACAAAAAAATCAAAAGAAATCAAAAGAAATCAAAAGAAATCAAAAGAAATCAAAAGAAATCAAAAGAAATCAAAAGAAATAAAAAAAATCAAAAGAAATCAAAAGAAATCAAAAGAAATCAAAAGAAACAAAAAAAAAACAAAAGAAATCAAAAGAAATCAAAAGAAATCAAAAGAAATCAAAAGAAATCAAAAGAAATCAAAAGAAATCAAAAGAAATCAAAAGAAATCAAAAGAAATCAAAAGAAATCAAAAGAAATCAAAAGAAATCAAAAGAAATCAAAAGAAATCAAAAGAAATCAAAAGAAATCAAATGAAATCAAAAGAAATCAAAAGAAATCAAAAGAAATCAAAAGCAATCAAAAGAAATCAAAAGAAATCAAAAGAAATCAAAAGAAATCAAAAGAAATCAAAAGAAATCAAAAGAAATCAAAAGAAATCAAAAGAAATCAAAAGAAATCAAAAGAAATCAAAAGAAATCAAAAGAAATCAAAAGAAATCAAAAGAAATCAAAAGAAATCAAAAGAAATCAAAAGAAATCAAAAGAAATCAAAAGAAATCAAAAGAAATCAAAAGAAATCAAAAAAATCAAAAGAAATCAAAAGAAATCAAAAGAAATCAAAAGAAATCAAAAGAAATCAAAAGCAATCAAAAGAAATCAAAAGCAATCAAAAGAAATCAAAAGAAATCAAAAGAAATCAAAAGAAATCAAAAGAAATCAAAAGAAATCAAAAGAAATCAAAAGAAATCAAAAGAAATCAAAAGAAATCAAAAGAAATCAAAAGAAATCAAAAGAAATCAAAAGAAATCAAAAGAAATCAAAAGAAATCAAAAGAAATCAAAAGAAATCAAAAGAAATCAAAAGAAATCAAAAGAAATCAAAAGAAATCAAAAGAAATCAAAAGAAATCAAAAGAAATCAAAAGAAATCAAAAGAAATCAAAAGAAATCAAAAGAAATCAAAAGAAATAAAAAACAATCAAAAGAAATCAAAAGAAATCAAAAGAAATCAAAAGAAATCAAAAGAAATCAAAAGAAGTCAAAAGAAAACAAAAGAAATCAAAAGAAGTCAAAAGAAAACAAAAGATATCAAAAAATCATAAAAAATATAAAAGTTTTTAACAAAAAAATAGTATCAATATTACTCAAAATGGATGATATGATAAATTCATGCTTACAAGTGCATCATTTTTAAGTGTTAAGAACCCACACATTTTTATTAAATAACATGGCGATTAAGGTCTCAATAATGTAAGCTTCAGTGCAAACATATAAAACGATAAAATTGACAACACAGTCCACCTCTAAGGTTGACTGATACGCTAACCTTGAAAATTAGCATAATGCTTTGTGGGAATTCTGTTTTGATTTTCGCTACTTCTACTAAAGGCAAAAATCTCTTCATATCTTCACAGAAAAAAAGACTTACATAAATCATACCTTCTACTCAGCAAAACCCCAGAAGCATAGCCCGAAAAAAACCCAACAACGCTTGACGTTTCCGGATTCAGCCCGAAACCCCAAAGGTATCTTCTTCCCACAAAAGGTCACTGGGCGGATGATTCCAACTCTCATCGACCATCGGCGCAGTTTGAAGAAGAAAAGATGATCATCTCGTTTCATCAGATAAAAAGGGTACAAAAAATGATAATAAGGTGGTTTGGTTGTGGTGATCTGAAATGGCTTACAATAACGGCCAAACAAGCTGTCGAAGGTCGAATCGAAACTCTAATTTTACGGTCAAGTTCAACCGACGTCGTCTACGACGAATTGCACAGAAAAAACCGTCAACGAAGAAAGAAACCTCTTTGTCTGTGGGATTTTGTCTGGTTGTTTCCGAGGAGGGCGTGAAAAATACTAATTTGTTGTTTGTGTGTGATTTGTGGAGGGTTTCGTCATAATTAATGCAGTTACACAAATATCACCCCGGAATGAAATATGAAGATGACTGCGGTTTTAGAAACACGTGGCAGCAGGGGTGGGCTCTGCTGCAGTCTAAATTATTCATTTATGGAAAAATGAGCCGGTTGGTAATCTTATCAACAGTTTCGTTGATAGTGTTGTAGCCACGATTTGCATACAATTCACAATTCGAGTGTGTGTGATGAAAAAGAAGTTGTCAATCGACGGATGAACGAGTTCCGAATCGATAACCCTGGACTTGGACCCTGTCAGGTGGGGTGGTGCAACAGCTTGAATACAAATATTCTCCGTAATTACTGATTGAAGATGTTGTGTAAATTATAGAGTTTGCTCACATCTCGATTTGAATATATGGAAATTGGTTTCGAAGCTTGCATCGTTCGCTCTGCAGTGTTACTGATTATGACTAGGATTCTTTGGAATTTGCTAATTGCTCACATGAGTGAGAACTTGCGTTGCATTCCATTAGAATAAATTTAGAATTTAATAAAGTGTATTGCACAAAGGGAAGTAGGGTATTTGTCCCTATTTTGGGCCTACTAAGCCAAGCTCACTGTTTATTTCTGGAGTTTTTTTTGAAAAGGTCCTATAAACCAAATTTTCATTTTTTGCTTTTTGGGTGTTTGTGAATACCCCTGACTCAAGGCGGTTCTAAAAACACCCAAAAAGCAAAAATTGAAAATTTGATTTATAGGACCTTTTCAAAAAAAAAACTCCAGATTTGATGTATTCTCAAAGGCTGCTATAGGCAGCCTTGCTTTTATTACATGAATAAGTTGGTTTTTTAAAGCTAATGCTCTTACTTAATCACATTTTTGACTTTATAGTTCTTCCGAGAAACTGAAACATTTTTTGTCCCTATTTTGGGGATATTGCTTCTAGCATACGACCTTCTTTGTACATATTGTCGGCCTACCTTTTGATTGGTTGAAATCTCGAAGCACGTGGTGAACTTTTTTGACGTACGGTTCAGCCCCAGCTCGCACAGTACAGCCGCACAAATTCGGTCAACAAACATGCTCAATCATTGTGATGTTTTAAGCCACAAATCAACATTAGAACGATTGATTTCATTTGCATTACGTGAATAGTTAGCTTGGACATGATTTATATAATTCTTTACGAGTTTTAAACATAATCAAACATTTGTTGCGTGGGCATACAACAAGCCCGTAATATGCAAGAAAGACTGTAACTTCTGAAAAGCAAACACACACTGTCATAATTTGTAGAAGTGTCAAATGGACTGAATATAGAGCCATTCTCTCCGAAATGGACGAAGTTATTAATCAGTTATTTTATTGATTTGGTGGCAGTTTAGTGATTGTTTTTGCAGTGGAATTGTGGCACCCATCGATAAGAACATATTGCCGGTGGTTGGAGATTCGGGGGACGGCTCTCATTCGTGGTCTGAGTAATGAAAGCCGGGCGCTGAGTGTCAACAAGCGGTAAGCAAAAGTGGTGAAAATTTTCCCCCTAATGGGCAATTAGCGATTTGCCGAGAAAAAAGTGAAGAGTGCTATTTTTATTGCTTTATTTCTAATTTAGAAGGAAAAAGTAAATTATTCTTGCCCACCAAAATGAAGATAATGACTGCACGTATCATTATCAAGTGGCAGATTCCTGCCAGATTTGGTGAAATGCTCAATTTCGTTGAATTAAGTTTAGTAGATCCAAAATAGGTACTAGGCCCAAAATAGGGACAAATACCCTATTGTACGCCTAACTTAAATTGATGATTACTTTTATGATTAGCAGTTTAGTGAAGAATTATATTTTCAACATTTTTTTTAAATTCGATATTCTTAAATGGAGCACGACCTTCGAAATGAACGACTTTCAAATTTGTACTTTGCCCAAAAATTAATCAAAGTTTTATTTTTCTCTTTACAGGTAAGCATTTCTGAAAAAAAACAGTAGGCAAATCAATAATCGGTAAGCCAAGTGATTAAAGCTTATGGTCTATCTACATCCGCTGAAATCAGAGCAGTTTAGTTTTTTTTTGAAAAAGTACGCAGTATGATTAGATGCTGCTGAGCTTATAGTTCGTATTCCAGGGAATAACTTTGCCTAAGACATGGAGGAGATTTTATTGAGATAAAATGATTGGCACTTGCTGCAATTGTACAGCAGTCCAAGTAAGCTGAACTATAACAATCGAAAAACCAATAAACTTTACTGCGACCCTATTCCCCCAACAGTTCACCAATTTGTCGCACGAGCTCTTCATTTTAAGCCCATCCCCGAACTCACGACCGAGTAAAGAGCCTTGAAAAGTGCCATTTCCCAGCCCCAGGTGACCTTTTCCGGGCGTTTGTCGTCGACGACATCGGCTCGTCATGATTTCGATGTCGCCAAGCTCGGCGCCTCTTATCTTTACATCGTCAACGTTCGATCAAGAAGCCGGAGGGAGGACATTCTTTGAAAATTTAAATATCATTTTCGCCAGTTTCCCAGCCCAGAGCCCATCGCATCGTGGAATGGCGTTTTTCCAGCTGGATTCAATTGGGCTTTGGGTGCAGAAGAAGGCAAACACAAAATTACCACATCGGTTACGGCTGGTTTATTAAGAAAAAAAAGCAAAATGTCAAAATCCTACGCGAAGAGAACTGAGAGGCGCTAAAGTGGAGAAGGGACTCTTTGGATCAACGTGGAAAAAAGAATCTCTTTCGCACTTATTGGAGCTGAACGCCACTGGAGAAGACTGAGGCTGATGAGGGAAATCAGTTTGAGAAGGGGATGAAATTTTTGGATAAAGTGATGATTTCATGGTTCAGCTGTATCATAAGAATTGCAATTGATTGTTGAATGGACTTGAAACAGTTTTTTAACCAATTGAACGTTTGTGCAATATGCGTAATTCTCAGCCAAGAAATGTTGACTGTAATTTACAGAGGGTCGTTTGCTCTGGAAGTTTGATGTCATTTCCAATTCTATCTCTCCTTTTGCTGTGCTTGATTAGTTGTTATTGTAGATTTTCACCGAAAATCCGGATGGAAGCATATAACTGATTTTAACTTTGTGATCAGATCACGGTATTTTTCCTATTTTTAAATATTGAAAAAGTTTGATATTTGGCACATTGAAAAAAGTGCTTTTCCGATATTTCTTTAGGAGGTCCAAGGCAACTGTTTATTGAAGTTTTTTTTTTAATTTCTAGGATATTTTTTTTTTGGTTTCTATGGGTTTATGTGATTATTTTACATAGAAACTCAAAATATGAAAAAAAAAACCAAGTTGACTTAATAGCTGTCGGCCACCATTGCTAGTACCAACCACTAGTGTCTTTCTTTTATCTACAAGGACTTCGCCTGGGCTCCTAAGTGTATGAAAGTATGGTACGGAGCAATGGCGCCGAATACCCATATTTACACAAAGAATATTAGAGCGCCCGCCGCGGGATTCGAACCGGCGACCTCTGGATTGTGAGTCCAGTGCGCGGTCCGATTGATCCCCACGGGCGGGACAAAATATGACCTACAATCGATATTTTGACATTTTGGCTAAATTATGAGAGATGATTCTGATCCGCGGGCAAAATTACAATAAAATGAAGTTCGAATTTCGTTAGGGTGGTTCCATACAGTTTTCCCAAATAATGCATTTTCAAATGAAGATATCTCGAGTTAAGAGAAAACGACCACGTGAATTTTGTTCAGCGTTTGTATGGGGCCTGGGTTTTCTCAAGGTATGATGTTTTAAAATTGCATATTTTTTTACCTCTAAATGGCTGTTATTTTTGACCCTTTAATCCAAATTGACATAAAAAAACGATACTTAATCCACCGGAAGGTGGTTGCTGCCTTCCTCCTAAAAGCCTTGCAACCACACACTACGAAAGCTTTGGCTAACGCTTACTTAGTAAAGACACTATACATCTGAGTGCTGCCATCTAGGTATGATAAATTTAATGAACCATTTGAAAGCACTGCAGTGTTTGTGTGCGTGCACTGAGCGTAAAGTTCCGACAGCTATCCGCCGGAGCTTTCAAATTATGTAAATAATGACCCTTTTAGTATCAACCAAAACAGTTTTTCGAACATATCTTTTAAAGTACTGCACCAAGCCGGATGAAATTTAAAAAGACTTAAAGAACCTGAAGGCAAATCCAAAAACATAGATCCGGACAAAATCGGTCGAGCCAGTTCCGAGAAAAGTGAGTGAGAAAAAAAATTCTACGTCCATCCACACGCACAGACATTTGCTCAGATTTTGATTCTGAGTCGATATGTATACGTAAAGGTATATCTGGGAGGCTTATTTAAAAAGTTCAATCTTTGAGTGATTTTATAGCCTTGCCTCAGTGAGGTGAGGAAGGCAAAACGGAAATAATTGTTTTTTAGAACTCTAAAAGTGCCCCGAAAATCCTTTTTCTCTGCATGGCCTGTTTTCTGAGCAACCTTAAGTAGAAAAAATAGTCATCGCTAGTTTCAAATGTGTCTTAAAGGAAATTTTCTCAGCTTTCCAATGCTTCTAAGAGTGAAATGTTTTTCAAGTTAAAAGTTTTGAAAATTAAGTTTTTTGTTCTAAATTCCTTTATTATTTCTTGAAATTTCTTGAAACTGGTCAAATGAAGTGTTTTATGTGACATTTACTCATCAAAATGAGCAAAATAAGACAAAAAAAAACTTCATAGAAGGTTACAAATATATTTTTTTTAATTAAGTCGAACCGAATTTTTGAATTTGTGGAATTTATTCAGTAATGAAAATCATTGAACCGTATTTACCGATTTTTTACAAGTTTGGAATTGACTAGTCCCTGAACCACCCTGAGGCTATCCGAATATGATCTGAGGTCAAAAACTTCTAACCTCTATCTTGTTACGGTAGTAGACCCATCGGCCGTAACTCCCGGGACTCTACAGGAGACCCAGAACATCACCACATATCGGTAGACTAGTCCCTGAACCTCCCTGAGGCTATCCGGATATAATCTGAGGTCAAAAATCACCGACCTCTGCCGTGTTACGTCGGTAGACCCATCTGACGCAGCTCCCGGGACTCTACAGACTCTTCAGGCGTAGCTCCCGGGACTCCACAGAAGACCCAGAACATTTCCAAATATCGGTAGACTAGTCCCTGAACCTCCCTGAGACTATGATCTGAGGTCAAAAATATATGATCTGAGGTCAATATGATCTGAGGTCAAAAACCACCGACTTCTGCCGTGTTACGGCGGTAGACCCATCGGACGTACCTTCAGAGACTCTACAGAAGACCCAGAACATCACCACATATCGGTAGACTAGTCCCTGAACCTCCCTGAGGTTATCCGGATATGACCTGTGGTCAAAAACCACAGTCAAATCGCCTACCTCATACTTGTACGGCGTTGAACACATAGGCCTTAACTTGACGAAGTTTCGGATGACCTAGAACATCGTAAACCATGTAAATTTGGTGTAGCTGTAAAGCTGACTTCATAACGATTCCAAAACACTATAAATTTGTATAGTTTAGTTGATTTTTTTAAAAAATATAGCCCATGTCTCCCATATAGCCAAAATCACATAAGCCCTGTACCTCGCATATGCGTGCTTCGCATAAGAAACCCCCATATGAGGTGCATATGCGAGGTTTAACTGTATTTGGAAAAAATAGTAACAAGTTCCAAAAATCTAGCTTAAAATTTTAAAAGGTCGTATGAAAACTTAAAATGCTGTTTCGAAGGTCTCGGGACCAAAGAGCCTATGTCTATAAATATTTTTATCAGATTGCTCAGAAATTTTTACATAACATATCAAAAATGGGAAAGTTATGTTTTCAATGTTCTGAGAAACGATTTTTTGAAAATTAAAAGTGGGGTTTTCGACGCGCCACGCGCAAAAATGGGAAAATGACGAAAACGGTAAAAAAATAAACTTTTTTCACTAAAACTGCGATAACCTCAAAATTTCAGCGATGACCTATACATGTTGGGGTACCAAAAGTTGCGTATTTCAATTACGAAAATTATGCCCACATGCATAACATAAAAAATAATTTCAGCCTATTAAGACGCGACTATTGATTTCTTTAAGAATTTCTCAGCAAATTTCAATTAAATCATCAAGTTTCTATGTTCATTGGAAAGAGCAACTCTTCTTGATCATTTTTATATAAAATAATATGAATTTCATTATTTAATGTATTATTAAAATAATTTTGAATTCACTCCATCAAATTTGTATATTCAGCCCAATCAACCTATTATAATCACTCCCAGATACCCATTCTAATCAACGCCTTTTTAGCACCACTACAAAGAAAATGTGCATGAAAGCCATTATTTCGAATTGCAAAGGGCCTGTGAAAACTGGGACAGTTTTAAAATTTGTTTTCAAAATGACCGTTATTTTGGAAATATATATATTAGGGTGTTTCATCCAAACAAAAATGTTCTCAGAATCAGCCAAACCGAGGTTCCCCTAGTAGAGGATACCCATAGGGACTCTTATGCCAAATATCAGCCCATTTGGTTGAGAATTGGCCTGTCCCCAGCAATTCAAAGTTTACATGTAAATTACTATGAGATTTTTATGCTTTTCGTTCAATCGTTCCTGCAGGTCTGGGGACAACATGGATTCACTCGGAATAAAGACAGGTGTGTAGGGGATGGTCCAATGAACACATTCCAGAAGGAATTAGGCTTGTCCATTCTGTCCCCAAGGTGCGCATTGGATCGACGTCCGGTGTCTCCAGAATCAACGATTCACCCTTCAAATGTACGCATAGTCCTTAGTATGCTATGACGGCTAGCAGAAAATTACGACGCCCCATGTCAGACGGTGAACACGTGGGGAAGCATCGATTGCATTATTATTACAAAATCATAATGTTACGTTATTTGGAATAATTCAAATCGTTACAGGAACATCAAAAATTATAATTTTATTACTTTAAAGTATGTTTCTGAGCCAAAATTTGAGTGAATGCTCTGCCACGAATTCACCGTCTGACTTATACTCCTAGTATACTGCCATAATTGTTACATGTAGTTTTTTGACGATTTTGAGTTTCGATTACATTACATGTACATTGTAGTTTTTCACGATTTCGATTTTTATGTTTAGTTTAACGTATACTTAATAAAAACGACACAAAATCTAGTATTTTATTCGCAAACAATAACAATAACAACATCAAGTCTGTCCAATCGTTGTACTTCTACGCAAAATACTCTCATCAAGGATTTTTTTTCGCAAAATCATTGGCTCTACGAAGTTGATTCTGATTCTGCTGGTGATGTAGGTTCTGGGTCTCGAGGAACGTCAAGTTTACCCCGGTGTAGCGAATGCTCTCATGTTGCTGGTGCTGTTGGTGGCGCAGGTTCTGGAGCCACCTCCAGGCGGGTTGGTCTCGGGGAACGTATGGCACTCACGTTGCTGATTCTGCTGGTAGAGTTTGTTGTTACGGGGCCGCCGCCGGTTTGTTTAGTCTCTGCCGATGTCGTCATGTGATCTGGCAGTCACTAGTTGTTTTTTTTTTGTTATTACAGAGGGGCTTCTTCGGGTTCTGAAACAAAAGATTTATAAAATTTTAATATTTGCTGCAAAATTACTTTTTTTTAATAAACCAGAAATTAAAAAAAAAAAACACGCCACCACGATTTTCACAATGTTGACACTGCTGAATTCAACCAATTTTACAAAGGGTCTAATCAGTTTTCAAGTTGAAAATGACGCATGAGTTGCCAGATGCGTGGCAAACTTGGGTTGCATGGAAGGAAAAGATTTAGGAGTCATAGAGAAACTAGAAAAATAATGTGTTATCGTTTGGCAACACTGCGAATGTGTTAGTGTTTGTGCCAGCTTGAAAGAGTGCCGAAGTTTGAAGAAAATACAATTGCAGCTGATGTTTTTGAATAATTTTTAAAGTGATTTTTTTTTACTAAAAACTGACATTTTCATGAATATTTCAGTGTCAATTTGGAAATTATTTTTTAAACGTTAGGCTCGAAAAAAGTTGTGAATAGTGTTAAAATAAGCGAGAAATAATGAAACCAAAATGATGTGTTCCAAAAGATTGTGCTTAAGCGATCAGAAGTTATTTTCAAATCTGCCTAAGCGATGCTTTCCAGACAGAGGAAAAATCGATCAAAATAATGTTTTTCGCTAATGTTAGTTAAAATAGCTTACTTTTGGCCCTAAAATATTTACCAGACTGCGTGCTTACTCGTCTTTAATCGTTTGGTTGGTATATTACAGTGAATACCCAATTTTTGAAGCTTTAATCGAGCAACAAACTCTCAATATGGCGAAGATAGGTTTTTGATTGGAATACATATATTTCCCGAATCTATGACATTTCCCCGAAACCCATATTACCGAAGGGACATTTCCCCGAATGCCACTTCCCCGAAAAGACACTTCCCCTAATAGTCATTTCCCCGAATTCCATTTACCCGAATTTCCCATTTCCCCTAATCGTCCACATTCCCGAATGCCATTTTCCCGAATGGGCCACAATCCCGAATGCCATTTACCCGATTAGTCATATCCCTGAATAGTCATTTCCTGAACGCCATTTCCCCGAACGCGGTCAAGCCGAAATGCCCGGTGCCCCGGAGCGCGCGCTCCTGGGCACCGGGCATTTCGGCTTGACCGCTTTCGGGGAAATAGCATTTTACAGTCGACTCTCTGCTTGTCAATATCCAAGGGACCGTCGAGGAAGAGAATCATCAGATTACAGAACGATGCAAAATGAAGACTCGATTGAAAATATTTTTTTCTTAATACCCAGCTATGGGAGAGAATCATGGCAACGTCCATCAAACAAAAACAAACTAATGTCAAACACCCTTTAAAGCTTCGTTTCGCCAAGAAAAATGTCTATGCAAGCCATGAAAACTGAAATTATTGACAACCGGAAGAGATTTTTAAAGCAAACAGGGACTGAAGAATTCATCGATAGACCGGAGAGTCGACTGTGTAAGAAAAAAAAAATGATGGCAATTTTTATCACATCAAACTACATATAATATTTCTTGAAAGGTTCGTATTGGCCTTGAATGATCAACTTTCTTTTTGGCTTCACTCAGAACAGACGTAGCATTTTAGGGGGGAAGGGGTGTTGTAAGGTTTGGTACTATTCATTCAAATACAATGAATATTGTTAATATTGTTGTTGTCTCAAAACAAATACCTTTTTCTTATAGACATGATAATAATAATGCAATAGAAATTTTGTTATTTTTTATGATTCAGAAAACAAACCGTGCGATTTTCGTAGTACAGAACCCCGTTCACACTGACCATTTTATTCGCATTGCTGGTTTGGGATTTGGCGAAAAGTATAATCAACAAAAATTTATACCAGCCTTATGTACCTATTTGTTCGGTTTTTGCGTTCTTGAACAAAATTCGAAAAAAATCCTTGCAAATTTCTCAAAAACAACATTTAATCATGCGGTTGAATACAAATGTTAATTGAACAACAAAAATCTAGTAATTGGGTCCTAAAATTAAGCTTAAATTTGTGATATTATTGTTCACAAGAAAAATAAGCTTTACTAAGTACAATGACCCTTTGTACGACCGCAAAGGATTTAAAAGGGATTTTTAATTCAATTTCTAAAAATTCACTTCACGGCCCTTCTTGGCAGAAAAGCTCCTACTTGACAGCTCGATCCAGGGGGGGCATAGTTGATCCATCGGAAAAATGTTGTCTTGTCAAAAACTTTTTTTGCATAAAAATGAATAAAAAAAAAGTTATCAGAAATGGTTTTCAATCGTGTTTTTTACCGTTGTTCATAAAAATTTACAAAGGGCTTTACTACCCAATTTACAACATTTAATCAACAGCGAGATCATCAGCATACCCGAAAAAGCTGTTTGTTCGGTAAAATTGAGAAAGAAAATAACTGTTAGTCATGGAAAAAGGCTTTAGCGAAAATGATGATTAGGGGATATGCAAATTCGAGTAATTTTAAATTTAAATAAACGGCAATTGGCGTAAGTGTCATTTCGGGGAAACGGCATTCGGGGAAATGGCCGATTAGGGGAAATGGCATTCGGGGATATAGCCGATTAGGGGAAATGATATTCGGGGAAATGGCATTCGGGGATGTGGCTGATTAGGGGAAGTGGTATTCGGGGATGTGGCCAATTAGGGGAAATGATTTTCGGGGAAATGGCATTCAGGGAAATGTCATTCGGGGAAATGAGCTAGACCCATATTTCCCCTACTTAGCGCTTAAAATTTAACCTGCGCTTTTTCGAGATATTTAAGTTTTAAAATTGCATATCACATCACTTTTCTCTAAAACTTGAGCTGAGAACAAGATTGTCCGTTTGGTCCGGACGCAAACGCAAAATTTTGCGCCAGTTCGATTTTTTCATGATCAGGAGTTGCTAAGCAGTAACGTGCCCAGCTCCTCGAGGAAGGTGGGGCAATCATATGGACGTTTTGAAAATTTTGTCGTTTATGGACGCCCCCTGACAAAAACTAGAACAAATTTCTGAGGATGGTGGGGCAGTTGCCCCATGTTGCCCCACCCTGTGCACGCTAGTTCAACCACTGGGAAATTATGGATCTAGACAAAGTTACACCCAAAACTGGCAACGCTAGTCCGAGAGAATGATGGTCTCGAGTCGAGAGAATAGTGGTACCATTCACGGACGCAGAGAACACAGCTCGAGATGGGCGATAGAACTATTCTCTCGAGGTTCATTTGCAAAAAAAGTTCATCCGTCAAACAAAAAACCAAAAGTGTCGACAACGGGAATCGAACCAGAGACCTTTGACAAACCAATCCAATGACTTAGCTGCCTTGGTGACCATGGAGAAGTCAGAAGTCGATGTATGACACTTGTTGGAGATTTATTGATTCAACTAACGAATGAACTCATTTGTTATGATGGTGTGAGTTGGTACCATTATTCTATCGATTTTGGCACTGAGCCCTCAATAAATTTTGAGAGAACGATTATCTCGATTCTGAATTTTGGGTGTAGTGCTTAGATCCGGTTCAAAAAGGAAAAAATATATAAATTGTATCATTGAAAAAATCCATTTATTTTAACAAAAGGATGTACATGTTCTCCCTTATAACAATTTAAATTACAAGACCACGATTTCAAACGATTTCAACAACGAATTTTCCAGCACTTTGGCGAAATCGATCTGTAATCGATACAATATTGTTATGGTTATTACCCCTGATTTTTTTACACGGCACAGCCGTGCGGCATGCCGTCAATGATGCCGTCTTCGTGCCATTCATTCACCAACCAACCAACAAACCATCATAATCTCGCAGGTTTTTCATGCCATTCTATTTTTTGCACCTCCCGATCCTCCAACAATTCGGTATTGTACCAAAGTACCAACAGATTAGTTGCACAGGAGATGTCTGCAGAACCTCTTGTAGGCTGATTCAGAGAGAGACGAACCTCCGGAGACTTCAATTAGAGCGCACAAGCGACGAAAGACGCACGTCTTCTGGAGCAGTTCGGCGGGTCTTGCGCCAAGCTTGAGGTGAGACCGGGTCGGCAATAAGGAAAAACATGACAAGCGTCATCATCACCTTCATTATTGTTGGGGGCTGGGTGGAGGAAGGTGATTGTTATGGTGTTCTCTCCGGTGCACTGTTGTCGTTTGGGTCTGACGGCGATAAATGACGAAACTGCAGACACAGAAGAGGGCAGAGTTCGAAGCCCCGGCGCTAGAGCGACTTGCTCAACCGAAGAATCGGGTCAGGTCGCGGTGGTGGCAGTGCGGTTCGGTGGTTGTAAATATTTATGCTGGAATTCAATCAATCTCGGGGTGGGAAGTGGATGTTTTGAAGGTGGGAACGATTTGAAACTGGAAATGAAGACATCTGGTGCACGTCAGAGATGTCGCAAGTACTCGTGTTCAGAGGTTATTAGAATATTTGATGTTTTGTCGTGACATGCTCGTAAGACGAAAATGTAGGCAATTCTAGGATTTTTTTTATGTTTTATTTTTGTTTAATATATTATGCACAGTGATCTTTGCTGGATTTCTTGCACAGCATGAAAAAGCAAATCTGCGTTTTAAAATCATAGCAAAAGAAAATTTTTAAGTTTTTTTTTCAGAAAAACGTGATAACAAATATTATTACCAATCGTAAAGTTCACCAACTTCCGTTCAACTGTAATTCAATCTGCAGTTGAACTTCATTGAATGAACTTGCTAGCAAAAAACGCTAATAACGCGTTAGACCGCGATAATGTGCACTTTAACGCAAAAAAAGAAAAAAAAACAGTAGACCGTGTGAAAAAGTTCAGCCAGAAGCTTGCAAACTTCTCAGCCCTACATCCGCATTTTACACGCAACTAATAATTGCAAATTCCACGCGCGTCGCGTCACGTTAATTCATGAGAACTTAACCCGAGCGAGGTGTCTGCGTTTGAACACCATCATGTAGATTGTGAACCTCGGAGCGGAGCAACCTGGCGTTGACTCGAACTCGCCGCCTGACCTGAACAACTAAACGCTAAAAGCTTCTACTGGTGTTAGCCCGAAACACGATTCCGGCCTGGTCATGTGTCACGTCCAACTGGCTCTCTCCCCCCAGGGCAAACCGAAATTCCCCTCCCCGTGTGGACAAATCGCGCGTGGTTCAAGGATCGGACTCGGTGATATGTCACAGGGGAGCTTTCAAATTAGCCACAACTGAACGGGGGGATATCATGATTCACTGGCCGAGCTTTCGATTGCAATCTATTCGCGAAGTATAGTTTTGTTCAACAGAGGGAGTCAGCGGCGGTGTCAAGTTCATCGAGCTGACTGCGAATCTGGCTGAGATATCGAGTTGAGTTGCAGGGGGGTTAGAGACATAAGGTCAGACTGACCAAACTCTTCGATAGAGCCCTGGCTAATGTTAGGATTTTGGTAGGCGGGAGAAGATAAATGGCACTGAAATGCCAGTGACATTTGTTTGTGGAGGGATTTTTTGGCCGACTTCTGGGCATAATGAAGCAATTTGACTTGAAGTGGTGAATAAGCCGATTTGATTGTGTTATATTGCTCTGAATTAGGTATGGAGACCCGTGCAGATTGAACCTTCCATTTGATAAATTGGAAACGATTTGTTTACTTCAAATGGGGTGAATTGAGGGTTTAAAATTTGCGAATGATAGCAGATCTGATATCTCAGTAACGATATCTCAGTAACAAATGGTCCGATTATCAATGTTAATACATGAAACATTCGTGAAATTTTCCGATCTTTTCGAAAAAAATATTTTGATTTTTTTAAAATCAAGACTAACATTTTAAAAGGGCCAAACATTGAAAATCACGCCCACTTAAGATGCTAGTCCTGATTTAAAAAATTTCAAAATATTTTTTTCGAAAAGATCGGAAAATTTCACGAAATTTTCATGTCTTAAAATTGAAAATCAGACCATTATTTGCTGAGACATGGTCATTAGGAAATGGTGGGTTGTTTTGGTGAGATTAAGAAAACTTCAATTTTCGTGTTTCTTTTTTCTTAAAGCGGCTCTATCTCAGCAACTCGAGGTCCAATCTTCAATGTCTCTTAGACAATTTTATAGCAAAACTTTTCAAAAAAAAAAAAAAAATATTTTTAGAAATGGTCACTCATGCTCACTATTTTTAAAAATTGAAAACTGCAAATATTTCGCTAAAATCAAATTTTCGGTGGCTATATCTTGAAAACGGAGCCCTTTATCAAAAAATCTGCTGAGTACTTTTCGATTGAAAATTCAATTAAAAAATAATGTAAAACTTGTTTTTGCATAAAATTTAGATTTTTTTCAAAAATCACTATTTTTTCAAAAATTTATAACTCGGCGGCAGATTTTTTGACCATGTTTCTCTATGGCTCAAAAGTTGCGGATTTTAGTCCCCTAAAACATATCTAAAATCTCGAAAATCAAAAAATACGTATTTTGGGAAATTGAGTTTTACTGAAAAAAAAAAATTGATTAAAAATTTCATTTCATTTTTTTTCTGTGTACCAATTTTTTTCTCAAAAGTCCTCAACAAAACCTACAACTTTGCCGAAGACACCAAATTGATCAGAAAATTCACTCCAAAGTCACAGCTGTTTGAATATTTACATACAATTTCTGTATGGACAGCAGCCAAAATTGTATGGAGACTTGTATGGATGAACCAATCACACAAAATAGTTTATTTGGTCCAGGGCTGTGGAGTCGGAGTCGGAGTCAGAGCCGGAGTCGGTGGAGTCGGGTCTTTTTGGGAAGCCTGGAGTCGGAGTCGGAGTCGGAGTCGTAAAAACTCGAACAGCTGGAGTCGGAGCCGGAGTCGGCTAAATTTTATTAGCTGGAGTCGGAGTCGGAGTCGGAGCCGAAAATTTCTGATTACCCGGAGTTGGAGTCGGAGTCGGAGTTAGCTTAAATTTAACAAAAATTATGTTTATTTTTAAGTATTTGCTGTAAAACAAATTAACTTACAAAATTTCTCATATTTTTTTTCAAGTTGCATGCACTGCGTTGCCATTTTTATTTTTTTAGAGATCACTAAAAGATAACCTGTTAATCAGCTCTTACTCAAGTATGCAGTATCATCATAATTCAAAAAAAAAAATATTGGTTTTGTAGTCAGAAATGTTTAATTGATTTTTGACTGCATCCTTTTGCCAATATTTATGTACCCTTTAAACTCAAATTTGACCAAATTTAATCTATTTCTTTCTGAAAAAAGTACACACACAGTCATCTAATACCGCGATAGCTAATGTCTTGGTGGTTTTAAGTAAATCAATGTTCAGGAAAAAAGTAACGAGGTACATAAAAAAATATAAATAATAATCACTATTTATGAAGATCGAAAACAAAAAAATCACTGACAGGATAACTCTTCCAACGGTTATAACAATCTATTACTTGGAACTCAACATGTGCATTTTGTTTATAACTTTGTACAAAAAATTAAAAGTGTCGCGCTTAAAATATTTTAAACTGACATCAAATATAAAAAAAGTTGCAACTAATTTTGAAATCATCATTGAATATGTTAAATAAATTCAATATATCGATTATCTTAATGTTTACTATTTCTCTACTAAAATCTGAGAATGTTGATCCTCAGGCAAACTATTTTGATATTGTTGCAAATTATCATTGAACAAATCTTAAGATTTCAGGATAGGACAGAATTTCAGGATAAAAAAATATCCGTGACCTATAAAATATTTATCCTGTGGATTTTTGTTTTTTATCCAATACTAAGTTTTTTCATATATTTTCATGGAGGCGCACGACCATTCATAAAGCTTCGTTTTAGGTGAAGATGCAAGAATTATCGCGTGCCTGGAAATCGAAGCAAACTGTGCCTGTGGTCGGACGCGTTTTTTTGTTTGCTGTCATTTTTGACCTCCCGTTTATCTTTGAAATTTTCTTTAAAATGTGCAAAATTAATTAAAATAAGAAGACTTTGTTACTCGGGTGCCAAACACTAACAGCGGAACTGGTGGAAGTGCGTCGGAAGTTATTTTCGAGTAACATTGGAAATTCGACTTCCACGACTACGGAAGCAAAAAAGGCAGGAACAACATTCGAAAAGTGACCTTTAACGAAGAGTTCCTGTGTGTCCAGTTCCAGTTCCTGCCACATAAGATCCAGGACGGCGTTGGGGTTGTTTTGGATGGCCTTGCCGACAACAGCGTCAATCAAGAATGACTGAAGTAGGTGTGGGTGATGTTCATCGTCTGGCCACTTCAGAGTCATGTGACGCTTGCCGTATATCGTGGGATACCATGTCCGTGGCCGGGAGTTCTGCTGATTAAACAGATTCAAAACAAGAATTCAAGAAAAACGAAGATTCGAGTGGAACATAACGAGTCAATTAGGATTGAGCCGTTTTAGAAGGATTCGTATTTTTGGTGAGAGCTTTCCATTTTTAAATTTCAAATAACCCATACATCCACTCTAACATTCAAACATTTCACTGAAGACAACTACGCCAACCATATTATATACGCGGTAGGGTGTTCCCTTGGTCGTTCGCTGTGAGTTGTGGATTGCCTGCTTCTCTAACGAAGGTTCGACTGAGGGGGCATGCTTATTAATTTCTCGTCGCTCCATACCCTCAGTTTTTTCCACTTAAAGAGTTTTTGAATAATCCTATTTATCAATGTTTTCGAAATAATAGTAAACTAACTTTTGAAATATTTAAAAATATGTGGAGTCGGAGTCGGAGTCGGAGTCGGCTAGAGTTGGTGGGACGGAGCCGGAGTCGGAGTCGGAGTCGGTTGAATCTGAAAGCCGGAGCCGGATTCAGAGTCGGAGTCGGCTAATCCCAGAAAGCCGGAGTCGGAGTCCGAGTTGGAGTCGCTTGGAATATGACCCGACTCCACAGCCCTGGGTAAATTAATCGATTTTTATGGAAAATACTTTGTCTATTAAAAAATACGTAAAAAAAACCTTTGTAAAGTGACCAAATATGAAAGGAAATACTTTATTTTAAATAGGAACAATCATTTAAAATGTTAACTTTCATTATTTTTGGGCTAAACATGTTTTTATTCATAATTTTAAAAGGTGTATCTTATTTTTATGCATAAACAATGTATTTTCCATAAAATCGATCAATTATCCCTTTAATTTACCGATTATTACCACGTTTTCAATAAGATTCCGCTTAAAAATTATAAATAAATTGAATAAAAACCGTCAAATTCAAATTGAGATATCTAAAAATAGACACTGATAGACACGGAGATATTTTCAGGAAATGTAGTTGAAAGTGTGTACTTTCAGGTGCATTGTTGGGTTTTGCGCCAAAATGCGCCATTTTGAAAACATAGCAACTTGAAAATAGGCTCAAAATCACATAAAAATGGTTATAACTCCTCAATAAAGGATCAAACCATTGTGCTGTCTTTGGCAAAGATGTGTAATTATTATGTCTTAAACAACTCTTCAGAACATAGTAGGCCGCTAAAATGCTTACATTTTGAGTTATCGCCAAAAAAGTGCTTTTTTGGACCATTTTTGCAAAAATGGCGTATATCTCGAGTAGATTAAGAGCTGCAAATTTGGTGCCTTTGACAAACCATCATGAATTTTTTTATTCGACCGAATATAAAAAGACTTCTCTCTTCTCTACTCCATCGAAATGAATTTCAGGTACGTTTTGCGAATTTTTCACTGAAGAAAAGTTATGTCAAACTATTGAACATTTCTGCAACATAATTGACTAATAAAAACAGAAAAAAACATGATAAATCGGCCTTAAACGGACCTTACGCAAATTTCCGCGGGTTCTCACCATCACCAATCGATTCCTCCGAATTTTTAACATAAGAAAAGTGTCACTAATTGACCGCCATCAATTTAGTTCGTTTTTTGCGTCGATTTTTCCCACTGTGTAATGTCAGGAGGAATTCATACCAAAACCTAATTTAATTTTCTAAAATAGTACTATCGTTGTTTGAATCCAAGACGTCCCAATTTTTTTTGTTCTCAAAAAATCATTTTTAAGTTGTTCTATTTGCTTTCTCAAAATATCAGATTTTTAATTGGAATAATCTACGACCCAGTGGAACGCGGAGATGATTTGTAAGTTCGCCGGAAAAACGTCTTAATTGGGCAATCTTGGGCACCGTTAAACCTCGATAGTTTGCCGGTCTCCAAAGCGAGTTGTTGATCCAAACTATGAATACAACTGTGTCCAAAGATGTTTATCGAATTGATTCAAAACGCCCCCAAAAATTGCCACGCCATGCATAAATTTTCAAAAAAGGAACCCTGCTGATTCATTCAGACGACACGCGGTCGGAGTTTGGTGAAACCAGTTTGCCAAATCGTTTGACATCTTATGTGTCCCGTTTGGTGAATGAAGCTGCTGCGATAACGAAATCAAACGGCCATAAAATCTACGCCGATTGATGGCCTTCAAATTGATTGCCTCGTCGTCGTATAGCCTTCGAGTTTAGTGGCCATTACGGGAAGGATAAATCAAGTCCTGTGTGTGAGGTGACAAAATTGAACAGATTTTTAGTAGAGATGGCGCTGCTAATCAAAAAATGGGGAAATCATTTGTCAGATTTGTGTGCTAAAACATTTGTCTTCCTAATTTAATGATTTATTGATTTGTTGATCGAAGTACCGAGATTTTTATGTGAATGAAAGATATTTCCAAATGATTAAGCTTTGTGATTCACAGGAATGTGTATCCAACGATTACATAATCAATAGTTCCCCAAAGAACAAAAAAAAAATCAAATTATACACCAGAACTGCGCATTGGGCATCTCTGAGGTGGCGTCACCCCAAATCACTACTATCATCGGCAGTGGCCGAGTCATGTGCCGAAGTCTGCAATCATCAGTTCAAGAGAATCTACAGACGAAGAAAAAAAAACAAACCTAGCTTCATCATCTTTGTTTCCGCATATTTCGGCTCGCGGGACGTGTTCAAGATGGGAATTACAGTGGTCAGATAAAAGCCCCCACAAACCGCTTCTTTTTTTTCTGCAGGACGTGTCACAAAAACACATTTTTCGTACGGCGATTTATGAGTAAGCTGCGGTATGATGATGAGCCTTTTTGGCAGGAAAAAAGTCCAATCACGTTCCACTCGGGGGTCGCGGGTTCGTCGCTCGTACTTATTTTGGCGTTCCAAATCTTTCTCTCTCTCTCTCTCTGTTGAAACCAGAAGCTTGACCCGGCGATGCTGGAGGGAGATTTGGACGCACGTCGTGGCGGTAGTCGACAAGTCACGCACGGTTCCACTAAGAGTTGATGTTTTTTGAGGTTCGCAGAATGGCGTAATTTTGAATATTTCTGCGTACTTTTGTGCATATGTATGAAATGTCACGGGTCAGCACAGATCGAGGTCGATGTCAAAGACATGCTTGGACGTGTGGCAATGTTGTTGAGAGATGTGAAGTGTTTGGGTACTTCCTCAATCATCTTATTAATTTTAATTTTTTGTTGAATTTTTAATTTTTTATTTTTAAGAGGCAGTTTATGTAGAAATTCTTATAATATAATTGTTCGTGTTTTTGTAGAACTTGATGTAATTCATTTTTTGATTAACATTTGAAATGTCTTTTGAAATTCTTCAGAATGTGTCATAAAGATCCGAGATTGATTGGAATAGTTGTTGTGCAAATTATTTCAATTGGCAAAAACGTTGGGATTTGCTCCATGCGAGAATGATAAGATAATTCTTTTTCAATAACACTTAGACTGGTTAAAAATATTGTTGAAAGTTTTTGTCACAAACAATAATTTTGTCGGTCCCTAGTGGAAATAGTAATAATAATTATTAGTTTTATTGAAGTACTTGAAACTGGAATTGTTTATTTTATTCAAAATCATTTTAATTGATCAGAATTCTTTTTCTGATCGTTTTTAGTTATGAAACGAACGAAGTTGACTTTATAGCTGTCGGCCACCATTGCTAGTACCAACCACTAGTGTCTTCCTTTTATCTACAAGGACTTCGCCGCTCTGGGCTCCTAAGTGTATGAAAGTATGGCACGGAGCGACGGCGCCGAATACCCATATTTACACAAAGAATTTTAGAGCGCCCGCCGCGGGATTCGAACCGTCGACCTCTGGATAGTGAGTCCAGTGCGCGGTCCGATTGATCCACACGGGCGGTTTTTAGTTATGGGAGTCTTAACAAATATACTTTTTTTAAACTTGTTGAAAACTATTTTTAGAAGAAATTTTAACACTTTTCTACCAAGCTTAGAACGATTCCATACCAAAAACGTTTTTTTTTTTTAATAAAATTTTATTTCTGCATCAACCGTCTGTTAATGCTTTACAACCCAATCCCACCTCTAAACGGGCTTCTAAAAATTCGAATTTTTGTTCTTTAAAAAGCATTGACAAGAAGAACCCAAAAAAAATGAGTTGGAAGTTGTTTTATGTGACTTTGCCAATGTTTTTAGAAAGGTCATTTTTTACGGGTCTACTTGGGCTGTGCTTTTTACTAACTTTTCCTATAGTTTATGCACAAATAAGTATGTAGAAAGACTTTGCCTCTACGCATATTTTTTGTACAATTTAAATAAAAATTATAAGATACATGATAAGTGCAAAAAATACATAAAATTAAACAAGGAAAACATTAAACAAGAAACGTAAAGTTTTTCGTAAAATTAATGTTGCTAAATATGACTTTCTAAGCAAGGTAAAATAAAAATACTCGGGAAAAAATTGGGCATTAGAAGGTTGTTTGAAATATACTAAACCCCGAAATCTACATGTTTGGAAAATTGAGAGTTGGTGAAAGAACGAATCCATTACAAAAGGTCGAAAGTGGACAAAGGTTTTTACAACAACAAAACAAAATTGCCCCTACTTATGCCCTGCACACGACATTATAATATCCATCCAGATTATGTCAGTTTCAAAAAATAAAAAAATAGCTTGTCACATATTTTAGATGCTGGACATTTTATCTTAATTACAAAACCTGACAAAAAATTACAACAAGCAAGAAAAGTTTTTTTAATCGAATAACACGTTATTTTTATTTTTATTTTAATAATAAACCAATTCTCTGAGATTTCGGTCTTTCGATTTTTTTTGTATTTTTTAATCCGGCTGAAACTGTTTTGGTGCCTTTGGTATGCCCAAAAAAGCCATCTTGCATCATTAGTTCGTTCATATAATTTTCCATTCAAATTTGGTATGTGAAAATTCAAAAATCTGTTTCTTTTGAAGGAATTTTTTGATCGATTTGGTGTCTTCGGCAAAGTTGTAAGTATGGATAAGGACTAAACTGAAAAAATGATACACGGTAAAAAAAATTTGGTGATTTTTAATTTCACTTTTTGTCACTTAATCTTAATTTCCGAAAAAACACTATTTTTAATTTTTGATTTGTTCTAGGGGACATCAAATGCCAACTTTTCAGAAATTTCCACTTTATCAAAATTTCACTTAAGTACTTTTTGATTGCAAATTCGATTTTACATCGAAAACTCAAGTTGAAACATTTTTGCGATTTTTTGAAAAAATCTGTATTGATTTAAAAAAATATAACTTGGTCAAAGGTTTTTTGCCCATACTGGAAATTTATGAAAAGTTGGCATTAAATGTCTTCTAAAACACATAAAAAATAAAAAATAAAAATAGTGTTTTTTTGCAAATCAAGTTTAAGTGACAAATAGTGAAATTAAAAATCACCAATTTTTTCTACTGTGTATCATTTTTTTCAGTGTAGTCCATATCCATACCTAAAACTTTGCCGAAGACACCAAATCAATCAAAAAATTTCTTCAAAAGATACAGATTTTTGAATTTTCACATATCATTTTTGTATGGACAGCTGCCAGGCATCAAAAAAGACCGATTCCGTAGAGAACTGCGCAATGATCAAAAATATTATTTTTTTTCCAGAACATATAATAACCATCAAGAATAGTTTTAGTTGAAGAATGGAAAAAAAATCACAAATGATGTTAGAGATAGGACTAGTTTCACGACAATAAAAAAAAGTTTTTTTACTTTTTTAAAGAAATCAAAATCTCTCTGTTCTCTGTTTAGAAGTAATAAGTTAGACCCTAAACAAAAATTTTGATGTAGCATAATTATGGTTATCTGAATTGTCTGATCAAATGATTTTTGTTTAATAATTGTGGATTACAAAAATTTTTCAGGTAGTGTTTTACTTAATGTTCTTCAAATTCAGTATTCTGTTTAAAAGAACATTTTTTACCAGCGACATAGCAAGGTAATTGTTGAAAGAAATCTCTTAAAATGATTGGAACGAATGAAACTTTATCTTAAAAAAAGTAAATCTTTCGGTCTTTCTGAAGGGAACACCCGTGAACGGGCCGACATTTACAAAGCAGATTCAGTGACAGTTTATTAATCTATTTAATGTTAACATGCTGAGGTAAATGATAACATTCCATAGGTTGTCTTCCTAAGGTGTTTTGATAAGGTCCAGTTTGTGAAGCTACACTACCTTTCTTTACTAAGAAATCGAATCCAGAAGGGAAAAGATCACCAGTTGTATTGGTCCGAGCCTGGATTTGAACCTTGATCTACCGCTTACGAGGCGGAAGCGTTACCACTGGGCTACGTGGCTCGGAATAAAAACATACTTTACCTTAGGTTCGATACAAATTACTACACTGCCCACCATTGAAAAAATGGCTAACATCCACTTTTGGCAAAAACCGAGCTATTAGCACCAGGTGGTAGAGGATGTTCCAACGCATCTTCTGAAACTTGAATTTTACTAAAATAGTGTTTAGATTTGGCTGCCGATGCGAAAAACCAAACGGCTAATATGCCACTCTTATGGGAAATTGCCTTGACTGAAATTTGGTGGTAAACACTAAAACGCGTTTTTCTCGGAATACTTGATTAGGCATAATAGCCGAATTTTCAATTATGGGCAGTACAAACGTGTTCCGAGTTTGTCTGTATTCCGAACATGCGCTTTATTGTATTCAAATATTCAAAATCAAAGCGATACACATTTAAACACACAGTTGCAACGATAAAGCCTTTTTACAGGTTTACAAAATGTCAAAAAATTTAAAATGTTCGATCCAACTATTTTTTATGAATCTTAGTTTAAAAGTTCAAAGCTCAAAATAAAAAAAAAAATATAATGGTACTAAATAATTCATGTTATTTAAAATTATAATTTAAAGCTTTACTGCTGCAAATTGAATACCAAATTCAGAAAAAAAACCTTTAATGACATGTGACACCAATTAACTTCCCACGATCAAAAATGCCAATGAAGTAACTTGTCAGAACAAACAAACCCTTGATTAACATTTCATCACGTCCTCAAACCCGGCTTAGCCCATAAAACACTAAAAACAACCAATTTCACCACGCGTGCGTCCTGCCATCACCAGCCAGCGTCAGTGCGTCATTGGATCAATTCAATTTCCTTTACCCAGGGGTGGCGAATCTGTCGAAATTTATACCCCTGATAAATGGCTGTTACTGGTGGGTATGTTGTGTGCGCGATAAAATTCAAATAACACGATTTACATAATTCTGCCCCGGCGTTGTATTCTAACCATCAAGAGCGCCTCCGGTCTGTGCCGACGACTCTTTGTCTATGCCGGTCACGCTCGGGACGGACGGCTTTGGGAAGATTTCGTCCGATCCTACCCCGAATTAGACGCCCGCGGAAACCGGTCCTGGGAAGTTTGGCCGGGCCTTCCTTGCAGAACCACTTTTATTGCAATCCAGTTTAGATTTCAGGTTTAAAATTTGGTACAAGTTTTTTGTTTGCTGTTGAATCTTCTTTATGGCTACAGCTGGTTGATTTTGTTACACTTTTGAAACGAATAAAAAAGGAAACCGTTCGTTATCCTCGATTTCGAGGAAGTTTTGTCAGTTTTCTTGAATAACACACCATCGAATTATGCTAAATGTGGCCTTTTGCGGGATGTTGTTAATCCTTTTTCGTGGAGCATCCCATGTTCAGACGATGGCTTCCGTTGCTAAAGGTCAACTTCAGGGAGCGAATCAGGGTTCGAAAAATTAACTTTTGGGAATCGTAAATTTCGGCTGACTAGGTTTATCAGATTATGCCGAAATTAGTGCTGGATCCGATCGATAGGACATCGATTTGTGGGATGCCTTCCGGCTGTTGATTAAGGTTGGGTTGGGTTGGGTTTATTTTTTTAATTTTGTTTAAGGTGCAAAGTCATTAATATAAGTTTTCACACCATATGTTTCAATTAAGTATGCAAAGATCTGATAAAAGATACTTGTTATTTCCGAACATAAACACCCGTCTTACCAACGTTTGACACTTCAAGATTTTCGCATTAGTCTGAAGATGAAATTAGCTGAAAGAATCCGACGTTGAAAAACAAACAACAAACAAACAACAAACAACAAACAACAAACAACAAACAACAAACAACAAACAACAAACAACAAACAACAAACAACAAACAACAAACAACAAACAACAAACAACAAACAACAAACAACAAACAACAAACAACAAACAACAAACAACAAACAACAAACAACAAACAACAAACAACAAACAACAAACAACAAACAACAAACAACAAACAACAAACAACAAACAACAAACGAAATTTCACGGAACGTGAAAAATGCGGTAATAATCTATAAAATCTAATGTTAAACGCCAGAAAGATGTTTGTGCATTTTAATATATATTAAGCAAATAAGTAAAATGATTTTTCAAGCTGAAAATTACCAGTTTCAAGGGACCATCAAGTTTCGTTGAAATTTACAGTCATGTCTCGGTTTTGCACTGCCTCGGTTTTGCACCGTTCAGCTACCTCGGTTAAGCACGGCCCAGTGCTTAACTGAAGCACAGAGCTTATGGGTTTTTGGCTATATGGGAGACATTGGCTTTAATCGTATGAAAAATCATGCAAACATCAAAAAAATATAGTGTTTTGAAATCGGGATGATGTCAGTTTTCCATTAAAATTATTATTTCATGAAAATTTTCACAAAAATACGTATTTTTCTTGTTTTATGAAAATGCATTTTTTTCTCTAAAGAATCCAAAAATATATTGTTATTGGAATATGGGTATCAAATGATCAAGTTTTTTCATACATTTCGGATATAATAACAATTTTTTTAGAAATTTCTCCAAATTTTCACAAAACTACGTTTTTTCGAAAAAATACTCAAAATTTCAGTTTTTACAATATGGGTATTAAACGATCGGGATTTTTTCATACATTTCGAACGTAAAAACAACATTTTTAGAAAATACTCAAAATTTTCACAAAACTACGTATTTTCAAAGAAAATACTCAAAATTTAATTTTTTACAATATGGATATTAAACGATCGGGATTTTTTCATACATTACGAATGTAATAACAACATTTTTAGAAAATACTCTAATTTTTCACAAAACTACGTACTTTCGAACAAAATACTCAAAATTTCCGTTTTTACAATGTAGGTATCAAACGATCGGGATTTTTTCATACATTTCGAATGTAATAACAATAATTTTTAGAAAATACTCAAAATTTTCACAAAACTACGTATTTTTGTAAAACTTTTCAAAATTTAAGTTTTTACAATATGGGTGTCACATAATCAAATAATTTTTTTTCAAAAATACGTAGTTTTGTGAAAATTTTGAGTATTTTCATTTTTTTAAAAACTTTCAAAATGTATGAAAAAATCCCGATCGTTTGATACCCACATTGTAAAAACGGAAATTTTAAGTATTTTTTTTAGAAAATACATAGTTTTGTGAAAATTTGGAGTATTTAAAAAAAATGTTATTACATTCGAAATGCATGAAAAAATCCCGATCGTTTGATACCAACATTGTAAACACGGAAATTTTGAGTATTTTTTTTCGGAAATACGTTGTTTTGTGAAAATTTGGAGTATTTTCAAAAAATATTGTTATTACATTCGAAATGTATGAAAATATCCCGATCGTTCGATACCCGCATTGTAAAACCGGAAATTTTGAGTATTTTATTCGAAAATACGTGGTTTTGTGAAAATTTTGAGTATTTTCTAAAAATGTTGCTATTACATTCGAAATGTATGAAAAAACATGATCATTTGATACCCATATTGCAATAACAATATATTTTTGATTTCTTTAGAGAAAAAAATGCATTTTCGAAATACAGGAAAAATACGTATTTTTGTGAAAATTTTCATGAAATAATAATTTCAATGGATAGCTTACATCATCCCGATTTCAAAACAATATATTTTTTTGATGTTTGCATGATTTTTCGTACGATTAAAGCCAATGTCTCCCATATAGCCAAAATCACATAAGCTCTGTGCCTCGGTTATGCACGCCTCGGTTTTGCATCCCCCATATGCGGTGCTAAACCGAGGCATGACTGTACTGGTTTTAGAAAAAAAGCAAAAATTTTTCAGAAAATGGCTGTTTTTTAAAGATCAAAATAATACTTTAAAGCCCAAGTAATTTAATCTTTATAAAACACTTAACACTGAATAAAACACTGAAAAAATACAAAATATCAATGAAGTCTTCTAAAAAATCTCGGAATTCTTCGGGTGTATATCCAATATGTGGTAAATTTTGCCAAAATTCATTCAAATTGCTGAAATAATCGAAGTACTATACTATATTTTTAATTAAAATTTATGATTTAAGCAAACGTATGTTTTGCAAATTTTACATTTAAATCCTCTGTGAATTAAATATTTTTTTGTTTGGAAATGATTTTAGTAAATCCTAGAATTTCACGAGATTTCACAGAAATTGTGGAATTTTACGCTCTCCGTGAAGTCGTTAAAAATTCACTAACCCTCATTATCATTTTCTGTCAGCTAAGCAATATTTTCAAACTCAATATATTGTCTTAATCCAATAACATACCCCTTGACTAACTACCAATTAGAACCACCGAGCAAATTGCTTCGTGCCGCTGCCAACAACAACCACCTCTCGATGTCAAAGGGTTCACTCCACCGAAAGGTTATCGCGAAGATGTGCCGCGGAAGATCTCGAGAGGCGCGCGGCGAGTTGTAATTGCTAATGACAGGTGACGAAAACAAAACAAGATGTAGCAATGGCACGGCTCAATGCGGTTCGGGTCTTGTGGCGGCTGCAGCACTTTTCCGAGTTATACAACAATCATTTCTTGGTGTTGAGATTGTTAGCGGGTTGAGTAGCATCTTCTTCCTAGATAGAAGAGTCCAACTTGGTAGATTTTGAGACAAACTTGTTATAAAGTCGTATTTTCTTGTTGTTTTATTTAGAGTTTGAACTCAACTTCGATAACTCCTAATAAAAAGTAAGGCTCGACTAGGCTTAGGTTTCCACTCCAATATGCTTGCCACAGCAGGGAAAAGAATCTTTAATTGCACATTGTTTCGATGCTGGGTTGACCTGCCCCTTGGTCACGTGGGGTCCGTCGAGAAAGGGGGCGTTTGGATATGGTTGGACGAAAATGGAATGTCTAGTCGAGTTTTCGAAATGGTAGCCTCTCTTTACGTTTGAACTAGATTGCA
Source organism: Culex quinquefasciatus (assembly GCF_015732765.1). Classification (NCBI taxonomy): domain Eukaryota; kingdom Metazoa; phylum Arthropoda; class Insecta; order Diptera; family Culicidae; genus Culex; species Culex quinquefasciatus. Next base: position 60,816,446 of record NC_051863.1, read on the forward strand.
CCGTGGGGTGATCAAAGAAATTTGCATTTCAGTGAGTTGAACAACGATTATGAAGTGAGAGGGTTTGTCACTAGCGGGCATTGAAGTCTTCTTGGGATAACTTGAATAAATCTGCTGGTCTTAAAATTTTGCAAACTAAATATCAAACAGGGAAGTCATGCGGTTCGATTATTAGGCAGACTATCACCTCTAAATAAACTATTTTTTTCTTCTCAAGCTTCTATTATCAAGCAACCAAACCTGTTTCTACAACCTCCTCCAAAACTATTCGTAACAAGTGTCCAGCGATTAGGTCTAATTGACCGTATCGCGACAAGACATAACCACCACTAGCACCAGAGCCGAATGTTGTGTACCTCCAGCGCAAAACACGTTTCGATGCCCTAATCTCCATGCAATATCCCATAACCGCGATCGTAATTAGCATCAATTGAAGCTGCATGTGTAACATCGCTACGTCACACTTTCCGATACAAAAACTTGACGCGAATCAATTTGAACAGACGCGTTTTTTTTTCTTCTTCTAATTCTCTAAATTTAGCGGTGTCGATTACACTAACAACTCTCGGCATCTTCAGTCAGCTGTCAAATACTGTTTACGAACCGCGTTTTTTCGCGATGGTTAAACACACACGTGTGCTGGTAGGCTTAGCTAAGTTTTTTTTGGGTTCCAGTTGAGACCTACGTTGGTGCATTTATCAAGGCATTTATGGCTAACAAAATTTCATGGCGGTGATCTTTGTCTAATGATTAAAGGTGTTGTACTTACTTCACCAAATTGATTTTGAATGTATTAGGGTTAGGGGTTTAACCATTAGTGGACCCCCTAGTAGAGCCGAAGCGCATTTTTAACAATTTTTCAGTATATTAAACACTTTTGCATAACCCTTTGTACAAAACAATGAAATCTGAAGTCTTTTGAACAATTTTGACTATTTGTTTCAGCAGTTATTTGTTTTTGAGCAGAAAAATAGCCATTTGAAAATAAAGTGTTTTTTGCCTGCCACTTTTCCTATAGTGGACCGGGTCCATAATCTGATTGTGGGCCCGGATCCACAATAGGAAAACTGTTATTTTTATACCAAATTTAACCGATATTAGGTGTTTTGATGCATGGTGTAGGTCTAATGATAGATATAATGAATAAAAGATTAGTTTTGCTCATATTTCATCATAAACAAATGTGTTTTGTTAGCAATTTTGGCTTAAAACAACAACAAAAAACCTAACAGACATTTAAACACATTTATTTCCGAAAAAGATCAGAGAAAACGTTTCAAAAACTACTGTAAACATAAAAAATTATTAAAAAAGTAATTTTGATGCAAATTTTTCCATATTAATAACATAAATAGTTGACCGAAACAAAACAATAGATTTGTTTTCAGTTACCGATAAAACCACGCGTGTTTATTTTCCAAATTTGTTTTATATTGATTTATCATTATAAAATATCATTTCAAACTTCAATTTTGATGTTTCAAATAAGTACGGAATATGTCCAGGGAAGTCAGAGAGTGTTATCCAACGAGAGTTGCAATTTTTAAATGCCCTATCGTTAGATTGAGTTTTTAATGTGTTCTGGTGCCTTTCAAAGGATTAAAACTTTTTCAAAGTGAAGTGTAAAGTGAATGCTTCACGTGAACGGTGCAGTTTAATCGTCGGCTGGTGTCCAACGGTGGATTTTTTGGCCCAATCAATTTACCCTCAACACCAAGCTAAGTACCGCTTTCACCCTTGCTTTTTGTTTTGTTTTGCTCTCCCGGCGCGATGTCCGAGGAGATGGACACGGGAGGGAGGAATGAGGGAGAAACGACTGTTCTCGCACACCCGTGCGGACAATGCGCAGCGCCGATCGCAAACGGTGACGAGAAGGTCGATTGTTTTGGCAAGTGCAGACTGTCTATGCATACGAGATGCTTGCCTAGGGCCACGGCAGTGGGAATAAAAATGCTCAGCCAAATGCCCAACGCTGTATTTGTGTGCGATGCGTGTTTGGCTTCACACAAGTTTGACGATGGAAACACGGAAAAAATTCTGCAAGTAATTGACGCAAAATTTAACAATTTGGCGGGCGTGATTGACTTCGTAAAAAATTTTGATTCGGCTGTCAAAAAAATAGTGCGGGAAGAATTAGTGCGTGCAAACGGAAAGAAAACTGTAGTGGCAGAAAAAACGGAAGAATCTCGGAAAATATTTACGCGGTCGGCAGCAAAAGCAGCAGCGTCAGCAAACAAGAGGAAGGCGGAAGAGGAAGTTGAGGAGACTGGAGCGAGCTTCTCAACTCCAAAAACAAGCTTTGCGGAAGTGGTGCGGAAACGAGTGAAAATCTCCGAGGAGGAAGTAAAAAAGAAACAAAGCAAGAAACCAGATCCTGTCGTCGTGATTAGGCCGAAAGAAGGAGTGCAAGTAGAAGACGTTCGTGCAGAAGTTCAGAAGAAAGTCAACGCCAAGGATCTCAACGTTCATCGGGTGACCAGCAGCAGGAGCGGTGCAGTTATCGTGTCGCTCAAAGATGAGGCATCCGTTGCTGTGCTGCAGGCAAACGTGGAAAAGCAGCTAGGAGGACGATTTGAAGCCCAGTTACGTGAAAGCTTCAAACCGTCGATAAAGATCATCGGAATGAGCGACGAAATGGACGAAGACGAGCTTAGAGATTCGTTGGTGGAGCAGAATGACGTCTTCGCGAATCTGAAGCATTTCAAGTTTTTTGGTACTTTTAACATGAAAACAGTTATATTTATACTCATTATTGAAAAAATATGCAATAAGGTTGATACCAAGAAGCATTTATTGTATGTTTAAGATAATTTTTTGCTAAAATACACAGTTTTCTTCATTTTTGAAGGCTAAATTAACAGGGGTCCCCTTTTGGAAGGTTTGGATTTTCATTGTCCTATATTGAACCCCCTGATTTTTTTTAGCAGTTCTTCGCTTTATTTTAGTAAAGTTCCTTAAACTTGCATTATTTTGACATACTGAAGTTAAATAATCAATCAAAAAATGATTGGATAGTTAATTCAATCATAAAATATACATGTTGCTTTGTTGTGAAAATAATAGTGGCCATGGCAGATTCCAGACGTCGAACTCAAAACACTTATTTTGGCGAAAGGGACATATTTTCAAAAAATGTAAATCAAGACTAACATTTAAAACAAGTCAAACATTCAATACTACGCCCTTTTGAAATGTTAGTCTTGATTTACATTTTTTGAAAACATTGTTTTCGAAAAGATCCGAAAATTTCACGAATGTTTCATATTTTAACATTGTAAATCGGACCATTAGTTGCTGAGATATCGACATTAGAAAATCGTCGCCATCGTGCTAACTTGTCGTACGTGCATTTTGGGCCAAATTGAGTTAAGAACGCCACTTTGTGCAGCTCACAATGCCTCGCCTTTTGACCTTCACAGATCCCCAAAATTCGATTTCAATCCTGAGATATTCAACAAAACCCGAAAAAACTCCGTGCATTTTTGTCACTTTACATATGAAAGTAGTTTCAATCTTGTCGTGCTATCTTGTCACTCCATGAAAATTGATGTAAGTGCGACAAAAGGCCAAAGGATTTCAGGCCAGGAAAGTCAGGATGCGTTTGTCGCACGTACAAGCTAGACTACCGTAAACATTTGTAATTATAACTCGGGACTCCAGCAACCAACTTCAACCAAACTTTGGGACAATGCACAGAATGGTGAACCAAACAAAACGTGTTTGTTGTTGTTTACATTGCGTGCTCTCGTTTTTGAATATTCAAGGTCAAACATTAAAACGCGTTTTTCTCGGAACGTCAAAATGGCGGGTGCGACAAGATAGCACGACGACGTCGAAATGGTGGGCTGTTATGGTGAGACTTGGAAAACATCAATTTTCCTGTTTTTAAACCTTTGCATGGCAATATCTCAGCAACTAAGGGTCGTATCAACAAAGTTCAATAAAGCAAAATATAGAAAATTTTCTCAGCTTTTCAAGAGTATTTTTTTCAAAAGTGGGCAAACATGGGCACCAATTTAAAAAAAATTAAAAACTGCGACTATTTTCAAAAAAATAACCTAAAAATGGCTATAACTTGAAAACGGTGCACTGTATCAAAATTTCACTAAAGTACTTTTTGATTGCAAATTTTACATCAAAAAATGAAGTTTAAATTTTTTGGCGACCAATATTTCGATTTTTTGAAAGAATCAGTATTGATTGAAAAATTCATAACTCGGTCAAAGATTTTTTGCACATCCTGAAAATTTCTGAAAGGTTGGCATTTGATGTCAACTAAAACATATAAAAAATGATAAAAAAATAAAATAGTGTTTTTTTTTGCAAATCAAGTTTTAGTATCAAAAAGTTAAATAAAAAATCACCAAATATTTTTTACCGTGTTTCATTTTTTTCAGTGTAGTCCATATCCATACCTAAAACTTTACCGAAGACACCAAATCGATCAAAAAATTCAAAAAATACAGAATTTTGAATTTTCATAAATCGTTGTTGTATGGACAGCTGCCAAATTTGTATGGAAAATTATATGGACAAACTAATGATGCAAAATGGCTTCTTTGGGCATACCGAAGGCACCAAAAAAGTTTCAGTCGGATTAAAAAATACAAAAATTAAAATTCTAAAAAAAAAACACCGATTTCGTAGAAAATTGCTCATAAAAGATATAATGCTTAAAATTTACAATTTTGTACAAGATGTTTGTGTATGTTGAATTAATCTAACATAGGCAGGCTGGCTAAGAAATTATGAGAAAGTATAATAGAATTCTGCCGATTTCATGCATTTTTCTGGCTCAAACTTTGTAGGAGCCTTCCCTAAATCCAAAGAAGCCATTTTGAGTCATTGGTACGTAAATATTCAAAAATCTGTATCTTTTGTAGGAATTTTTGGATTGATTTATTGTCTTTGGCAAAGCTGTAGGTATTATATAGAACTATTGAAAAAATAGGTAATTGGGAAGAGACCGATTTCCACACTAACTTGAATCACAAAAATCAAAGTTCGCATTTCCATAATTTTTGAATTGGTTTTGAAATGTTTTAGGGACAAAACCGTCAATTTTTGAGCTTAGAGGACCAAGTATACAAACCATAATTATAATCTCTTGATATTTTTTTCAAATTGGATTTCTAAAAAAAACAAAAATAACTTCAGTTTATAATATAAAATCGAAGTTGCTATCAAAAAGCGCTCAATTCAAAAAATATATATTTTTATAAGCTCAAAACATTTCAATGCAGAAAATGCTTGTATAAGATTCATTGAAAATTTGATTTCTGGTAGCTGAGATACAATGGATTAAAGAAAAAAAAACTCTAATATTTTAGAAAATTTAAGTTTTCTATGATTCTTACCTTAAACACCCCCCAATTTTTAAGTGCCAATATCGTAGCAAGTATATTTATCGAAAAAAATATTTTAAATATTTGAAATTCAAGGCAAATTTTTTCGAAGAATTCAATACTCACACTCTTTTGATATAACGAAACTATTGGCACTACGCCCCCCGGGGCATGGCCTTCCTCTAACGTGGGATTTCTGCTCCAGCGCCTCTGACGAGACAGGAGAAACCGGGACCGACGTTTTACTTCACCATCCGATAGAAGCTCAGTGGATAAGGCGGGAATCGAACCCGCGTCTCATAGCATCATCGGGATCGGCAGCCGAAGCCGCTACCCCTGCGCCACGAGACCCACTCTTTTGATATGCTGGTCTTGAATTAGATATTCTCAATTTTTGAAGAGATGAGAAAACAAAAATGTTTAATATTTTTACATTAGTAATTGAGCCATTAGTTGATGAGATATTGGCACTCGAAAATGGAGTTAGACTTAGAAAACTGCAATTCTTCAACAAGTTTCCTGTTTCCTTTTCTTTTATTTGCTGTATCTCCGCAACCAAAGATCTAATTTAGATTTTTTTACAGGATTTTTTTTTAATTTCTCGAGAAAACATGTTTTAATTTATTTGTCTTTTGAATTTGAATTTATTAATGATATTTGAAAAATCATTAATAAAAAATTAAAAAAAAAGATCTTATGTCAAAATGTTGATTTAAAAATCAAGATTATTCCCGTGTACCGTGCACCATTTTTGTATGGACAGCCGCCAAAATTTTATGGATCCTTTTATTGGTTATCAATAACATTAAATTGATTCCTTGATTATAAACATAAAAAGTTTAATTTTTGAAGGTTGAAATTTTGGTTGATTGAATATTACCTCCTTTTCAGATTAATTTTACTTGAAAAATGTGTAAAAATGTGAACCTGATGAAAATTCATCAGAAACTGATGATAACTGACCAATTCCTGATTAAATATTCCATTTTTTTTTGACTGAAAATCTGTCACCATTTTCTGATAAATATTACCATTGATGGTAATATTTATCAGAAAATGGTGACAGATTTTCAGTAAAAAAATGGAATATTTCATCAGGAATTGGTCATTTTTTGTCTGCGTAGAGAAGGCCACTAGTATATTTGAAGCCAAATCAAAAACAACAAATAAATTCCATTTCCAGTTTTGGTGGAGATTTGCTCTGCATTAGACTTGTTCATAAAGATGCTACTTATCTGAACTCAAACTACAATATTCACAGAAAAAAAAAATTGAATTTGTCACCATTTCCATTACCAACATTTTTTTTCTGTGTTTTTAATGAATTGTCTTCTGCTGATTTCATCAGAAAGACTCCACAATAACTTTAAGTGATCAACCACTTAAGGTTTCCATCTCATACCTACCCCTAATCTGCGTATAAAACGATGATGACCAAAAATTAGTCTCGGTACGAAAGTCTCAATTGCTAGGTCTGTGTCAACATCATTTTCGGAGGTCTTGCAAAACATGTGTACTACCTCTGCCAAAATGTCTCATTATTCGTGCACCACCATCATCATCATCATCATCTTCTTCAGCGCGCCGTTAAGTTCATGAACAAGGTTCCGTACGCGATTTTAACCGGCTTGTGGACCTTATTTATTTCGGTACTTGTGACACCGTAGCAGAGCACCCGCAAGCTGTAATTACCCCTATAAATTTCAAGAAAAAAGTGGACTTCATTCAAATTGCTACGCTCTTTTTTTATTACACAGTAAATTTTAAAATTGTTTTGAAAGACTTCAGTTATAGAAGTAAAAATATTGTTGCAAATCATTTTGAACAGTGCCCCCAGTTCGCAGGTTGAATTCCACGCTCTTTTTTGTTTTGAGGATGTAATTATCCGCGGGTCATTTCAGCAAATTAGCACCGTCCGCGGGAAATGGCTCCGCAAAGTGGTTGGCGGCCGATTCTCCAAGCCAGGTGAGACATTTAAAATTAGCGGATCCAATTAATTTATTTGCCCCAACCATCAGCGCCGGCGCGTGGAATAATGAGGTGTGATGAACAGTTTTCGGAAATGAGACACCTTGTGGAGGAATTGAATTGAAACTGTTTAGCGCCATCGTCTTGTTCTACAATATTTGAGCAAAAAAATACAAAAAGTTTAAAGAAGTTTTGTTGAGCTCATGCCTATGCAAAAGAAATACGTAATTTAACCCACTCCAAACCACTCCATCAAAGAACTGTCAAACCCACACGTAACTTCCTGAACGTCGATTCTCCACGTGAGGTCAGTTCCTCAACCAGAAAACAGAGGCCCATTAGGTCAAGCCACAGATAATGCTAAGCTGCCTTAGGGCACATGAACTATACAAGTGCCGATAGTTGAGTTTGCGTGAAAATTGAACCAACTCGTATGCTGTAACCACTAATCATGTGCCCTATTCAATGTTGGGGTTGTTTTTTTTGTTGTTTATAAAGGCCACAAATATGTTATCATCGAATTAGCCGACAAAAAGCAGAACCCCCGCTACTGGGAGAGGCCATAACTTTTGTGAATGATTTTTGATCAGGTTGTGCCAGCGCCTTTCACTTGAAACAAGAAATCTGCTGCAGGTGTCAGGTTTGGTGATGGAAAGATGAGCAATTTCAAGATGGTCAAATTTCTGGTGAAATGAAAATCGAAACCGACTGCAACATTATTGTGTAGTAAAATTGTCGTCGATAATAACGATAATGGCTATTGGGATGTGTGTGTGTGTGTGTGGTCCAATCCAATACCCGCTAACCGGTAGCGAAATTATGGGAAAGTATAATTTGTATCAGACTGTGTACATGCCGAATGCTGATACAGCTTATCTCAGTCCCGGGTATTAGGTGGTGATAGCCCTCGCGCTGCTTCCAACGACCCATTTCAGAATGACAGAGCTCCTTGCGGTCCAATTCCGAGGTCGCTGGGCATTGTTCGGCTCCGCCTAAACATAGAAGCAAGCACCTGAAGGAAACTCGATCTATATTTAGACTTCCAATCCCATCAGGCAAATCAGGGATCAGCGTGTATTTAATAATATAAGAAGAAGAGATAACATGTTTCAACACTACGAATCCATTCACTGCTAGAGTGTAAACTTTCTGATGGCTGACTGCTTTGAGTCCCAGACCACCACCAATCCAAAGGTGTGAGTTCGAATTCCACCTGATTAATTTTAGTTTTTATTCATATTCAAATTCCTGATTCCAAATTTCAAAGGTACCGACCGGGATTTGATCCCTGAACCTTCTGCTTGGGAGACAGAAGCCGCAACCATTAAGCCACGGAGCCGGTTGAATGGGACGTGGTTCTCTGTATGGCTTTTTGCGAGATGAGAGCAGAGGACAACAATCATCTCAACGTTTCCACTTTACCCGGGCTAACGACCGGCAGTTCCAGTTCACGATGATTTCCCTTCATATGTTAAAAACCACTTATGATTTTGGCACATATTCCGTTTGTCAACGTTTCCTGTCATTACTGGCGGGAAAAATCTACGTGGAATCAGCTGTGCAGACCTCATGTGTGACAGGAATGCAGGTTGAGCGACTCCCACGGGCAACGATAATGGCTATTGGGATGTAACAAAAATGACGATTTTTTGAAAAAATGCCAAACTTTGAAGGTCACCAAAAGATGCGCAAGGATCTGGCCTACACCCCAGTGATGTTTTTTTTTGGTTAACGCATTGGTGGCCAAAGCGCCTCAAAAATAGAAATTTTTGAAAAAAAGTATTTTTAACGGTTAAATCCCATTTTAAATTGAAGGGTGGATCGCCAGCTCCTGTTACGTCCTTCAATGTTTTATATATACCAAAAGATGCGCAAGGATCAATTAATTGTTTTGCAATCATTTGTTTTCAAAAATGTAAATAAGATTTGACGAAAACAAAAAAAAACTTTGCGAAGAAAAACTTTTTGCGATAATAAACATCTAAAATTTTAAAAATTCAAACAAATTTCAAATCAATCCAAACATGCTATTAAGAATGCATTTTGAA